>NC_142465.1:92880476-93188571 GCF_049115385.1 Moschus berezovskii
ACAGTATTGACAGTTAAATACAATTACATCAAAATAACAAGCCATCTATTTTTAACCTTCGGAATAGCAAAAATAAAGAGAAACAATGATGATGTTCATTCTCACGGGAGAATAATGGGGGACTAAATTAGTGCAATCTTTTCTTTTAGAAAAACAAAAGAATTGACATGTATTAAGAACTTTAAAAAAATGCTCTTACCTTTTGAATTAGTAATAACACTTCTGAAAGTCAATCCTACAATGATAATCTTGAAATCTGTATGGCAAAACAAAAAAAAAAAAGGAGGGAGGGAATCAAAGAGTTAAGTCTTTTTTTGAATAATTAGAAACACTCTATTGTTGAAGATTTATTGTGGCGAATGTAATCCATTCTAGCTAGTCTAAGCATAAAGGGACTTTTAAAAATGAATTTTAAAATCACTGGGAGGCTGATGAAACATTGAGGAAACAGAGAACTCCAAAAGCTACACTGCAGAACAAGTGTGATCAGTAGGGTGCAGAGCAGGAAGCCTGCCTCAATGAGAAACCACACCAGCAGCTGCTAGCTCCAGACTTCCAGCTTCTTTAGTCAGAATCTGACTTGCAAATAAAGACAGTTGTTTCCAGTTTTGTTTTGCACTCCCGAGACTGAAGTTGTTCATTTGGCTGAATTTCCACAGGAAATGACCAAGCAAAGACACCCAGTTGGAGTTAGTTGAGTTTCCGCAGCCTCGGTGAGGTCCTTCTGGTCTTTTTCTCCCTATTCTGTAGAATTTCCTGCAGCCAATACTTCTTTCTCCTTGCTTGCCTCAACTATGATGTTCAGATCAGAAATGGCAATCGGAGAATATCTGTCTCTTAAAAAAAGCTAAACACTTGAAAAAAGAACCTAGAATCTTCAACTGAACAGTCACTATGAAAATTGTTAGAGTTGGACCACAAAGAAAGCCGAGTGCCAAAGAATTGGTGCTTTTGAACTGTGGTGCTGGAGAAGACTCTTCAGAGTCCCCTGGATTGCAAGATCAAACCGGTCAATCCTAGAGGAAATCAGTCCTGGATACTCATTGGAAAGACTGACACTGAAGCTCAAGCTCTAATATTTTGGCCACCTGTTGTGAAGAACTGACTCTCTGGAAAAGATCCTGTTGCTGGGAAAGACTGAAGGCAGGAGGAGAAGGGGACAACAGAGGATGAGATAGTTGGATGGCATCACCGACTCAATGGACATGAGTTTGAGCAAACTCCAGGAGTTGGTGATGGACAGGGAAGCCTTGCATACTGCAGTCTATGGGGTTGCAAAGAGTCGGCCACAACTAAGTGACTGAACTGACTGAATATTACTCACTTTTCTTCCACACTGAGTTCTTATTTAATTAATATCCCTTTTGTATTTTGAATGAGTAATTTTTACCAACTATGACAAACACATAAACTCTTTAGTGTCTTTTCTGTCTTCCTTAAGTGTTGGAGATTTTCTTTTTGGAAAATTAGGGGCTTTCTCATGTACATCGATTCCTGGAATAAAACTACTCAAGAAGAGCCAAAGGTTTTTGTTTTTGTTTTTTTTCCCTGTGACTCCTTCTTGTGAGTCAGCTTCTCTTGCTGAACGTTTCTCTGGACCATGATTTTCCAACTCAGCATATGACCTAACAAGACTTTTCTCAGAGATTCTGAGGAGCAGTTAACTGCTCAACCTAGTTGCAGGAAACCCTTATAGGATGAGGCTAAATAGTATAGACTAATGTGTTAAAAATAAAATTAACACAAAAGCAGATATAATAAATCAATGCATTTTTCCCCAAAGTCATCCTTCATACAAATATATTTGTTCAGTCATCCTAAAACACTGAGATTATAGAGCATGATATTAAGAAGATTTCAACATATGTGCTGTTCTTTTTTTTTTTTTTAACCTTTCTTTTCCAGTTTTGAACAGTGGGAGAAGTTGATATTAACCATGTTTTCAAGAGATAGGGGAATGAGTTTTGTGTATATATAAAATATGAAATTTGTTATCAAAATACTTTCTAGCTTAGGTAGGCAGTGACTCAGGACAGATAGAAATGGAATAAATCACTATTTGTCCCACATCTACGTGTAAGTGCCAAAGATGGTTAACTTTAAAAGATGATGTAATCCACTAAAACTTGAATCACAACATTAAAATAGATGTTCTGTTTTCAACAACTGTAATATAATTAACTCATAGCCTCTGTTCTTACCTAGCCATAGAATCAACTGTTTTGCAACCTGCTGAGGTTTGTTTGGTGCTGTTTGCAGTTCATGATTAGAAAGACTTAGAGATGAGAGGAATGGGTGTATAATTAGTCCTTGAAGCTGAAGAGAGCATGTGGGACAGACCTTTTCACCTCCTCTTCTTTGTTATTTTCTTCCCTTTGCTATTTCTCTCTAGATTGTTGTTCATTGTGGCAGATAAAGAATGGAGTCAGTGATAGGGAAAGAAGTGAAGTGATTTTTGTTCCTTTTCTCTTTATTTCTCTAATTCTGTAGCACATAAGCTTTTGATCCCCTGATTTTATCTTCCCATTTGTTTTTGGTAGCATTTTTCATTCATCTCTTCTTCTTCTTGTCCCTTTGTTTCCTATTCTTCTGTTCTCTTTCTTTTTTTCCTTTCTTCTCCATCTGTCCTCATGCCTCCTTCTGTTTTTTCCAGGTGATGGTATACATTGGAGAGTTAGGGTATTAAGAGAGTGTATGAGCAGGGTGTGTGTCAGAAAGGACCACATGTCTCTCCAAGGTGACTGGTAGCCCAAGTGGAGTCCATGTTGGTGCTGGGAGGTGAATTAAAAATGACTGAAGAGTTTTCCCAAAGGTGGGCTTGAGATAATATCTCCAGATCTCCATAGCCTCCCTGGATATTTTGAGAATTATGACATTTCCATATTTCCAGTAGAAAGATACAAAAACATTAGAAATGCCAATGGAGGGGGAATTATCTGGCAGTTTAGTGGTTAGGACTTTGCACTTTCACTTCAGGGGCATGGATTTGATCCCTGGCTGGGGAACTAAGATCCTGTATGTGGTGCTGCCTGGCTGAAAAAAAAAAGTACCGATGGAGAAGAGGCCCCAGATTGGGGAAAGGCAGGCAGCCATGGATTACAGAACAGCAGAGGGGACCATGACTTGAGTGGAAGTCAGCTTGGTGTCCAAAAAAACCAGAGATACTAGCCACGTCTCAGAGACACTAGAGCTAAACCCTAAGAATCCGATAACAGCAACCACACCAACTTAGAGATGACCAGAGAATCCATTATTTCTATGAGACTCCAGAAGGGAGAAGAGCAGGAGAGACTTCCTGAAAGAGGAAAAGTAGCTCTGATGGAGTTTTGCTTTTTATATTTTTAATCTTATTTTATTAAAGATTTAAAAAATTTGGACCATTTTTAAATTCTTTATTGAATTTGTGACAATATTGCTTCTGTTCTGTGTTTTGTTTTTTTGGCCACAAGGCATGTGGGATTGTAGTTCTCCTACCAGGAACTGAACCCAAGCCCTGCATTGGAAGCACAGAGTCTTAACCACTGGACCTCCAAGAAAGCCCCAAGTTTTGCATTTTAAATGGATAAAATATTTACCCCAAAGACTGTTTTACTTCAAAAGACATTGAATTACTTTAAACTGACAAATTGAAGGTTTTCTTGTCATTAGTAAGAATCTAACAAGATGAAGGCAACTGTAAAGGGTAAAAAGTGAGTGAGACTTTTCTGAGTAGTATGTAAATTTCAATCCTGCTTTTAGGGGTGTGTATGTGTGTGTGTGTTTGTGTGTGTGTGCTGAAAGATGGAAATCAGTGTGTTAATAGAGGTCAACTCTGAATGGTGAAATTGTTATGTGATTATTTTATTTTTCCTTCTCATCATTTAACATGTATTTATTGAACATTTACTATACGCCAAACATGCTTCTTTATGCTTATTTCTTAATTTCTCTACAATTATACAATTACTATGTTTTGCTTTTGTTAAGAGAAAAACATCATTTAATGCTACTTAAGGGGTTGGGGGCAGGAGGAGAAGGGGACGACAGAGAATGAGATGGCTAGATGGCATCACTGGCTCGATGGACATGAGTTTGAGTGAACTCCGGGAGTTGCTGATGGACAGGGAGGCCTGGCGTGCTGTGATTCATGGGGTCGCAAAGAGTCAGACACGACTGAGCAACTGAACTGAACTGAACTGAAAAATGAATTTATCCAGTTGACTCGTAGATGTGGTATTTCAATGATCTGTATCCCACCATGTGAATTGTAACCAAGCCTTGAAGTTGGATTCTTCTCTTCCCAAGTATATGTTTATGAGTTTAGTTAATTATAAATTCCAAGCTTCTCAGTAATCATTTTGTAGAGTTTATACAGAGCTTACTTCCTATACAGAACTTTTCATTCACAATTTTAGACCTACCATGTTATGATTATATACAAATCAGAATTCTGTCTTGATTTTCAGAAGTAGAGCAAGCTTGCTGAGTAGCACGAAACCCTAGTAATCAAATGATCGTACACAAGAATGGATTAGAAAGGTTCAGTGGAAGTTAAGTCTGGTAGTTGATTATGTTTTAGAGATAATGACCTCTCTATGTAATGACCACATCAAATACAATGAGTGTTCTTTGCAGATCAGTCATGGACACCCTGACATGTCTTGTGGCTGCTTGTACAAGTAATCTTTGCAAGGTACAGGTGGCACAGCTAGTGGGATATTTCCATCAGCTCTCCTGTGGCTATTAAATACACTCTCTGGTAGCTTTTGGGATTTGTAAATGATTAGTTGATAATGATTTCATTTTTAAAAATTCTCATGAAGAAATCTCCCCAAATTAGTCATATCTTTTGGTGGTAGTATCTAGCATTCAATCTGCAAAGTCATCCAAAGTCGAGTAGAACATGAAGTCTTTGTTTCTTTGGATCAGTCAGTGGACTGCATAGTGATATCAAGTGCCCCTGCCCTCAACTATTTCTTGGCTCTTAAGTTCAACTGATTATCCTCCTCTACGCCCCCACCTCCAGATACCTAGAGGGAAAGGATCCTTTTCTTCAGACTCTTCCCAGATTTTCAGTTTGAGTTGAGTTTATACCACAAAAGAAAAATGCAAGTTATCTTCTAACTTTTTGATTGAGAAGTAATCAAAGAAATAAAGACTCTACCCACTCCAATATTCTTGACTGGAAAATTTCATGGACAGAAGAGCCTGGCAGGCTACCATCCAGGGGATCACAAAGAACTGGACACGATCGAGCGACTAACACATTCACATTCAATGACATTAAGACATTATTTAATTTAGATTTATGACAGTGGTTTTTATTGACAGATTTTTAAATTAAATAATCAAATAATGAAATATATCATTAATTAAGTAAATGTGATACCTAGAATAAACATTAAAGATGTTTGTGCAAGTGATTCCATTAACTGTTTTAAATTACATTTTAGAGGGCACAAATACATTCTTTGTGATAAATAAAGATGCTACATTTTACGGTATTTTGGAGAAATCTCATTCTTTTATAAAACTTTGATGATATTTAACTTTTCTCTTTTTGATTATATAAAAGATTCTTTGATATTCTTTTTTTTGCTGTCAATAAATCTCTGACAAATTGCCTGACACTGACCATTTTCACTGACCCTTAGACTTATTCTTTTCTTGTTATTTCCAAGTGTTCATTGACAGTTTGAATATCAGTCATGTATTTAATTTTTTTCCACAAAATAATAAAAATTGACAAATGTACAGTTAATCCTCACTTCAGTATTCTAGTAACGCCTATATAAACTTGTGCCAGCCATATCCTGCCTAGGAAGTAGCTTTTCTGCTCATTTATAACTTGTTCCTTTGGCAGTAATATTTGCTTTCTCTGAGTTCTTTAAGAGTCAGTTTCCCATCACTTGTTCTCACCGACAGAAGAGGTAGAAAGATGATGACAGTGATGGTGATGATAATGCTGGTGATGATGTTGATGGTGATGATGGTGTGAATAGTGATGATGGTGACTGCAGTGGTGATGGTATTGATAGTGATGATGATGGTGGTGATGATGATGATGGTGGTGATGATGGTGAATATGATAATGGTGATGATGATGATGATGATAATGGTGATGATGATGATGATGGTGATTGTGGTGGTGATGGTACTGATAGTGATGATGATGGTGGTGACGATGTTGATGGTGGTGATGATGATGATTGTGGTGATGATGGTGAATATGATAATGGTTATGATGGTGATGATGGTG
This sequence comes from Moschus berezovskii, assembly GCF_049115385.1. Lineage (NCBI taxonomy): Eukaryota > Metazoa > Chordata > Mammalia > Artiodactyla > Moschidae > Moschus > Moschus berezovskii. The sequence goes on from NC_142465.1 coordinate 92,886,715, forward strand.
ATTGTGGTGGTGATGGTATTGATAGTGATGATGATGGTGGTGATGATGTTGATGTTGATGACGGTGAGAATACGGATGATGATGATGATGGTGGTGATAATGATGATTGTGGTGATGATGATGAATATGATAATGGTGATGATGATGATGATGATGGTGATTGTGCTGGTGATGGTATTGATAGTGATGATGATAGTGGTGATGATGTTGATGGTGATGACAGTGTTAATAGTGATGATGATGATGGAGGTGATGATGGTGAATATGATAATGGTGATGATGATGATGATGATGGTGATTGTGCTGGTGATGGTATTGATAGTGACGATGATGGTGGTGATGATGTTGATGGCGATGACAGTGTGAATAGTGATGATGATGATGGTGGTGATGATGATGATGGTGGTGATGATGATGAAAGAGAAAAAATTGTAAGAATTCTTATGTGCCAGACACTCTTCATATCATACATATGAACTCAGCTAGACCTCACAGTGACCCTATAACTAGGTGCTCTTGTCATCTCCATCTTTTTTCAGAGAAGGAAAGCTGAGGCATAAAGAGATGAAATAACTTGCTTGAGGTTGCATAGTTTGCATTAAGCAAGGAAGACACTGAGTGTGTAGTCTTTTCAAAGTACCCTCTCTATAATTGGAAGGCCATCACTGTATTAAAATCTTTGTGAGATACAAATATGGCAAAATCTTTTGGCTTTTAAAATGGAATCTATTTTTTAAAATACAGTATTACTGTTTTGTGCTAACATTGCCATATATTTTTACTTATATGGTCGCATTCCACAGATTAGAATATACCTCACTTACCAAGAGAGTTCCAGAAAAACATCTATTTTTGCTTCATTGACTATGCCAAAGCCTTTGACTGTGTCGATCACAATAAACTGTGGAACATTCTGAAAGACATGGGAATCCCAGACCACCTGACCTGCCTCTTGAGAAACCTGTATGCAGGTCAGGAAGCAACAGTCAGAACTGGACATGGAACAACAGACTGGTTCCAAATAGGAAAAGGTGTACGTCAAGGCTGTATATTGTCATCTTGCTTATTTAACTTATATGCAGAGTACATCATGAGGAACGGTGGGCTGGAAGAAGCAGAAGCTGGAATCAAGATTGCTGGGAGAAATATCAATAACCTCAGATATGCAGATGACACTACCCTTATGGCAGAAAGTGAAGAGGAACTCAAAAGCCTCTTGATGAAAATGAAAGAGGAGAGTGAAAAGGTTGGCTTGAAGCTCAACATTCAGAAAACAAAGATCATGGCATCTGGTCCCATCACTTCATGGGAAATAGATGAAAAACAGTGGAAACAGTGTCAGACTTTATTTTTTTGGGCTCCAAAATCACTGCAGATGCTGATTGCAGCCATGAAATTAAAAGATGCTTGCTCCTTGGAAGGAAAGTTATGACCAACCTTGATAATATATTAAAAAGCAGAGAGATTACTTTGCCAACCAAGGTCTGTCTAGGCAAGGCAATGGTTTTTCCCGTGGTCATGTATGAATGTGAGAGTTGGACTGTGAAGAGGGCTGATCGCCGAAGAATCGATGCTTTTGAACTGTGGTGTTGGAGAAGACTCTTGAGAGTCCCTTATACTGCAAGGAGATCCAACCAGTCCATTCTAAGGGAGATCGATCCTGGGTGTCCATTGGAAGGACTGATGCTAAATTTGAAACTGCAATACTTTGGCCACCTCATGCGACGAGTGGACTCACTGGAAAAGACTCTGATGCTGGGAAAGGTTGGGGGCGGGAGGAGAAGGGGATGACCGAGAATGAGATGGCTGGATGGCATCACCGACTCTGTGGACATGAGTTTGAGTGTACTCCGGGAGTTGGTGATGGACAGGGAGGCCTGGTGTGCTGTGATTCATGGGGTCGCGGAGAGTCGGACACGACTGAGCGACTGAACTGAACTGAACTGAATTTTCTATCTTAAAAGAAATCAGTATCTATTTTTAAAGTTTACTGTGGCGTTAAATTCCCACAAGGATGGAAAGTAGTGAAGTAAGTAAAGTGTTTATTGCATGCATGCTAAGTCCCTTCAGTCATGTCCAACTCTTTGTGACCCTATGGACCGTAGTCCGCTAGGTTCCTTTGTCCATGGGATTTTCCAGGCAAGAATACTGGAGTGGGTTGCCATTTCCTTCTCCAGGAGATCTTCCTTACCCAGGGATCAAACCTGTGTCTTGTATGTCTCCCACATTGGCAGATGGATTCTTTAACACTCATGCCACTTGGGAAGTCCAGGCTTTAAATATGGAAATTTACAGAAATGAATATAACTGCTACTCTGAGAACTACAAAAGAAGCCACAAAAGAACACCTTTGATCAGAAAAATAAGCACAATTTTATTTGTCCTGGAAAACAATGAAATATTTCTAAATAGTTCCTGAGATTGAAAAATGATTATTTGATTCTTAGAGGGTTTGATGTTTGTCAAGAATTATCATATTCTTTTTACAGGAAAATGAACCAGCTTCTAATGAGAGATTTGTATCTAAGTGCATTATTCAGTTTCTAATTACCCATTTTCTGGTAAGGCAGGGTAATAATTTGTGTAAAAGCTAGTGAAAGAAAATGTTGCTTGACAAATGTGAAGGCAATCATAAGTATCCCTTGTATTCCTGAAAAAAAAAAAAAGACATTTTGTTCTGCAGCATATTTTGGAATGTATTAAATACATTCTGTGACAAAGATGCAAACATGCTTAGAAATTCATTGATTCCTGTATGCATTTATTCACAATGAATGCCTGCACTGTGTCAGGCACAGTATTTGGCTTAGGGAACACAGAGCTAAAGGATATTAGCCTTTTCTGAAGGAACTCAGTAAAGGAACTATAAAGAGAAGATTACCTGACAAGGTAATTAGTACCTTAATAAAACTAAAGTGCTCAAAGAATGCTAAAAGTTAGCTACCTAATCGAGGCTTGGGGTCATGGAAAACTTTCTCTAGCAGATGCTATGAGTTGAGTCCTGAAAGATTAGTAGAAATTAGCAGGGCAATGGGGGTGTTCACTTCAGACAGAAAGCTAGCATGTACAATGGCTTGGGGGCATGAGTGTGTGTGGACTGCTTGAGGAACATCAGGTAATTGGCCTGAGCAAAAGCAGAGTGCTGATGATGATAGCAAAAAGAGATGCTGGAGAAGTAGACAGGGATTATATCATGAAAGGTTTTGAATATCCAGATTGGTTGGACAAGTTAAGGACAAACCATTGAAGAATTCCTCCTTGATAGGGAGTGATATGGTCACAATGGGACTTGGGGCAGTGACTTGGGGAGCCTTGAGAAGGATGGACTGGAGACTGAGGGATCAGTTTGGATGTTGTTGCTATGATACAGAAGAGGATTTATGATGATCTGAAATAAAACTGTGGCATTGAGGATATACATCAGTTCAGTTCAGTTCAGTTGCTCAGTCGTGTCCAACTCTGAGACCCCATATGCTGATTGCTCTAATGAACTACTCCAAATCTTTATTAATACAATAATATAACCTTTCCCATCCAAATATAATTTGAGGTCATTTGAGGAAGGGGAAGGGATCAGTTCCATGCTATCATTTATGAACCTAAACTTCTCTGCAGTGGTTCCACCATTTTCCTAGGGCCATAGAATCCTTGACTATGTCTACTTTATTCTGTCTTACTGACAAAAGAAAGACTAGGGCAGCAAATATTGAGTATTAGGGAGAGATTTGAGGGTCCTTGCCAAAGTGTCACACAGCAGTTCTGTCCAGAACACATTATGTGGCTCTACCCAGCCACAAGGGATTCTGAGATATAGTCCTTCTGTGTGCTCTGGAGCTTGGTGAGCATTGTTCTGTCACTTAAGTCATGTCTGACTCTTTGTGACCCCATGATTGCAGCACACCAGACTTACCTGTCCTTCACTATCTCTTGGAGCTTGCTTAAACTCATGTCAATTGAGTCAGTGATGCCATCTAACCATCTCATCCTCTCCTGCCCTCTTCTCCTTTTGCCTTCAATCTTCCCCAGCATCAGGGCCTTTTCCAGTGAGTTGACTCTTCACATCAGGTAGCCAAAGTATTAGAGCTTCAGTTTCAGTGTCAGTCCTTCCAATGAATATTCAGGGTTGATTTCCATTAGGATTGACTGGTTTGATCTCCTTGCTGTTCAAGTTCTCAAGAGTCTTTGATAGCACCACAGTTCGAATGCCTCAATTCTTCGGCACAGCCTTCTTTATGGTCCATCTCTCATATCCGTACATGGCTACTGGAAAAACCATAGCTTTGACTATACATATACATATATATATATATATATATATGTATATGTATATGCATAAGTATGTAATTTATGGGTGAGCACATAGCCATATTCAACTATTTTTAGTCTATAAAATGTCCATTTCATGTGGCTCAATCTGTATGTAATAGAGATAAGAAAGTAGACTCAAAGGATGTTATAAAAAGGAAAATAGTGAGCAACTGGGTGCAGAAGCTTCGAGAAAGGGAAGAATGTATGTTTTATGGCTGGGTTGAGTCACTGATAGTTGCTTGTACCATTTGTTCACATAAGTAATGTGGTCATTGCAAAAGATAATGAAGGGAAGATGCTGAGTTTGAGATGCTTCCTGTAGATCTCCACAGGACATGCTGTCTCATTTTCTTCAGACCTCTGCTAAAATGTCGCTAAATAAAATAGCAGCACGCCACCCTCTCTTTCCCTATTATCCTCTATTTTCTTTATGGAACTCCCCACATAGTGTTCATTTTTTGCTTATTAGTTGTTTCTTCTCACTCAAATACAGGCTCCTAGAGAGCAAAATGACTTCATTTATATTGTTCACCACTCTCTTCCATATTGCATAGAACAGTGCCTGGCACGTTACAGGTACTCAAAAAACAAATGTTGAGTGTGTAAATGAATCAAAGTGGAAGTTGCCAGCAGTCTATTGGTTGTAATAATAAATGCTAATGTTTATTGATTATTGACAATGGGACAGATACTGCTCTAAATACATTGCAAGTATTAACTCATGTAATAAAGCATCCCTGTAAGCTAGATACAACTAGTATCTCTGTTTTACAGATGAAGAAACTGTAGTACATACAGCTTAAAGGACTTGACCAAGTTCACAGTGCTAGATATGAGATTCAAATGTAGGTGTTAGGGTTTCAGAGTTTACACTCTTAACCACTATGCAATTCTGACACTTAATTTTGAAATGTTTGAGAGCTGAACTGGAGCCTGAGATTAGGAAGTTATCAGTGCATGTGTACTCAGTTGTATCCAACTTTGTGTGACCTTTTGGACTGCAGCCCACCAGGCTCCTCTGTCCATGGGATTTTCCAGGCAAGGCTACTGGAGTGGGTTGCCATTTCCTCTTTCAGGGGATGAAGTCATCAGATGAATTTAAATGTAAGTAGAGGTCAACTATGCATTGAAATTTTTTTCAGATTGACCTGGAACGCCTATCCTGAATTTGCCAGAATTCATTGCTCTCCCCATTATTTTGGGAATTTCTATAAGCTTAAATTTACAGGACCATTGTTTATTGCAATTACCTATTTCCTTTAGTTACTTTCAGTTTACTTGTCTCCTCATAGGATTTCCTGTGACTGTTCCTCTCTTTCTGCTTCACATCAGTGTAGACATGGATGAAAGCTTTCTTTCGCTAGCTTTTCCAGAATAACTGTTCCCAAAGGGATTATGCAATGTAGCAAAATTTATAGAAGGTTAGAGGTAAGAGAGCAGAAACACTGCAAAACTCTAAAGCAAAGAATATAAAGAGGAAACATCTGACATTTCTGTTTGTAAAAGTATTTGAAGGACAATTCTTCTTCTCAGTACCTGTCACTGAGAAGGTCCCACTGGGTGTATTACAGCTACTCACTAGTCTCTCAGGGTGTTGTTGCTCTTTATTCCTTTCTTAAGTTCTCCCTTCATCTCACCCTTTGGCTCTCTCCATCCCCAAATTCCCCTTAATTACATATGAGGAGAGGTTAGTTATCACTTATTTTCCTTTCCGTTTCCAGGACCTATTCTTAAAATATAACTTAACACCCAAAAGCACCCTCTAAACTTGTTGTTCAGTTGCTAAGTCATGTCCGACTCTTTGTGACCCCATGAACTGCAGCACGCCAAGCTTCCCTGTCCTTCACTAACTCTCTGAGTTTGCACAAACGCCTGCCCATTGAGTCATTGATGCCATCTAACCATCTAATCCTCTGCTGTCACTTTCTCCTCCTGCCCTCAGTCTTTCCCAGCATCAGGGTCTTTTCCAATAAGTCAGCTTTTTGCATCAGGTGGCCAGAATATTAGAGCTTCAGCTTTAGCATCAGTCCTTCCAATGATATTCAGGGTTGATGTTCTTTAGGATTGACTATTTTGATCTTCTTATTGTCCAAGCGACTCTCAAGAGTCTTCTCTAGCACCACTTAAACAAAGGGAATTATCTTTCCAAAAGAGACTCTGGTGTCTGTTGTTAAGATGATATTTTCTACCCTATTACAATCCTAGTTTGGGAAATGAAAGTGAAGGAATATTCCCAGAGAGTATGAGTGACTTGAGATAAGAAGAAATCAGTTATGGATGAAAGGAAAGAGATCAGGAAGCAGCTAGAGAAAGATATACTTTTGAGAAAATTTTTGTTTGTTATTAGTTGGTTTTCAGTGAGGAAGACTTGGTCAAGAGCTCATGTTGGGGAAATGGGCCAGAGGGAAGAAACAGATGAAGAAAAGGGCAATAAAGATGATAACATGGACCAAATCCTTGAGAATGTGAGAAGGAGTATATGCGAGATCATGGGAATAAATTCCATACAGTGGAGGAAGGATCTGTGTTCCCATGAGGGAAAAGCTACACAGTGTAATTGAAAGAGTGTTGAATCAAGAGTCAGATTGAGCTGAGCTGAAATCTGGAGCCTACTATATACATTCCACCTATGAAACTTCGCTGGAATACTTAACCACTTGCTCCTTAGTTTCCTCCACAGCAGAAAACAGGCAATGCCCTTTTCATAGAGTTACTACAAGGCTTAAGTAGGATAACACGTGTTAAACAAGCATCTTATGATATAATTTATTATTTCTGTAATTTGATTATAGGTCTTCCTGTTTCTTATCTGAGACTATCAGTAATATCCTAAAAAAGAGACCATATCTACTATATTTGTTTTTTCATCTACCTCAAAGGGATTGTGGTTCCATGGTTTCATTGTCATTCAGAATTTTGAATAAGTTTTGAGGGTTGAGCTGTTATTATTGGGTCAGACCTGGTCTGCATGACATTTACTTAACCATTCAATTCAGTTCAGTTCAGTTCAGTCGCTCAGTCGTGTCCGACTCTTTGCGACCCCATGAATCACAGCACGCCAGGCCTCTCTGCCCATCACCAACTCCCGGAGTTCACTCAAACTCACGTCCACAGAGTCGGTGATGCCATCCAGCCATCTCATTCTCTGTCGTCCCCTTCTCCTCCCGCCCCCAATCCTTCCCAGCATCAGAGTCTTTTCCAGTGAGTCAGCTCGTCGCATGAGGTGGCCAAAGTATTATAGTTTCAGCTTTAGCATCAGTCCTTCCAATGAACACCCAGGATCGATCTCCTTTAGAATGGACTGGTTGGATCTCCTTGCAGTCCAAGGGACTCTCAAGAGTCTTCTCCAGCACCACAGTTCAAAAGCATCAATTCTTTGGCGATCAGCTTTCTTCACAGTCCAACTCTCATATCCATACATGACCACGGGAAAAACCATAGCCTTGACTAGACGGACCTTTGTTGGCAAAGTAATGTCTCTGCTTTTTAATATACTATCTAGGTTGGTCATAAGTTTCCTTCCAAGGAGTAAGCATCTTTTAATTTCATTTATTTTTAGTTAGAAATCCTTTTAGATTGGACATGTACATTCCATTTTCAGATCCACTCCCTCTTGTCTGATTTTTTGTCCCTTTACATATTTTCCTAATTAGCTTGGCCCTGGACGTGTGAGTTTTCAACCCATGATCTAGATTGATTTCTACTAAAATAGCTGATGCTGCCGAAAACGGGTATGTTGTTGAATCTCCAGGTAGCGTTTTCTATGTTCATTTCGCATGATCTCTCCTCAGCATCTACCACTGTTGACAAACTTCTGAAACTCTTTTCTCTTCTGTTATTGATCCCATTCCTGGTGTCCCCTTACCTCACTGCCCATCATACCTTTTGCTATAATTTCTACCCACATTGCCCACCATTTAAATGCTATGATTTGTCAATATTTTCTTGGGTTGGTGTATTGTTCTTCTGGGTGATCCTGTGCCCAGAGTTCAACAGGTTCAAAACTGGGTAATAATCTTTCCCCTCAAACAACTTTCTCCTCTTGTGTTACATATCATTATAAGAGCCACAAGAACCAAAACCACCGACACACCTTAGAGGGACAGAAATCTAACAACTGGTACAGAATTCACACTAAATCAGCATGGACACTGCATCGTAGACCTCACCACTGCTTTCCAGTGACCAGCACTTTTCAGTGTTCCTTTCAGTCAGCAAGGTCAGCTTCTCCTTCCTCTCCTGTAGCTCTGGGGGTAACACCCTCATCATTTTCCTCACAGAGTGATGAGCGCTACTTAGTCTCCATTTTTCCTTATGAGTAAAGTCTCAACCTTGATTGGCAGTGAAGAGGAACTAAAAAGCTTCTTGATAAGGGTGAAAGAGGAGAATGAAAAAGCTGGCTTAAAACTCAACTAAAAATAAACTAAGAGCATGGCATCTAGTCCTATCACTTCATGGCAAATGGAAGGGTAAAAAGTGGAAACAGTGACAGACTTTGTTTTCTTGGGCTCCAAATCACTGCAGACAGTGACTATAGCTATGAGATTAAAAGCTGCTTGCTCCTTGGAAGAAAAGCTATGACCAAACTAAATAGCATATTAAGAAGCAGAGACATCACTTCTCTGACAAAGGTTGGTATAGTCAAAACTATGGTTTTTCCAATAGTCATATACAGATGTGAGAGTTGAACCATAAAGAAGGCTGAGCACCAAAGTATTGATGCTTTTGAAGTGTGGTGCTGAAGAAGACTCTTGAGAGTCCCTTGGGCTGCAAGGAGAACAAACCAGTTAATCCTAAAGGAAATCAACCCTGAATATTCATTGGAAGGACTGATGCTAAAGCTGAAGCTGCATCATTATTGTGGTTTATAATATAAATGGCATTATTTTGAGAGAGGGATAACTTAGGTAAGGCATTGGGGTTTTTTTTTTTTCTTTTTGCAGCTTGAGGCGGTTGTAAAATAACTTAATGTAGCTTTTTGCAACTGTGTATTCTATAGTATTTTTTTCATTTGGTGATATTTTAACTGTTAATGTTTATGGCATTGTGCTTTATACCATTTATTAAATTTTATAAATAAAAAAAAGATAAAGCTGAAGCTGCAATACTTTGGACACCTGATGGGAAGAGCCAACTCGGAAAGATTGGAAACATGCTTGGAAAGATTGAGGGCAGGGGGAGAAGGGGACAGCAGAGGATGAAATGGTTGAATTGCATTACTGACACAATGGACATGAATTTGGGCAAACTTCAAGAGATAGTGAAGGACAGGGAAGCCTGGAGTGCTGCAGTCCATGGGGTTGCACAGAGTTGAACACAACTGAAGTGACTTAGCACGCACACACATGCATCATGCTGGCTTCATCTCTAGCTACTCCCAAGGTGCTAAAACTCCATCATATTAAAGTGTTTGCACTTCCCAGAACCCCTTCTCTCCCTCTGTTCCTTTGCCCATGCTTCTCTCTCAGGCAGAAATGCTCTTTTTTATTTTCAATTTCATATACATAGCTAACTTCTGCTCAGTCTTCAAAATTCAGTTCAAATATATCCATCTCTTAAAGGCTTGTCCTAAATTTCTCTCTAAGAGGAACATCCTCTAGCAACATCCTCAGTTTAGGTTTGAAAGCTTCAGCCTACAAATATTTTTAAAGTTTGCCTTCTTAGGGCATATTTTAATATGTACTGTGTATGAAGAGAATAGCTTCTTATGATGTGTTGTGTCTGGTAAAACATTTCTTATGGAAGAGGCACCCCTGTAGGTTGAGAAATTCCAGAGGAGGAAGGTATTATAAATTAACAGAAAAATCAGTGCTCATTGACAGAGAAAAAGGAAGTAACAGCTGGTAAACAAACAGCTGCACAGAGATATAAAAATGACAGCAACTATGAACATGGTAGTTTATCCAAAATATTAAAAAAGCAAGCAAATAACGCAAGGAAATGAGCTAACTTACTGGAAAATTGCTGAAATGTTTGAACAGGAGGTTAACTAATAAGCAAAGTGTTCAAATGGAAATTACAGAGAAGAAAATTAGAACAAATATTCTGTGTAAGAGAAGTGAACTTTTAAAGCAAAATGTGTTTAAGAGATAAATTAACCTAAACACTTGCTGACTCTTTTTGTAAATGTGGTTTATATGGTACCGCCGCCGCAGCCGCCGCTAAGTCACTTCAGTCGTGTCCGACTCTATGTGACCCCATAGACGGCAGCCCACCAGGCTTCCCTGTCCCTGGGATTACAGACATTATAATAGTATTAAAAACTTAAAACGAATAATATTCCACCCTAGTCCCAATTTATTGGTGTGTTGGAAAGAGGAAACTGAACACTCCAAATTGTTTTACTTTGCATTTATATGATTATTAAGATGCCTGACCTTTCAAAAGGAAATATCTAATAACACAACTAACACATAAATATATTTATTGTCTAAATTTAGTGCAGCATTCCAGATAAGGCTGGACCTTCTACCTATACCCCTATACCCACTGCTTTCCCCAGATGCAACCATTGTTTTGAGTTTAATATATATCCTTGAAACGTTTTCCCATGCATTTACATACATATGTGAAAATATATATCTTTATCCTGTATGATAATCCACTACAAAAATTGCTATAGTCATTCTGCATCTTCTTTGTTTTTCATGTAACATTTTGTCTTGTAAATATTTCTGTCTTCACACAAATAGAGCTGTGTTATTAGAGAATTGCCTATATACATAGAATGGGGGCTTCCCTGGTGGCTCAGTGGTAAATAATCCACCTGCCAATACAGGAGATGCGGGTTCAATTCCTCCAGAAGATCCCCTGGAGAAGGTAATTGCATCCCACTCCAGTATTCTTGCCTGGGAAATCCCATAGACAGAGGAGCCTGGAGGGCTGCAGTTCACGGGGTCACAAAAGAGTTGGACATGACTTAGCAACTAAATAACAAAAACACTGCTTATAATGGACATAACGCTATTTGTTTTGCCCATTCCCTGAGTGATGGACACTTAGGTTGTTTCTGATTTTCTGCATACTTCAGGAAACATTCATGAATATTAATTTGGTGCCATGTGTCAGGTAGCTTTCTTAGTGCTATGGATTTAGCAGTAAACAAAATCAAGTCCTTTTTGTATACTTTCAAGAGGATACAGACAATAAAGAAAGATATATATAGATATATCATCATGTAGTGATATCAGATAGCATGCTGGGCTACAGTCTATGGGGTTGCAAGAGTCAGACACAATTTGGCGACTGAGCATACACACACGTGTTCTGGATTTTGGCATCCTCAGAGATAATGTAGTGGTATCTCAGTGTTGTTTTAATTTGAATATCCCACTGCAAGGAAATCCAGCCAGTCCATCCTAAAGGAGATCAGTCCTAGGTGTTGGAAGGACAGATGCTGAAGCTGAAACTCCAGTACATTGGCCACCTGATGTGAAGAGCTAACTCATTTGAAAAGACCCTGATGCTGGGAAAGATTGAGGGCAGGAGAAGGGGACGACAGAGGATGAGATGGTTGGATGGCATCACTGACTCAATGGACGTGTGTTTGGGTGGACTCTTGGAGTTAGTGATGGACAGGGAGGCCTGGCATGCTGTGATTCATGGGGTCGCAAAGAATCGGACACGACTGAGCGACTGAACCGAACCAACTGAATAATATATGATGTGGAAAGTCTTTTCATGTGCTTATTTGCCATCTGGTGAATTGTCAAAGTCTTTGGCCTATTTTTTAATTGAGTTGTTTGCTTTCTTCTTGTTGTGTTTTAAGAGTTCTTTGTATATTTTAGATAATAGCTCTTTGTCAGCTATCTCCTTTGAATATATTTTCTCCCAGGCCATAGCTTGTCTTCTCATTCTCCTGACATTGTCTTTCATGGAGCAAAAGTTCTTAATTTTTATGAAGTCCAGCTTATCAATGATTTCTTTCATAGATTGTGTCTTTAATGTTTTATTTAAAAAGTTATCGCCATACTCAAGGTCATCTAGATTTTCTGTTCCATTATGTTCTAGAAGTTTTATAGATTTTCATTTTACATTTAGACTTATGTTGCATTTTGAGTTAATTTTTGTGAAAGGTGTAAAGTCCGTGTCTAGATTCTTTTTTGGCATGTAAATGTCCTCTTGCTTCAGCACCATTTGTTAAAAATACTGTCCCTGCTCCACTACCTTTGCTCCTTTGTCAAAGACCTACTGTATTTTTGTGAGTCTATTTCTGTGTTCCCCCTTCTGTTACATTGATCTATTTATTCTTTTGCCAATTCCACAGTATCTTGATTCCTATAGCTTTAGAGTAAGGCTTGAAGTCAGATAGTGTCCATCCTCCAACTTCATTCTTTTCTTTCCATATTGTATTCACTATTCTCAGGCTTTTGCCTCTCCATATAAGCTTTAGAAATGATTTGTTGATAGCCACAAGAGAACTTACCGGACTTTTGATTTGAGTTGCATTGAATCTATAAATCAAGTTTGGAAGAATTGACATCTTGAGAATATTGAGTCTTCTTATTTGTGAGCATGTAGTGTCTCTCCATTTACTTCAGTTCAGTTCAGTTCAGTCGGTCAGTTGTGTCCGACTCTCCGCGACCCCATGAATCACAGCACGCCAGGCCTCCCTGTCCATCACCAACTCCCGGAGTACACTCAAACTCATGTCCACAGAGTCGGTGATGCCATCCAGCCATCTCATTCTCCGTCGTCCCCTTCTCCTCCCGCCCCCAACCTTTCCCAGCATCAGAGTCTTTTCCAGTGAGTCAACTCGTCGCATGAGGTGGCCAAAGTATTGCAGTTTCAGCTTTAGCATCAGTCCCTCCAATGAACACCCAGGATTGATCTCCTTTAGAATGGACTGGTTGGATATCCTTGCAGTATAAGGGACTCTCAAGAGTCTTCTCCAACACCACAGTTCAAAAGCATCGATTCTTCGGCGATCAGCCTTCTTCACAGTTCAACTCTCACATCCATACATGACCACGGGAAAAACCATTGCCTTGACTAGACGGACCTTGCTTGGCAAAGTAATGTCTCTGCTTTTTAATATACTATCAAGGTTGGTCATAACTTTCCTTCCAAGGAACAAGCGTCTTTTAATTTCATGGCTGCAATCAGCATCTGCAGTGATTTTGGAGCCCAAAAAAATAAAGTCTGACACTGTTTCTACTGTTTTTCCATCTATTTCCCATGAAGTGATGGGACCAGATGCCATGATCTTTGTTTTCTGAATGTTGAGCTTCAAGCCAACCTTTTCACTCTCCTCTTTCACTTTCATCAAGAGGCTTTTGAGTTCCTCTTCACTTTCTGCCATAAGGGTAGTGTCATCTGCATATCTGAGGTTATTGATATTTCTCCCAGCAATCTTGATTCCAGCTTGTGCTTCTTCCAGCCCAGCGTTCCTCATGATGTACTCTGCATATAAATGTACTGCAAGGTAACAATATACAATATACAACCTTGACGAACACCTTTTCCTATTTGGAACCAGTCTGTTGTTTCATGTCCAGTTCTAACTGTTGCTTCCTGACCTGCATACAGGTTTTTCAAGAGGCAGGTCAGGTGGTCTGGGATTCCCATCTCTTTCAGAATGTTCCACAGTTTATTGTGATCCATACAGTCAAAGGCTTTGGCATAGTCAAGGAAGCAGAAATTGATGTTTTTCTGAAACTCTCTTGCTTCCTCCATGATCCAGCGGATGTTGGCAATTTGATCTCTGGTGCCTCTGCCTTTTCTAAAACCTGCTTGAACATCTGGGAGTTCACGGTTTACATACTGCTGAAGCCTGGCTTGGAGAATTTTGAGCATGACTTTACTAGCGTGTGAGATGAGTGCAATTGTGCGGTAGTTTGAGCATTCTTTGGCATTCCCTTTCTTTGGGATTGGAATGAAGACTGACCTCTTCCAGTCCTGTGGCCACTGCTGAGTTTTCCAAATCTGCTGGCATATTGAGTGCATCACTTTCACAGCATCATCTTTCAAGACTTGAAATAGCTCAACTGGAATTCCATCACCTCCACTAGCTTTGTTCGTAGTGATGCTTTCTAAGGCCCACTTGACTTCACATTCCAAGATGTCTGGCTCTAGGTCAGTGATCACGTTATCATGACTATCTTGGTCGTGAAGATCTTTTTTGTACAGTTCTTCTGTGTATTCCTGCCACCTCTTCTTAATATCTTCTGCTTCTGTTAGGTCCATACCATTTCTGTCCTTTATCGAGCCCATCTTTGACTGAAATGTTCCCTTGGAATCTCTAATTTTCTTGAAGAGGTCTCTTGTTTTTCCTATTCTGTTGTTTTCCTCTATTTCTTTGCATTGATCACTGAGGAAGTCTTTCTTATCTCTCCTTGCTATTCTTTGGAACTCTGCATTCAGATGGTTATATCTTTCCTTTTCTCCTTTGCTTTTCGTCTCTCTTCTTTTCACAGCTATTTGTAAGGCCTCCTCAGACAGCCATTTCGCTCTTTTGCATTTCTTTTCCATGGGGATGGCCTTGGTCCCTGTCTCCTGTACAATGTCACGAACCTCCGTCCAGAGTTCATCAGGCACTCTATCAATCAGATCTAGTCCTTTAAATCTATTTCTCACTTCCACTGTATAATCATAAGGGATTTGATTGAGGTCATATCTGAATGGTCTAGTGGTTTTCCCTACTTTCTTCAATTTAAGTCTGAATTTCGCAATAAGGATTTCAGGATCTGAGCCACAGTCAGCTCCTGGTCTTGTTTTTGCTAACTGTATAGAGCTTCTCCATCTTTGGTTGCATAGAATATAATCAATATGATTTCGGTGTTGACCATCTGGTGATGTCCATGTGTAGAGTCTTCTCTTGTGTTGTTGGAAGAGGGTGTTTGCTATGACCAGTGCGTTCTCTTGGCAAAACTCTATTAGCCTTTGCCCTGCTTCATTCCGTGCTCCAAGGCCAAATTTGCCTATTACTCCAAGTGTTTCTTGACTTCCTACTTTTGCATTCCAGTCCCCTATAATGAAAAGGACATCTTTTTTGGGTGTTAGTTCTAAAAGGTCTTGTAGGTCTTCATAGAACCGTTCAACTTTGGCTTCTTCAGCATTACTGGTTGGGGCATAGACTTGGATTACTGTAATATTGAATGGTTTGCCTTGGAAATGAACAGAAATCATTCTGTCGTTTTTAAGATTGCATCCAAGTACTGCATTTCGGACTCTTTTGTTGACCATGATGGCTACTCCATTTCTTCTAAGTGATTCCTGCCCACAGTAGTAGATATAATGGTCATCTGAGTTAAATTCACCCATTCCAGTCCATTTTAGTTCACTGATTCCTAGAATGTCGACGTTCACTCTTGCCTTCTCCTGTTTGACCACTTCCAATTTGCCTTGATTCATGGACCTAACATTCCAGGTTCCTATGCAATATTGCTCTTTACAGCACCAGACCTTGCTTCTATCACTGGTCACATCCACAACTGGGTTGGTTTTGCTTTTGCTGCATCCCTTTATTCCTTCTAGAGTTAGTTCTCCACTGAGCTCCAGTAGCATACTGGGTACCTACCGACCTGGGGAATTCCTCATTCAGTATCCTATTATTTTGCCCTTTGTTACTGTTCATGGGGTTCTCAAGGCAAGTATACTGAAGTGGTTTGCCATTCCCTTCTCCAGTGGACCACATTTGGCTGTGGTCCATGTGATCAGATCGGCTAGTTTCCTGTGATTATGATTTCAGTCTGTCTGCCCTCTGATGCCCCCTCACAATACCTACCATCTTATTTGGGGTTCTCTTACCTTGGTCGTGGAAAATCTCTTCACAGCCGCTCCAGCAAAGTGCAGCCGCTGTACCTTACCTTGGACGTGGGGTATCTCCTCAAGGCCGCCCCTCTTGACCTTGAACGCGGAGTAGCTCCTCTCGGCCCTCCTGCGCCCGCGCAGCCACCACCTGTTGGACGTGGGGTAGCTCCTCTCGGCCGCCAGCCCTGGCCTCAGGCGTGGGGTAGCTCCTCACGGCCGCGCCTCTTTGCATGGTTCCTTGCGCCGGGGCGGCGTCTCTCGCGCCTGCGCCATTTACTTAGATGCTTGATTTTTATTTAGCTCATTAGAGTTTTACAGTTTTCCTCACATAGATTTTGTACATATTTTGATAGGCTTCTAGCAAAGTATTTCATTTTGGGGGTTGCTAGTATAAATTGTATTGTTTTTTATTTCAAATTCCACGTGTTATTACTGGTGCATAGGAAAGCAATCCTGCAACCTTGCTATAATCACTTATTAGCCCCACCAGCTTCCATTCTTTCAGATTTTCTATATGTGTTATCTGCGAAGACAGTTTTGCTTATTTCTTCCACATCTGTGTACTTTTTACTTACTTTTCACATCTAATTGTATTAGCAGTGACTTCCAGAATAATGTTGAAAAGTAGTGGTGAGATCCTTGACTTGAAGATATCTTTGACTTGTTCCTGATGTTAGTGGGGGAGCTTCCAATTTCTCATCATAAAGTATGATGTTAGGTGTAAGGTTTTTGTAGATATTCTTTATCAAGCTGATGAATTTCACTTCTATCCATGAAGTTTAACTATGGATTTTTAGAAGTTATCTAGTCTTTTTTTGGTTTAAAAAAATAATTTTTCTGTTGGTTCTCTTATATATTCTAATAGGAAATTATGTCATGTTTACAGTTGACAAATTTCCTTTTAAAATATGTTTTCTATGGTATCTGGTCCCATCACTTCATGGCAAATAGATGAGGAAACAATGGCAACAGTGAGAGACTTTATTTTGGGGGGCTCCAAAATCACCGCAAATGGTGACTGCAGCCATGAAATTAAAAGATGCTTGTTCCTTGGAAGAAAAGCTATGACCAACCTAGACAGCATATTAAAAAGCAGATTGCCAACAAAGGTCCATCTAGTCAAAGCTATGGTTTTTCCAGTTAATTCATGTATGGATGTGAGAGTTGGACTATAAAGAAAACTGAGTGCTTAAGAGTTGATGCTTTTGAACTGTGGTGTTGGAGAAGACTCTTGAGAATCCCTTGGACTGCAAAGAGATCCAACCTGCCCATCCTAAAGGAAATCAGTCCTGGGTGTTGGAAGGACTGATGCTGAAGCTGAAACTCCAATACTTTGGCCACCTGATGTGAAGAGCTGACTCATTGGAAAAGATCCTGATGCTGGGAAAGATTGAATGCAGGAGAAGGGGACAGCAGAGGATGAGATGGTTGGATGGCACCACTGGTTCGATGGACATGAGTTTGAGTAAGCTCTGGGAGTTGGTATTGGACAGGGAAGCGTAGCATGTTGTAGTCCATGGTGTCGCAGAGTTGAACACAACTGACCAACTGAACTGACTGAACTGATATGTATTTTTATTGTTGACTTCTCATTTTATTATATTTTTGATCAGATGATCTGGACTGAATGGTGGTAATTATTTTAATATATTTGTGTATACATATATATCATACTATATGTTTTCTTTTCTGATATAATATCTGATCATTTTAGAAAGTTTCTGTTCATGTTTAAAAATAATAGTTTAAAATTAAAGACTTAATTATAATTATGAATTTGTGAAAATCTATCTGAATTTTTTGGAGAAGGCAATGGCACCCCACTCCAGTACTCTTGCCTGGAAAATCCCATGGATGGAGGAGCCTGGTAGGCTGCAGTCCATGGGGTCGCAAAATTCAGACACGACTGAGAGACTTTTTTTCACTTTCATGCATTGGAGAAGGAAATGGCAACCCACTCCAGTATTCTTGCCTGGAGAATCCCAGGGACGGGAGAGCCTGGTGGGCTTCCGTCTGTGGGGTCACACAGAGTCGGACACGACTGAAGCGACTTAGCAGCAGCAGCACCTGTATTTTAATTAGTTTTGCTATGTGTATTTTGAAACTATCTGGTTAGGTGCATAAAGTTTCTTGACTATTACTTTTTTGGGTGGTATTGTTCTTTGGATTAATACACATTCATTTATTTTTATGATTTATTTTATTGAGGTACAGTTGATTTACAGTGTTGTGTTAATTTTTGCTATACAGCAGAGTGATTCAGTTGCACGTATATATATTCTTTACTTCATATTTTTATGATTTAAAAACTTTAGATTCTAACTTTACCAAAATGTGTACACAGTTTTCAAGATCAAATGATATGACAAAGCTTCATACAGAAAGCAGCAATCTCCTGTCATATACTCCCTCAAGAAATGTTCCAAAACTTCAGCTTCTCTAGCTGATTTTTCTCTTGTCACATTTTAAAGCCACATGATTAATTGTAATTTAAATTTTTTTCCCATTTATCTATTGATTTCTTATGGAGAATTAAGATTTTTCTCTCTTAAAGTGCTCCTCACAGCACCACTCCCCTCCATACACTTACACTTTCCTAATCTCTCAATCCAGGTATATCACAATCAAATCAATAGTCAGTGCTTACCTTAGTGTCTAAGTCCTGTTCGCATCTGAGACCAAAAAAAAATCTATTACAAATATTTAATATTTGGTTCAACTTTTAATGATACTTCCCTGATAGCTTGATAGCTCAGTTGGTAAAGAATCCGCCTACAATGCAGGAGATCCCGGTTCAATTCCTGGGTCAGGAAGATCCTCTGGAGAAGGAATAGGCTACCCACTCCAGCATTCTTGGGCTTCCTCTGTGGCTCATCTGGTAAGGAATCTGCCTACAATGCGCTAGGCCAGGGTTTGATCCCTGGGTTGGGAAGATCCCCTGGAGAAGGGAAAGACTACCCACTCCATCCAGTATTCTAGCCTGGAGAATTCTATGGACTGTATAGTCAATGGGGTCACAAAGCGTCTGACATGACTGACTTTCACTTTCAACTTTTTAAATATTTCCCCAAAGTGAATAAAGACTTTTGATGCAACAGTCACTAATTCATCTCCAGACTCTCATTAGAGCTGCAAATCTTTTTTCATTACTGCCAGCGTGTAATCTATCAGGGGCTCTTTTTTGTTGTTGAGACATCCTTTTAAAAGCTTTTTCTCTCACTGAAATCTGATTGATGGCTTTCTCAGCCTGCTGTGTAAGCTGACTTTCCAGGGCTTTCCTTTACCAGAATCCATCTGTTGTTATGTTTGTTAATTACCAATAGCTCTTTCTTACTACCTAAATGTTCTCTTTAATTTTATAGCATCCCAATCTTAGTTCATGGGTGTGAAAATTATTACTATTTCTAAACAAATTATAGACTTTCAAGAGTCTTCTGATCTTGGCCTTTTCTGAGTTCTTGTTTTCTTCCACTCTGTTCTCTAACCCTCATGTTGAAGACTTCCCTTCAGCATCTTCTCATCCTGAGTATCTGTTCTTGTTTGGAGCTCTGTGAGAGACTGGACATGTTGACAGGTGGACTTCACTCTCAGTTGAAGAAAAAGTGGCAAGGTGGCTTTCTCTTGGGTGACTCTCAGATGTCATAATATATAGGTCTCTGTCTTGACCCATCAGTGTCAAGCCTGGTTTAAGCCTGGCTGCCAATATTGTATGAGTTGAAAAGAAGCCTCAGTTTTCCATAGGCTGGGCCAGCTATCATCTGTGCATGCAGCCACCACCCTTCCCTACAGATCGACACTCCCTCCTCACTACACACAGTGATGATTGGCCAGGGCAGGATTTTAGGGTTCAATGCACCTGCATGTTCCTGCTGCTCCATAATCTGAATAATAACCTTGTTGATTGTTCCAAGACTCCTACATTCTCCAGGGTCTCCTGCCTTAAGGCATAGGGCACAGGTAACTTTTAGAGCAATGCTTGGCAAATTAGTTTACGTTCTGCTTTTTTTATGTAAACTTTTTGTTTTCAGAAGTATCCAGATGTGGGAATTCACTGAAGGTTTGCTTTCTTTTAGTATACTTGCCTTGAGAACCCCATGAGCAGTATCAAAGGCAAAATGATAGGATACTGAATGAGGAATTCCCTACGTTGGTAGTTGCCCAGTATGCTACTGGAGATCAGTGGAAAAATAACTCCAGAAAGAATGAAGGGATGGAGCCAAAGCGAAACAAATACCCAGTTGTGGATGTGACTGATGACAGAAGCAAAGATAGGTCCGATGCTGTAAAGAGCAATACTGCATAGGAACCTGGAATGTTAGGTCGATGAATCAAGGCAAATTGAAAGTGGTCAAACAGGAGGTGGCAAGAGTGAATGTAGACATTCTAGGAATCAGTGAACTGAAATGGACTGGAATGGGTGAATTTAACTCAGATGACCATTATATCCACTACTGTGGGCAGGAATCCCTTAGAAGAAATGGAGTAGCCATCATGGTCAACAAAAGAGTCCGAAATGCAGTACTTGGATGCAATCTTAAAAACGACAGAATGATTTCTGTTCATTTCCAAGGCAAACCATTCAATATTACAGTAATCCAAGTCTATGCCCCAACCAGTAATGCTGAAGAAGCTGAAGTTGACCAGTTCTATGAAGACCTAAAAGACCTTTTAGAACTAACACCCAAAAAATATGTCCTTTTCATTATGGAGGACTGGAATGCAAAAGTAAGAAGTCAAGAAACACCTGGAGTAACAGGCAAATTAGGCCTTGGAGCATGAAATGAAGCAGGGCAAAGGCTATTAGAGTTTCGCCAAGAGAATGCACTGGTCATAGCAAACACCCTCTTCCAACAACAAAAGAGAAGATTGTACACATGGACATCACCAGATGGTCAACACCGAAATCATATTGATTATATTCTTTGCAACCAAAGATGGAGAAGCTCTATACAGTTAGCAAAAACAAGACCAGGAGCTGACTGTGGCTCAGATCATGAACTCCTTATTGCCAAATTCAGACTTAAATTGAAGAAAGTAGGGAAAACCATTAGACCATTCAGATATGACCTAAATCAAATCCCTTATGATTATACAGTGGAAGTGAGAAATAGATTTAAGTGACTAGATCTGATAGACAGAGTGCGTGATGAACCCTGGACGGAGGTTCGTGACATTGTACAGGAGACAGGGACCAAGGCCATCCCCATGGAAAAGAAATGCAAAAAAGCAAAATGGCTGTCTGAGGAAGCCTTACAAATAGCTGTGAAAAGAAGAGAAGCGAAAAGCAAAGGAGAAAAGGAAAGATATAACCATCTGAATGCAGAGTTCCAAAGAATAGCAAGGAGAGATAAGAAAGCCTTCCTCAGCGATCAATGCAAAGAAGTAGAGGAAAACAACAGAATAGGAAAAACAAGAGATCTTTTCAAGAAAATTAGAGATATCAAGGGAACATTTCATGCAAAGATGGGCTTGATAAAGGACAGAAATGGTATGGACCTAACAGAAGCAGAAGATATTAAGAAGAGGTGGCAAGAATACACAGAAGAACTGTACAAAAAAGATCTTCATGACCAAGATAATCACGATGGTGTGATCACTCACCTGGAACCAGACATCTTGGAATGTGAACTCAAGTGAGCCTTAGAGAGCATCACAACGAACAAAGCTAGTGGAGGTGATGGAATTCCAGTTGAGCTATTTCAAATCCTGAAAGATGATGCTGTGAAAGTGCTTCACTCAATATGCCAGCAAATTTGGAAAACTCAGCAGTGGCTACAGGACTGGAAAAGGTCAGGCTTCATTCCAATCCCAAAGAAAGGGAATGCCAAAGAATGCTCAAACTACTGCACAATTGCACTCATCTCACACGCTAGTAAAGTCATACTCAAAATTCTCCAAGCCAGGCTTCAGCAATATGTGAACTGTGAACTCCCAGATGTTCAAGCAGGTTTTAGAAAAGGCAGAGGCACCAGAGATCAAATTGCCAACATCCGCTGGATCATGGAGAAAGCAAGAGAGTTCCAAAAAAACATCAATTTCTGCTTCATTGACTATGCCAAAGCCTTTGACTGTGTGGATCACAATAAACTGTGGAAAATTCTGAAAGAGATGGGAATACCAGACCACCTGACTTGCCTGTTGAGAAACCTGTATGCAGGTCAGGAAGCAACAGTTAGAACTGGATATGGAACAACAGACTGGTTCCAAATAGGAAAAGGAGTACGTCAAGGTTGTATATTGTCACCCTGATTATTTAACTTATATGCAGAGTACATCATGAGGAATGCTGGGCTGGAAGAAGCACAAGCTGGAATCAAGATTGCCGGGAGAAATATCAATAACCTCAGATATGCAGATGACACCACCCTTATGGCAGAAAGTGAAGAGGAACTCAAAGGCCTCTTGATGAAAGTGAAAGAGGAGAGTGAAAATGTTGGCTTGAAGCTCAACATTCAGAAAACTCAGATCATGGCATCTGGTCCCATCACTTCATGGGAAATAGATGGGGAAACACTGGAAACAGTGTCAGACTTTTTTTTTGGGGGGGTTCCAAAATCACTGCAGATGCTGATGGCAGCCATGAAATTAAAAGACGCTTACTCCTTGGAAGGAAAATTATGACCAGCCTAGATAGCATATTAAAAAGCAGAGACATTACTCTGCCAACAAAGGTCCGTCTAGTCAAGGCTATGGTTTTTCCCGTGGTCATGTATGGATGTGAAAGTTGGACTGTGAAGAAAGCTGATCGCCGAAGAATTGACGCTTTTGAACTTTGGTGCTGGAGAAGACTCTTGAGAGTCCCTTGGACTGCAAGGAGATCCAACCAGTCCATTCTAAAGGAGATCAATCCTGGGTGTTCATTGGAAGGACTTATGCTAAAGCTGAAACTCCAATAATTTGGCCACCTCATGCAACGAGTTGACTCATTGGAAAAGACTCTGATGCTAGGAGGGATTGGGGGTAGGAGGCGACGGGGCCGACAGAGGATGAGATGGTTGGATGGCATCACCGACTTGATGGACATGAGTTTGAGTGAACTCCGGGAGTCGGTGATGGACAGGGAGGCCTGGCGTGCTGTGATTCATGGGGTCGCAAAGAGTTGGACACGACTGAGCAACTGAACTGAACTGAACTGAACTGATAGATTTTTAAAAATATCTTTTCTCTCATTTCTAGAGATTTGCTGTAGGAGAGAAGAGCTGGACCTTTAATCTTGCCTGATTCTATTCAGTTTGCATCTTGACTGACAACCTGAAGCTGAACATTTTATGAATTTCAGTTCCCTCTAATTTTCTGTTTTTGTCCATTTTCATGTCGGTGGCTTCCCTGGTGGCTTCTGTCATAAAAATAAATCTACCTGCAATGCTGGAAACCCAGATTTGATCCCTGGGTCAGGAGGTTCCCCTGGAGAAGGAGATGGCTATCCAATTCAGTATTCTTGCCTGGAGATTCCATGGACAGAGGAGACTGGTGGTCTAAAGTTCCCGGGGTCTTAGGGTCGCAAAGAGTTGGACATGACTGAACTACTTTCTTTCTTAATGTTTCACACTTTCTTTCATAATGTTATCAACATTAACATTCTGTTTGTCATGTTGGCTGAACATATTTTTTGGAGTCATTCCCTTTTTTATTTCAGTTATCTTATTTTTCATGGCAATGAAATTTCACATCTCAACATAATTTTGCCAGTATTTTTCTTTGGAAAAAGTACTTTGTAAATGATAAGATTTTGATTGTTTTCTTTAGTTTTTCTTGTATTCTTTAGTGTAGACTTTAAGTATTTATCCTATCTTTTTTTTTGAAATTTTCTTGTCAAGTACAAATATGTTTCCCCTCAAATTCCCAAACTGTTAACTATTTATATTGACACAATAAGGAGAAGGAAATGGCAGCCCACTCCAGTATTCTGGCCTGGAGAATCCCATGGTCAGAAGAACCTGGCAAGCCCCAGTCCTTGGGATTGTGAAGAGTCGAACATGACCGAGTGACTAACACTTTATCTTGACATTATTTATTAACTAATTTTAAAGAATTTCATCAACTTTATACTACCACATATTAAATTCATTTGTCAAATGTGCTGTATTCCTGTGCTTTGTGTTGTGTTTTTCTACTACATGTCCATATTCATGATATATTAATCATTTGTATGCTTAATGATTTATTGACTGGTCAGTTTCATTTTTCTTATTTTTCAGTTGTTATTTAATAGTTTTCCATTCATACAGTATACAGCAATTCCGAGCTATTCTGAAGAATGAGATAGATAAAAATAATAAAATACATAGGTTTTTTTTTTTTTTAACCATGCCAATAAAATTGGGAGTATAGTACATTCAAGATGTGTGTTTATTTTCAGGGTTAAAACTCAAGGAAGGAAGACTGCCTTCTTCGAGAATAATCAGTCAGCTTTAAGACAGGGAACACAAAATCAATTGCCCTGATTTTATTGGAGCTGTCTGTTATTCTTTTTAGTATGTAGTCCACTGCAAAAATAGGGATACATTCCAACCGCCAACAGAATCCTATGGAATACAAACCATTCTGTACAGCAATGAGGAGGGAATGCAAGCAAGAAAGGGAACAAGTAGGAGTGTACTTCCTGCTCTAGAATGTTGATGATGAAAATGAGAGGACTAGAGGGTAGCTCTGGGAACAGCCTGGGCATACAATGAATTTTCTTGTATTAAGTTAGAACCATGTTTAGTAGATAAAAGGGAATGATTGAATAGAGATGGAGAGTTTGACTGTTTTCACACCCCCGCACTGGGGGGTGTGAAACAGCCTGTTTCACAGTTTCTAAGAGAAGCTTCTTCCTCTTAGAAATGCAACAAGGACGAAATTAGAAGATGTAAAGAAAGAGATGCCCGTAGATAGGTACAGAGAGTTAGATAGCTTATGTTGATGGTGTTGATCTTCTGAATAACTATAGCCCCTGACACCTGCATCAGAAGCAGGGTGGGCTGGATAAAAATTCACCTCCCTGTGTGACTGTCATCAAAGTCTAGGAATCTGTGATACAAATTATTCTAACTAAAGTTGGAGAACTAAAGTTCAAATTAAGTAGGAGGTAATCTGCACTGAATCTGCAGGATATGTCTACATGATCGAGAAAGCATTGGTGAGCAGCAGATATGGATGGGCAATGGAGAGAGAAAAAGAATTATTAGGCAGAGTCTAGACGGCTTCCCTCATAGCTCAGTTGGTAAAGAAACTGCCTGCAATGCAGGAGACCTGGGTTCGATTCCTGGGTGGGGAAGATCCCCTAGAGAAGGAAATGGCAACCCACTCCAGTATTCTTGCCTGGAGAATCCATGGACAGAGGAGCCTAGCAGGCTACAGTCCACTGGGTCACAAGAGTCGGACACGACTTTGCGACTAAAGAGAGAGAGAGATTGAAGTTGGAAGTAGGGATTTGTGTTGAAGAGGCTGGCCCAGCTCCATGATAGGGATCAGTGTGCTTCCATGGCTTCTTATAGGGTAAAGTAATCACACCTAAAAATCCTGTTATCACTTCTCTATTTATCAGGGCCCAGGAAAAGTTGCTAAGGCAGACAGACTGCTGAATCAAGGACATGAAGAAAACTTGAGCAATTTCCCTTCCAACAGGATTGAGAGACCCACCTTTCTTGGCAGACAGAGTTCATAGCACTAATTGCAACATAAAATCCTGTGGATTTGTGTATTCAGAATTTCAGTTTCACATAATTCTGATGAGCCGTGCCAACCTGTCAGACCAGACTTTCCTCTACTGATATGGCTCAGTTCCATTCTCAGATGCTGCTGCTTTTTTTTTTCTTTTATAATTTCATATACTTATTATATTTGACACCTTTCCTGCATATATATATATGTCTTGACTTCTGTATACATGTGCACTACCTCATTCTCTCTGATAGCTACATAGTATTCCCTAATTTGTTTTTTTTTAATTTATTTATTTTAATTGGAGGCTAATTACTTTACAATATTGTGGTGGCTTTTGCCGTACACTGACATGAATCAGCCACGGGTGTACATGTGTCCCTCCATCCTGAACCCCCCTCCCACCTCCCTCTCCACCCCATCAGATGCTGCTTCTTTACTTGCATGTAACCTGAGACAGATGACTTCCATGTGGAAGAACAAGAAGTTGCAAGGCCCTCCTCTCACTCACTGTCTTTTTCATTTGCTCTACATCAGCAATCCCTTAACTGGTCTCCAGGCCATCAGCTGCTTCCTTCCCCAGATCACCAGAGTCACCTTTCCTGACAAAGACTGAGAGCTAAACAAATGATGGAATACTTACAATCCAGGTAGTAAAGTGCTGTGCGTCCTCACTTCCCATCATCAGTTCAATTCAGTTCAGTTCAGTCACTCAGTCGTGTCCGACTCTCCGCGACCCCATGAATCACAGCACGCCAGGCCTCCCTATCCATCACCAACTCCCGGAGTTCACTCAAACTCATGTCCACAGAGTCGGTGATGCCATCCAGCCATCTCATTCTCGGTCATCCCCTTCTCCTCCCGCCCCCAACCTTTCCCAGCATCAGAGTCTTTTCCAGTGAGTCCACTCGTCGCATGAGGTGGCCAAAGTATTGCAGTTTCAGCTTTAGCATCAGTCCATCCAATGAACACCCAGGATCGATCTCCCTTAGAATGGACTGGTTGGAACTCCTTGCGGTACAAGGGACTCTCAAGAGTCTTCTCCGACACCACAGTTCAAAAGCATCAATTCTTCGGCGATCAGCTTTCTTCACAGTCCAACTCTCACATCCATACATGACCACGGGAAAAACCATAGCCTTGACTAGACGGACCTTTGTTGGCAAAATAATGTCTCTGCTTTTTAATATATTATCAAGGTTGGTCATAACTTTCCTTCCAAGGAATCATCAGAGTGCAGTCCAAACAAATGAGAGACACACAAGGGTTTCTGCAACACACCTCGTCTTCCACCACTGCCTCTACCAGTCATCCCTGCCTCGCTCATTCCAGAGACACAAAATCTTTATCACAGGATCTTTATCATTGTTTCAGGACTCTGTGCACCCTTGCAGTTGGTATCTTTTATAGTTTCGTGATTTTTCTTCTTTTGTTCCCCTAAGGAAAGGTATTTAAGTGCCATCCCCTCGATGTAGCTCTTTTTGGAACCCACTCTCCCAAGGCAGAATTATTTTTTCATCTGTATTCCATAGTAGTTTATTCAAATGTAAACTATTGTACTTAGAACATTAATGTTATTATATTATGTGCTTAATATATAATGTTATTATATTAATGTGCTCAGTTATATTTTTGTTTCTACAATGGACTTGAATTTCTTGAGATCAAAAATTTTACTTCCCCAATGCCTGACATATAGGATGTCCACCATAAGTTTTAACTGAATACATTTCAATCAGAAATCCTCCTATGTAATCCAAATTGAAAGAACATGGAAAAGTAGAGTTCTTTGGAGCCAGCAATATGAGTAGCTCTCAGCTACCTTATTTAATAGAAACAAGTCTTTCTTTTTCCATATATTATTATAGTTGTAGCATTCATTGATAAAGCTTCGTACCTGTAGAATCAGAGCATTTCAGTGGGAAGAATATCTCTGAAATGGTTCTTTTGATTTGCAGATGAAGAAAAATGTCATGTGTTTATGTCTGCCCCACAGGTAGCTTTTATCAAGTCTATTCAACAACCAACAACCTTTGTGAATTCATGAGTATTAAATCATTTTTATATTCCAGGCAAGTAAATTCTAAAAGAGAACAGCATGTGCAATGCATGTCAGTTCAAACAGAATCTCATTAAGAAGTCTTAACCTGAGTGTAAGATGTTGGGGTTGGGGAAAGCCAGGCTACTTGATGAGAGATAATTGGTAAGTTCAAGGTGGATTTTAAATCAAGAGAAGTGCTTTTTATGTTTTTTGCAGAGATGACATGCCTATCAGGCATCAGAAGAACTGTAGAGTGGGTATTGATGAGATACTTTTCCCCAGGTTTAATTGAGCCTCTTCTCTTTGATAGGTTTCAGAACCTGCTGTGGTCCAGAAAGACGTTTGTGGACCACATGAAGGTCTATAACCACAGTTACATCTACATGCCTGCCTTTTCTATGAAGACGGGAACAGAGCCATCCCTCCGGGTTTATTACACACTGTCCGATGTTGGTGCCAATCAGACAGTGCTCTTTGCCAACCCCAACTTTCTGCGTAGCATTGGAAAGTTCTGGAAAAGTAGGGGAATTCACGCCAAGCGCCTGTCCACAGGACTCTTTCTGGTGAGCGCAGCCCTGGGCCTCTGTGAAGAGGTGGCGATCTATGGTTTCTGGCCCTTCTCTGTGAATATGCATGAACAGCCCATCAGCCACCACTATTATGATAATGTCCTGCCCTTTTCTGGCTTTCATGCCATGCCAGAGGAATTTCTTCAACTCTGGTATCTTCATAAAATTGGTGCACTGAGAATGCAGTTAGACCCATGTGAGGACACCTCACTCCAGCCCACTTCCTAGGGACTGTGGACAAAGAAAGGACTGAGCCAGAGTATTTTTGTTAGGTTTTCTACGTAACTTCAAAAGGAAATGATCAGGTCATTTCATGGACTTGCATTGACCACTTGGGAAAAAATGACAGAAGAAACCCAAGGGAAACTCTACTTTTACTATTGACTTTGAAGACAAAAAAAGAAGTGAACCATCCCATGGATTATTTGGCACATGGTGGATTTGCAACTAGTAACATGCTGATGAAGTGATATTGGTAAAGCACATTTACATGAGAAGGTACAGTTCCCAAACTAGACCAAACTCTAGTTACTGAAGCTGAGGAATTAAGGTAGATTAAATGAAATGCCAGAGTAGAAGTGTCAGTGGTTATCAACCTGAACTGACTTAGTTTAAAAAAAAAAAAAGCTATCTTAATCAGACTAACATTAGAACTATAGGTTTTTTAAAAAGTCTTACTTAATTTTGCCCTATTTAAGGGCAGTGAGTAGGTGATGGGGTACATTTAAAAAAAAATCCCTTACTGAATAATATGGATACAAAACACTACAGCTGATAATTGTAATTTGTTGAACCAAGTCTTTGTTAACTAGAGTTCCCCCTCCCTTCCATTTAAAAAAATTGTTAAATAAGAATTGCTTCTTCCCCTTTTGTCAAGTCTACTTAGACAATGTGAAACATTGTTGAATTTAGATTGTGTTGATTCATTGTCAGGAGGGCCAGTCACTTTCCCTCCTCAGAATTTAGGGCATAGACTCAGTTTTAGGTCTGCATTATGCAAGCCTATTTGCATTGTGTGTGCTCAGTCGCTCAGTTGTGTCCTACTCTCTGTGACCCCATGGACCATAGCCTGCCAGACTTCTCTGTCCATGGGATTTGGAGTGGGTTGTCATTTCCTATTTCACAGGATCTTCCCGATTCCCTATTTCACAGGGACCGAAACCCAGATCTCTTGCTTATTATTTTAGTGCAGAAAACTACAAATGCAAGTGCATTATTTGTTTGCAAATTGGCATAATTGTCTTCATAATTTAATGTTCAGAGATGAAGTAAAGCACATGACATCAAGCTTAGTCTCTGGAAGACAGACCAGAAGATACTTTTCTTTCTGCCATGGTAAATAGGTTCTCTCCAAGATGAAGCGTATGCATGCACACATAAAAGCATGCATAGCCTCATGTACACTCATACACACACTCAGACAAAACTCATTCCTGTGCAGCTATGAAAGTGGAACCCATATGACCTGGGATAGCAGAAATCTGTAACTGGTGTTGGAGAACTATTAATGCATTATGTACTACCTACCACACCTTGCTACGAGACAAACCAGCTTACTGGTTGCTGCTCTAATGCTCATACCAGCATGAGATGTGAGCCTTACCCCCAAATCACTCCAAATGAACAGAACTGTTTTAGTGTATGTGACTCCCCCCACCAACAACATCTCATGAGTAAATCCTGTGTTACATACATATGGTCATCAACACATGGTTCACACCAGTAAAGGGATGTGAGTTAGTAGTTGTTGATTCCCTTAGTAACAGGTAGGACAGCTTAGAAGGGTTGTTAACCTCAGCTTTGACACACTGCACACAAACTCTGTTGACAGTTTACAGGCAGCCAGATGTGTTTACATACAGAGAAAGGTAAAAGAAACCTCACATGGTCTTTGTGTTTGGGGATGTCTTAATCTAAAAGGAGACAGTACATATCACTAAATTGATTCCTTTAAGTGTCACCAAAATGTGGGTAAACTGTACCCAAAAGTTCTGCTTCATTTTCCATGGAAAAGACTTAGTATACAATGTAGACTAAACCAGGTGGCAGTTTTGGGTGGGTTCATTTAAATAATACTGAGATAACAAAGCCCTTGGAAAAATTCAACATCATTGGGATGTGGTGGTGCTCCGTTGCTCAGTTGTGTCCAACTCCTTGCAACCCCATGGACTGTAGGCCGCCAGGCTTCTCTGTCCGTGAATTTTTCCAGAAAAGAATATTGAAGTGGGTTGCCATTTCCTACTCCAGGGGATCTTCCTGTCTAGGCAATTTCTAAATAAGATTGAATATTGAGGTTATTATAGAGATCAACAGTTAAAATATGACTGGTGACATAACACAGATTCTATTGATACTTAGAAAGTTAAGAATTTAAGAGTATTGATTCTGTGCAGATCCAATTTGCTCTTTTGATCCTATTTGGCAGCAAAAATGTAATGAGAATGTACTATGAGTGAGTTGCATTAAATATGCACTGTATGTGCAGTCCTGAATATATTTCCTCTTTTGAGCTATTATTATTATTCAATAACTACCTGAAAAGGAATGCATTTTTACCTATACATTTCATCAAAATATAAAAGGCCTAACAAAAAACACACATAAAAGTTAATAAAATAAATATCACTCAAAGTACTGCTTTAATTGTTGACATTGTTAAAATCAATAATTAATGAACTCCATCGAGCTCATGTGTCTTGGCTCCATTGAAGATGTCCTCTGGAAATTTTGCATTTTGTAATTCCTGGGCTAGGTTTGTGCAAGAGATTTGTACAGTGGTTAGTTGTACATTTGGGGCTTCTGAAAGGCAAGCAAATGGATAGAGTATAATTTGATCACGGCTTCTTAACTGGGGTGATTCTCCTCCCCTGTCTGGTGACATTTGCCAGTATCTGCAGACTTTTTTGTGGGATCTTATTTCCCCCACCAGAGATGGAACCCAGGCCCTCGGCAGTGAAAGCTCAGAGTCCTGACCACTGGATCACCAGGGAATTCTTAGGAGACATTTTTGATGGTCATGGTTTGGAGGGTGCTGCCAGCATCTAGTGGATAGAGGCCAGGGGTCCTACTAAAGATCTACAATGCACAGAGCAGCCCCCCAACAAAGAATTACCCACGTGAAAATCCCAGTAGTGCCAAGGTTGAGAAACCCCAGATTAGACCAAAATGGTATTTTGATTATTCCACATTGTCTTCACTTATATGCTCATGTCATTCAAAGTATGACTACAATTTAGTGAGAATGTTTTCTCAGAGTAGATTACAGTTTAACGTTATTTTATAGTGATAGTTCACAAGTATGCCATACATATTTCCTTTTCTGTGGTTAGATATATCTCAATCTAGGAGTTGTGAGTGTGTGTATTTATGTGTGTGTACATGTGCTTATAGCATAATGTTAGTATATCCATCCTTACTGGAATATATGTGTTCCTAAGTGAGGATCTTTCTAGAATTATCTTGCACAGTACTCTGGCATACTCTATTACTCTTAAGTTAAATTCTAAACTCCCATTATTTTATTTTTTTGAAATTGAGACCTTCAGAATTGGACCTCATTATTTACCAAATTTGGTTGATTACATTTTAATGTTACTGACCCTTAAGATTCAGCTCAGAAGAGATTTGGGTTGCAGCAGACACATTTCATAAGAAAATATTTCATCACTTTTGATGCACATGCAAGGAGAAGGCATCATCCTCTCACATATTAGTCTAATTTTTAAGTTATATTTTAGTGGCAAAAATTAGGTTGCTCCATGGGGATAAATGAGCAGGTGAAGAGGCTGAAAATGAGTACCTGATGTGAATTTTTGTTTTTATTAACTCCAGTTGGAGAACTGCACTGATGTTATGTATCATGAGTAAGAAAGACTTATGTTTGATTTTAATTAGACTTTGGTCAAATTAAGATGCCTGAAGGAGTAAGTCTTTCATAAGAAAGTAATTTTTTGTATGAAAGATTTTTTATGGAAGAAGACACTGGACACATGCTTTCTATAGAGTATTTGACCAACAGTTTATACAACATTGTGCATCTAAATTGAAAGTAACACAGGAAGTTAAGTGCGTCCTGGATTTTGCTTCTGTATAGTTTACTTCTACCTATTTTAACAAGGGCAAATGATTCAAAATGGTACAGAGATCCAGAGTGACAGATGTTCAAATAGTACTCTGTGTTTGGCTTTGTGATGTTTTATGCCCTTTTCTGGACTAAAAACTTGTTTAGGTTAAATATAACTTGTATCTGAAGCAATGGGCAACCTGGCTTAAAAATCTATATGGAAAATAATTGGGGAAATCCTAGCATTCTGAATTTGCCAAAAGTATTCTAAGATTAGTCCAAAGCTTTACAGGAGTGTTAGTGATAATTTCAAATAGAAATAATAACCCATGACACTGTCAGCAACTCAGGTAGGTTTGTCATTTTATTATATACCACCTCCTGTTTCTCAGTTTGGAAAATCAGTCACCTAGGGTTTTAATTTCCATGTTTAAAAATACTGATTGTATGAAAAATTTAACTGATAAACCCTTGTTAGGAGGGACCTAAAGAGGAAAAAAGAAAGTCACAGTCCACTGAAAACTTCAGGAAATGCTTATTGGGTTGTATAAAAACTTTCCCACCAGAATCAGGTAATATATGCTCTCTGTCAGTAGAGTTTCAAAGATCAAACTCTTAAGAGGATTTTTATGGGAGCTTTAGGAAGAGCATGTGAAGGAATAAGGCTTGAGATCAATACTGTGCTTTTTATTTCTTCGTTTTCCCAGTGTAGCAGTCTCCTCTGAGATTATCTGATTTTGGTGGGCACACATCAGGGATGGACATGGGCAGACAATACCGAGGCACCTGCAATGTTGGTCAAGTCTCTTACAAAATGAACAGTGTGTGTGTGTGTGTGTTAGTCACTCAGCTGTGTCTGATTCTTTTCAACCCCATGGACTATAGGCCACCAGGCTCCTCTGCCCATAGGATTCTCCAGGCAAGAATACTGGAGTGGGTTGCCATGCCCTTCTCCAGGGGATCTTCCCAACCTAGGGATCGAACCCAGGTCTCTTGCATGGCAGGCAGATTCTTTACCCTTTGAGCCACCAGAGAAGCCCCAAATGAACAGCAACTACAACTGAATATGACTAGCAGTTTAGGCAACTTCAGTTACCAGCATGCTGTGGTAAAGAAGAGGCAAATGGAAAGGAAGAAAAACCCAGTCCCCAAGCTTTCCACGTACAAAGGGTCAGAGAAGTCTCTGCTCTTGGCCTTGGCCTTCCAGCACTATCTCTGTCTACTACCACGAAAGATCTCCTAGCTCTGAGATCACGCTAGTAGTCTTGTGTCTAGAGAGTTGGTGTGCAAATTTGCTGGGAAGTTTAAAATTTTACACTGCCTTAAACATTTCTTTTCTTTTTTTTTATACTTGTGCTCTCTAAATTTGGGTGTCCCATGACAGAATTCTGATCATCTTGACCTAATTATGGCCCTGCCAACGTTAATTAAAAATGAAACTTTTTCCCCCAACTCTGATGCATTTTTTCTAAGTTCCCGAAGCTGGGAAAATATCAAATATTCTATTAGTTCTCCAGTAGCCTGGAGAAAGCTCTGGAGACACATGCAAAGACCTGTTTATAAATTCCTAAATAAGAAGCCATGTATTTAGGTTGAAAACAGTAAAATTTCTATTTTGTAAGT
Organism: Moschus berezovskii; assembly: GCF_049115385.1. Lineage (NCBI taxonomy): Eukaryota > Metazoa > Chordata > Mammalia > Artiodactyla > Moschidae > Moschus > Moschus berezovskii. The sequence goes on from NC_142465.1 coordinate 92,920,715, forward strand.
GAAAGGAAATTTATGTGGATCTCCAACTGTTTTGGCCATTTTTTTTCCTATCATAAGAAAATGGATACTACTGACTTTACTCCCAGCCTAGGCCTATCTGAATTTTTACCTGAAATAAATACATGAGTGGAAAACTCATTCAAACATAACACAAAAATTCTGCTTGTCATTGCAATAAGAAAAAAAAATATGTGCTTCCATTTCCTTCTGATTTTCTGGTGCCAGCATTTCTGATTTCTTCTGCTCTAATAGTTAAGGAGTAAACAACATTATAAATTAACTTATAATACTTGAGATCACTTGTACAATCGCCAAAGCCCATAACTATAAATTCTAAAGCACAAAAGAGGAATTATATTTTGGCTATGGTCACTCATTTACCTACCTCCTGTATTCATATTGATCTCTACATTGTGCTAAAATTCTTTCTGACTTGCTTTCTTGTTGAAGCTATGATATATAATCAATAATGTGTAACTACCTGGAAGTTTTATAGAATACTGTCTAAATGTATTGATCATATCTCTTTCTGCTTCTATATAATTAGATTTTCTCCAGTTATTTGTCATTTTAAAAGCTCATGTTTCACATGATGTGAATAAACATTTAAGAGATGTGATTTTATCCAGGGCAGAGAAAATTAGGAGATAGATATGTCTGTTTTTCTCTCTACCATAAGAGAAATGGAGAATTGTCATTAAAATAAAGAAGTTTAATGAAAATGATAGAACAAAAATCAGGGCTGTAATTGAGAGGGACCACTGGGAGGAATCTTTATTTTTTTAATCAAAGTACATTTGCTTACAATGTTAGTTTCTACTGTACAGAAAAGTGAATCAACTATACGTGTACATATATCGCCCCATTTTGGATTTCTGTCCCGTTTAGTTCACCGTGGAAGATTGGGTAGATAGAGTTCCCTAAGCTATACAGTAAGTTCTCATTAGTTATCTATTTTATACACAGTGTATGTATGTCAGTGGGAGGGATGTTAGTGTGCAGTGAAGAGGAAGTGAAGTGAAGAGGTGGTTGTCCTTGTTGTCTGCCCCAAGAACCTTTTCAGAACGTTTTAAAGGAAATACATTGTCATGCAACTGTTATTCCTAATGATGGAAATATGCTAGAGGAAGCAGCATGAGACTGTGCAACACTTGGGGAAAAAAGCAGAAGTGATACCTCTTTACCTACTTGGACCCTCAGGGTCTAAACTCTTCCCCACTTCCTGTCCTCTCCATGTTGGGTTTTCCTTGGTGTTTGAGCCTGAATATGCAAACACTCCCATTCTCACACCCCTTGCCCATCTCTACCTTGATGCATACTCACAAAATAAGGTGATTTTGATCTTTTGTCATGATGAGGCAGCAATATAGTAGCAAGTGTCACCTTGAACTTGACCTTTTGAAACACGATCACCATGTGCTATGCATAAAGTTAGCTTTAGTTCCTGCTCCCACAGTTATACCTCAGTAAAAGGCTTTTATATTCTTTATTACTTAGGCAGACTAGATGTGTTTTCTCTCCTATGTGCTAGTGTAAACACACACATACACACACCCCTTACATTAGTTAGGCCCATTGAAAGAGAAAGATGGCTGACCTGATTGGGGGTGGCAGAGGGTGCCTTAACTTTTTCTGGCTTGGCTCCCACTTTCTTATGTGTTTCCTTCATGTACCCCTGTCACTCTAGAGGTGTAACCATGTCTGTTCCAAGTTGTATCTTTATCATCAGCAAGAACTCTTACAAGTGTAGTGAATGTGACTATTTTATATAAATGCACAATAGTATCTAGGCCTTGGAGACGTCTGATAACAGTATGTAAATATCCTTTGTTGAAGTAGTAGAACCTTCTCATAGGGAATGCCTTAGGTGATAGCCGCAGAAGGACATGGACTGAAAATGCTTGTTTTTTCAGCAAATTCTAGCATTCGTGGAAGCAAGAAAACAACTTTTTTCCCGTTTCCCATTTATTCTGTAGCACCAATCCATTGGGACTTTCTTGTTGAAAGGTTTCTAGAGACATCTCTTTCATAATGTGTATTGTTGTTGTTTAGTCACTAAGTCATGTCAGACTCTTTGTGACCCCATGGAATGTAGCTTGCCAGGCTCCTCTATCCGTGGGATTTTCCAAGCAAATATACTGGAGTGGGTAGCTATTTCCTTCTCCAGGGGATCTTCCTGACCCAGGGATGGAATGCATGTCTCCTGCATTGGCAGGAGGATTCATTACCACTTAGCCACCAGGAAAGACCTTATAATAATGTGTATAGGATTCACAATTTGTGATGATTGATGACCATTGAGGTACATCAGAGACACTAAAAAGGGGTGAGAAGAGACAACACTGAAGCTCCACTGAAGAGCTAGTCTAGGGGCTTCCCTGGTGGTCCGATGGTTAAGAATCTGCACTTCCACAGCAAAGGGCATGGGTTCCATCCCTGGTCCGGGAATTAAGATCCTTCCTGCCAAGTGGCATAGCCCAAAAATTAAAAGGAAAATTAAAAAGGAAAAAATAAAAAGCTTGCCTAAATTTTTAAAAGTCTGGAACATGACTAGAACTTCAGTTACCAAACAACATAGTTGGTCTGAAAATCTTTGAAAAAGAAAATATCTCTTTAACTTGATCATTGAACATTATATATTATTCCACATGTGTGAAGGCTATTTTTCAAGAGTAAATTTGCAGAGACTAGAGCTCAGAAAAAAATAGAAAAATTCAAATAGACTTTCTCATGCAGTGTAGTCTGACTCCAAGTCGATAGATACAGTAATTCTGGAAAAGATGTTAGATTAGACCATAAAATTGAAATCACTTTTGAACTGTATGTGAAATTACTTCTTCCTAATAAAGCCAAACTCCCCTGGCAGTAGGTATGGGGAAAATCAGTGCTCTTCATTAATTTTTTTTTTTCAGTTTCATAGAAAATGTAGCAGGTAAGAAAAAAACTTTAATTGGTACTTTTTATAGTATGACTTGGAAAAAATGGTATCTCTGTTGGTTCTGCTGAGTTGTTCTTTCCACAGAATTTAAATGCAATGTCATAGGAGGAGGTTTGCTGTTAAAACATGTCTTTTTCTTTACTGTGTTCATTGTAATTATGGCTGGTACTGAGAAGTTTCAGCAAGTTTCAATTTCTCTACCTCCTTTACTTGGAGAAATTTTGGAAATGTACTCTGTGAATAAAATGTTTTTTTATATAGCTTGTGAAGTCTTTTTATTTCCCAGAAGCATTTGGGTAATTCTGTTTTCTTTTCTTCCTTTATTTTTTTATGCATATCAGCTACACTGCTTTTTTTTTCCTTCCAGGTGCAAACTCAGTGCTATTTAGTGAAAAATTACTTTAGAAATAACAGAATTATAAACGCTGTGTCTAGGATACAAGGACATTATTCATACTTCTTATGCCGGTGAAAGTTACTATCTACTGGGCAACATAAAGTAGGAAGAAACTTGAGTATTTGTTTAACATGGTCTAAGTACATGAGCCTACCTTTTCCAGGGATAACATTTTCCTTAATGCAGTAACTCAGTATCAGTATGTGTTTCCTTGCAATACATTAAAAAATCTCCAACAAGGTTCAAAATATTTCAATTCAGTGATTTCGACAAGCCTAAGTGTACCTTCTTGCCTGAATTATTTAGATAACTGCTTCAAACTCCCATTTTCCCTTGAGCTCTGGTGGCCCCGTTCCACCACTTTTTCAAGAGGGAGAGACATCAGGAAAAATGACCTTGGCCCATCCATTCCTATACACTTCGCCTCACACATGACCAGGTGCTTTGTGCAGTTCTCCTTATTAATTCTCTGACTTCATTCTCACATAACAGCTTTTTGGACTGTACCTATTTTAGGGAAGGACATTCTATTATCTAATGTTAAATCTTCATGAGGTTTAGCTGAATCATTTGGGAGAAAAGGACAGAGCTCCAGCATAAATGTGGGTTACTCTAATCTATTCTCAGATCACATGAGAAAAATAGATCTTGCTTGTTTTCACCAACTATCATTAAGTAAAAAAATCTAGGTATTACTGAATCCTGCTGTTCTACGTTATTTCGATCTAAGCCTTCAAAAGCAGATATTAAGAGTCCAAAGGCATTAATTACTCAAGAATTCCTAAACCGAAGTGGAGGGTAATTACATGTCACAGACTGCATTTTTGCTTGAAAAATTATTATTTGGATATACAGTTAGATTCTTGATGATAAAGGTCTAAACACATAGGATGATTGAATCAAATCTTGTGAAGTTCATTGTGAGTGATCAGGAAACCATGGAATGAAATTGAGGCCATATCTCCTTATGCTTAATGCGTGAGTCTGAGACATATTAACCAGTTTCTAGGATTTTGAGAATATGGGAAAACAAATACTTTGTTAACTCTTCTATATAGATAGAAAGTTAATTTCTGTCCTCCATAAGAATCATGGTTTCCAGGCATGAATTAAAAAATCAGCTTCAATATTTGGAAACTTTTTCATCATAAACAATGAAATCAAAAATTATGTTACAAAACAAGTAAGAGTTTATTGGTCTCAAGATATTCTTCAATCAAGAGGATTCTAACCTTTGTGTGTGGAGGAAGAGGGTACAGTAAGAATGGAGTATGAGTGTTCCTTTGGTGAGTCTGCTGTAATTAACATCACACCAGGTGAATTACTGATCTGTTTTTAAATGGTTTTATATTGGCCTATGCTGTTAATGCTTGGGCACCCAGCAGTGGTGAAAGTCAGATTATTGATTATATGCACAATCTCCATCAGTTCAGTTCAGTCACTCAGTCGTGTCCAACTCTTTGTGACCCCATGAATCACAGCACGCCAGGCCTCCCTGCCCATCACCAACTCCTGGAGTTCACTCAAACCCATGTCCATCGAGTCGGTGATGCCATCCAGCCATCTCATTCTCTGTCGTCCCCTTCTCCTCCCGCCCCCAATCCTTCCCAGTATCAGAGTCTTTTCCAGATCTGTTACTAAAAGAACTTTGTATGTAGAAAACTATCAAGAACTGAGAAAAGAGATTCATGGTATCTGTGCAACATACTGTTTTGTCTCGATCTCTTATAAAGGTTAAGACTGAAATGGGGGCAGTTAATGCCTTAAAAGGTCAAGAGTGGTTTCAGTGCTTTCCATCATGGAGATGCAGCAATTTGTTCTCATTAAAGTAGACATTTATTCTGGATTTGTCTTTACTGTCCTCAATGCTTCTGCTATCACCACCATCTATCTATGGCTTATGTATATATTACATATTTCTCCATCGACAGAACGACTTATGTACCATATTGGTATATATAACACACAGCATCCTTTTGACCATGGACATATTTTACAGTAACTGCAGACACAAAATTAAAAGACGCTTACTCCTTGGAAGAATAGCTATGACAAAGCTAGATAATGTATTAAAAAGCAGAGACCTTACGTTCTTGACAGAGGTCCGTATAATCAAACTTATGGTTTTTCCAGTAGTCATGTATGGATGTGAGAGTTGGACTATAAAGAAGGCTGAGTGCCAAAGAATTGATGCTTTCAAACTGTGGTGCCTGAGAAGACTCTCTTGAGAGTCTCTTGGACAGCAAAGAGATTAAACCTGTCAATCCTAAAGGAAATCAACCCTGAATATTCATTGGAAGGATTGATGCTGAAGCTGAAGCTCCAATACTATGGGCACCTGATGTGAAGAGCTGAGTCATTAGGAGAGACCCGGTTGCTGGGAAGGATTGAAGGCAGGAGGAGAAGGGGATGACAGAAGATGAGATGGCTGGATGGCATCACCGACTTGATGGACATGAGTTTGAGCAAGTTCTGGGAGATAGTGAAGGACAGGGAAGCCTGGCATGCTGCAGTTCATGGGGTTGGAGAGTCGGATACAACTTAGTGACTGAACAACAACAACAATATTTTACAGCAAAATAAGTGCAGAAAGGAGCTTATGTCTATGGAATTAACAAGTATTACTCTTTATCACAAGAATAGCAAGGAGAGATAAGAAAGACTTCCTCAGTGATCAATGCAAAGAAATAGAGGAAAACAAAAGAATAGGAAAAACAAGAGACCTCTTCAAGAAAATTAGAGATTCCAAGGGAACATTTCAGGCAAAGATGGGCTCGATAAAGGACAGAAATGGTATGGACCTAACAGAAGCAGAAGATATTAAGAAGAGGTGGCAGGAATACACAGAAGAACTGTACAAAAAAGATCTTCATGACCAAGATAGTCACGATAATGTGATCACTGACCTAGAGCCAGACATCTTGGAAAGTGAAGTCAAGTGGGCCTTAGAAACCATCACTACTAACAAAGCTAGTGGATGTGATGGAATTCCAGTTGAGCTATTTCAAGTCTTGAAAGATGATGCTGTGAAAGTGTTGCACTCAATATGCCAGCAGATTTGGAAAACTCAGCAGTGGCCACAGGACTGGAAGAGGTCAGTCTTCATTCCAATCCCAAAGAAAGGCAATGCCAAAGAATGCTCAAACTTCCGGACAATTGCACTCATCTCAAACGCTAGTAAAGTCATGCTCAAAATTCTCCAAGCCAGGCTTCAGCAGTATGTAAACCGTGAACTCCCAGATGTTCAAGCAGGTTTTAGAAAAGGCAGAGGCACCAGAGATCAAATTGCAAACATCCGCTGGATCATGGAGAAAGCAAGAGAGTTTCAGAAAAACATCTATTTCTGCTTCCTTGACTATGCCAAAGCCTTTGACTGTGTGGATCACAATAAACTGTGGAACATTCTGAAAGAGATGGGAATCCCAGACCACCTGACCTGCCTCTTGAGAAACCTGTATGCAGGTCAGGAAGCAACTGTTAGAACTGGACATGGAACAACAGACTGGTTCCAAATAGGAAAAGGAGTGCGTCCAGGTTGTATATTGTCACCTTGCTTATTTATCTTATATGCAGAGTACATCATGAGGAACGCTGGGCTGGAAGAACCACAAGCTGGAATCAAGATTGCTGGGAGAAATATCAATAACCTCAGATATGCAGATGACACTACCCTTATGGCAGAAAGTGAAGAGGAACTCAAAGGCCTCTTGATGAAAGTGAAAGAGGAGAGTGAAAAGGTTGGCTTGAAGCTCAACATTCAGAAAACAAAGATCATGGCATCTGGTCCCATCACTTCATGGGAAATAGATGGAAAAACAGTGGAAACAGTGTCAGACTTTGTTTTTTGGGGCTCCAAAATCACTGCAGATGCTGATTGCAGCCATGAAATTAAAAGACGCTTGCTCCTTGGAAGGAAAGTTATGACCAACCTTGATAGTATATTAAAAAGCAGAGACATTACTTTGCCAACCAAGGTCCGTCTAGTCAAGGCAATGGTTTTTCCCGTGGTCATGTATGGATGTGAGAGTTGGACTGTGAAGAAAGCTGATCGCCGAAGAATCGATGCTTTTGAACTGTGGTGTTGGAGAAGACTCTTGAGAGTCCCTTATACTGCAAGGAGATCCAACCAGTCCATTCTAAAGGAGATCAATCCTGGGTGTTCATTGGAGGGACTGATGCTAAAGCTGAAACTGCAATACTTTGGCCACCTCATGCGACGAGTTGACTCACTGGAAAAGACTGTGATGCTGGGAAAGGTTGGGGGCGGGAGGAGAAGGGGACGACCGAGAATGAGATGGCTGGATGGTGTCACCGATTCTGTGGACATGAGTTTGAGTGTACTCCGGGAGTTGGTGATGGACAGGGAGGCCTGGTGTGCTGTGATTCATGGGGTCGCAGAGAGTCAGACACGACTGAGCGACTGAACTGAACTGAACTGAACTCTTTATCACGGGCTTCCCAGGTGGCGCTAGCAGTAAAGAACCTGCCTGCCAATGCATTAGACACAGATGTGGGTTCAATCTCTGGGTTGGGAAGATTCCCTGGAGAAGGGCACTGCAAGCCTTCACTCCAGTACTCTTGCCTGGAAAATTCCATGGACAGGGGAGCCTGGCGTGCATGGAGTTTCAAAGAGATGGACATGATTGGGCAACTGAATAACAACATGCTTATATTGCTGTTTAATTCAGAATATTTTCTAATTACCTTGTGACTCTTCTTTAGTTCATGGGTTTTAGACATACACATTTCAATTTCCAAATATATGAAAGGTTTACTAGTATATTTTTGCTGTCTCTTTCAAATTTAATTCTCTCATGATCAGGAAATATGCTATGCATGATTTAAATTTTTTGAAGTTTATTGAATCTGGTTTTATAGCCCAGCTTCCATGAGTGCAGTTGTTGGCAGGAGTGTACTAAACTGCTTACTAGGTCAAGTCGTATCCTTACTCACACTTTACCTATTTGCTCTTTTAGTTATAGTAAAAAGAAGTGTTTTCTGAATGTTGAGCTTCAAGCCAACCTTTTCACTCTCCTCTTTCACTTTCATCAAGAGGCCTTTGAGTTCCTCTTCACTTTCTGCCATAAGGGTAGTGTCATCTGCATATCTGAGGTTATTGATATTTCTCCCAGCAATCTTGATTCCAGCTTGTGGTTCTTCCAGCCCAGCGTTCCTCATGATGTACTCTGCATATAAGTTAAATAAGCAAGGTGACAATATACAACCTTGATGTACTCCTTTTCCTATTTGGAACCAGTCTGTTGTCCCATGTACAGTTCTGACTGTTGCTTCCTGACCTGCATACAGGTTTCTCAACAGGCAGGTTAGATGGTCTGGTATTCCCAACTCTTTAAGAATTTTCCACAGTTTATTGTGATCCACACAGTCAAAGGCTTTGCCATTCTAAAGGATATCAATCCTGGGTGTTCATTGGAAGGACTGATGCTAAAGCTGAAACTGCAATATTTTGGCCACCTCATGCAACGAGTTGACTCACTGGAAAAGACTCTGATGCTGGGAAAGGTTGGGGGCAGGAGGAGAAGGGGACGACAGAGAATGAGATGGCTGGATGGCATCACCGACTCTGTGGACATGAGTTTGAGTGAACTCCGGGAGTTGGTGATGGACAGGGAGGCCTGGCGTGCTGTGATTCATGGGGTCGCGGAGAGTTGGACATGACTGAGCTACTGACCTGAACTGAACTGAACTGAAAAAGAAGTGTTAAAGTTTCCAAGTGTATCCCATTTATTTTTAGTTCTATAAAACTTATCCTTATGTACTTTGCAATTCTGTTGTAAACTACATACGCTGAGGAATCTGAGTCCAGGCCAAACAGTTGTCTGATCCTTTATGCCCCAACCATAGGTAATTCAAGGCCTTGCCTGGCAGGCCTCATGAGGAGAAACTGTTCCGGCCTCACCAGGTTTGTACACAGACAGTGCACTGATTTTCTGGAGTCCCTTGGCCTGCAAGAAGACCAAACCAGTCAAGCCTAAAGGAAATCAACCCTGAATATTCACTGGAAGGACTGATGCTGAAGCTGAAGCTCCAATACTTTGGCCACCTTATGTGAAGAGCCGACTCATGAGGAAAGATCCCAATGCTGGGCAAGATTGAAGGCAGGAGGAAAGGGGGATGACAGAGGACGAGATAGTCAGATGGCATTAGCAACTCAATGGACTTGAGTTTGAGCAAGCTCCTAGAGATGGTGAAGGACAGGGAAGCCTGTCATGTGAAGTCCATGGGGTTGCAAAGAGTTGGACACAACTGAGCGACTGAACAACAGCAAAGTCACTTTACTCTCTCCTGTCCTTTTATTCATGTTTTCGTGTGCTTTGGAATAAGTGTTTATGTCCTCCTCAAATTCAAACATTGAAATTCTATCCCACAGTGTGATGGTATTAGGATGTAAGACTTTTGATTTAGGGCTTGAATTAGGATTCAATGAGGGTGGAGTCCTCATAAATGAAATTTGTGTATATAGAAGAACCACCAAAGAATTTGCTTCCTTTCTCTGCTCTCTATCATTTGAGGACACAACTAGAAATCAGAAATTTGAAGCCTCAAAGATAAGCCTCACAAGAACTTGATCATGCTGGCACCCTGATCTGAGACTTCTAGCTTACAGAAATATGAGAAATAAACTTTTGCTGTTTATAAGCCACCCAGATGTAGTACTTTGTTTTAGCTGCTCAGACTGACATGAAGACACTATGTATATTTTTACTATGTATCTTATGCAATGCAATTACAAAACCTTGCAATGCAGTATTGTTCTTTCACTTTGTCTTTCAAAGAAATTGGCATATTAAAATATACTTTGCATATTTACCCCCATTTACTAATTTCATGCTTTATCATTCTTCCTGTAGAACTGGTATCATTTCTCACAGCTTGACGAAAATTCCTTTAGCTTTTCTAATAGTGCTGGCAGTAAAATCTCTCAGCTTTTGTTTATCTGAAAATGTCTGTAGTTCATCTTCATTTTTGAAATATGTTGCACTGGATATAGAAATATAGCTTGTTAGTTTTTAACATTTAAAATATGTTACTCCATTGTCTTCTAGTTTACTTTGTGTTTGATGAAGATTTTGCGAACATTATTTTCATATTATGTGTGATTTTAGCTTCTTTTTCACCTTCTAACTTCTTTTAGAATATTTTTCTTTATTTTTGTGTTTTAGCACCATGACAGAGATTTTACATTAGGATTTAACAACAACAAAGTCTCCAGTTCTAGATATCACCAGAATGTGCTAAACTATATGTGTTCTTATATTTTTCAGGCCCCATTTAACTAACCTTTTCACATCAAGAAGATTGTTGTTAGTAGTTTAGTAGGGCAGGAAGCGTCAGGCCAAGTAAATTGTTGTACCTGAGGACTTTTCCAGTCCTCTTTGCTCTGATTGTTAATAACTTGACAGGCTTATTATTGCTATTGCTATTTAATAGACAAGCTACCTAAGGTCTCTGTGGGAGATGAATATTACACTTCATCTTAAAAGAAAGGTTAGAACAGAATTGGGTTGCTAATATATTTTTAACAGTTATATTTTGGGGTACTTTATGTACCACACAATTTACCCATTGTAAATGTATAGTTCAATGAATTTTAGTAAAATTTATTGTTGTGAAAGCATTACCGAAGTCCAGTTTTATAATACTTTTATAGATCCCCCAAATTTCCTAATTCCAGTAGTCAACCTTGGCTCTCAGTCTTAACCCCAGACAACCATGAATCTGCTTTCAGTCTCTATAGTTTGGCCTTTTATGGAAACTTTATATAAATGACATTTATATAAATGAAATAATAAAGCTTATTTAAATAAATGCATTTGTATTTTATATAAATGAAATAATACAGTATTCAGTTCTTTATGTCTGGTTTCTTTCATTTAGTAAAATATTTTTGAGACTTATCTGTTATTGCATGTATCAGTAGTTTGCTCTTTTTTATTGCTGAATAACATTCCATTTCATGCATTAAACACATTTTGATTATTAATTCTTTAATTTATTAATGTATATTTGGGTTGGTGTAGGCTTTTGGCTATTTTGAATAATGATTCTATAAACATTTGTGTGCAGATTGCTGATTTACATGGTAATATTTTCCTTTTAAGAAACTATTAAAACTATTTTGCAAAGTAGCTATACCATTTTACATACCCAACATAAACATGTGATTGTTTCTTCACATACTCCATGACAATTAGTATTGTTAATCTTTTTAAAAATATCCCTCTTCTCAATGGGTATAAAGTTAAAAAGTTCTAGAGATCTTTCGTACAACATTGCATCTATAGTTAACAATATTATACCATATACTTAAAACTCTGTGAAGAGGGTATATCTCATGTGATATGGTTTTTACCACAATAAAAAATGATAGAAAAAGAAAGTAAACAAAAATATCCTCCTTAGAGTATGTATAATAATATCTCTATGGAGTTTTCATTTCCCTAATGACTAATTGAGTATATTTTCAGTGTTTGTTAGTCTCTTATATATCTCCTTTGGTGAAATGTCTATTAAAATCCTTTGCATTGTACATTTGGAGTGAGGAGTGTTTCACTATTGAGTTCTTAGATTTAAAAAAAAATATTTTTTATGCATATCCTTTCTCAGATTTGCAAATATTTTTTCTTGTCTGAATTATTTTTTCATTTTATTAATGATGTCTCTTGAAAATAAAAGAATTTTAACTTTTATGAAGTTCATTTTGTTTTTCCATAAAGATAGCACTTTAGTGTCATCTGAAAATAAAGACACATGTATTTATTTTTTTCAATATGCTTTTAATTCTAAAGAATTAATTTAAGAATTAAATTAAAAGAATGCCTTTAATTTTATTCTTGCCTTATTAAGTTGGCTTCAACTACAAGCATAGTGTTGAATAGAAATGCAGAGAATAGATGTCTTTGCCTTATTCCTGATCTTAAATAAAAACATTTCCTCCTTCAGGATTAATATGATGCTAGCTCTAGTCTATTTGTTTGGTATATGCCACTTACCAGAATGAAAAATGTGAATTCTATTGCTAGATTTTTTTTAGAATTGTTACCATGGGTTACTGTTGCTACTTACAAATGCATTTATGTGTACCTATTGAGATGTCAGTCAGTTCATTTGCTCAGTCGCGTCCAACTCTTTGCGACCCCATGGACTGCGGCACTCCAGGCCTCCCTGTCCCTTACCAACTCCTGGAGTTTACCCAAACTCATGTCCATAGAGTTGGTGATGACATCCAACCATCTCATCCTCTGTGATCCCCTTCTCCTCCTGCCCTCAACCTTTCCCAGCATCAGTGTCTTTTCAAATGAGTCAGCTCTTCACATCAGGTGGCCAAAATTGGAGTTTCAGCTTCAAAGTAAGTCCTTCCAGTGAACACCAGGGACTGATCTCCTTTAGGATGGACAGGTTGGATCTCCTTGCAGTCCAAGGGACTCTCAAGAGTCTTCTCCAACACCACAGTTCAAAAGTATCGATTCTTCAGTGCTCAACTTTCTTTACAGTCCAACTCTCAAATCCATACATGACTACTGGAAAAACCATAGCCTTGACTAGATGGACCTTTGCTGGCAAAGTAATGTCTCTGCTTTTTAATATGCTGTCTAGGTTGGTCATAAGTTTCCTTCCAAGGAGTGCATCTTTTAAGCTCATGGCTGCAATCACCCCCACCTGCAATGATTTTGGAGCCTCCCCAAAATAAAGTCAGCCACTGTTTTCACTGTTTCCCCATCTATTTGCCATGAAGTGACAGGAGCAGATGCGATGATCTTAGTTTTCTGAATGTTGAGTTTTAAGCCAACTTCCTCACTCTCTTTTTTCACTTTCAACAAGAGGCTGTTTAGTTCTACTTCGCTTTCTGCCATGGGTGGTGTCATCTGCATATCTGAGGTTACTGATATTTCTCCCAGCAATCTGGATTCCAGCTTGTGCTTTATGCAGCCCAGTGTTTCTCATGATGTACTCTGCATATAAGTTAAATGATCAGGGTGACAATATACAGCCTTGACATACCCCTTTTCCTTTTTGGAACCAGTCTCAAACTACCACACAATTGCACTCATCTCACATGCTAGTAAAGTAATGCTCAAAATTCTCCAAGCCAGGCTTCAGCAATATGTGAATCGTGAACTTCCAGGTGTTCAAGCTGGTTTTAGAAAAGGCAGAGGAACCAGAGATCAAATTGCCAACATCCGCTGGATCATGGAAAAAGCAAGAGAGTTCCAGAAAAAACATCTGTTTCTGCTTTATTGACTATGCCAAAGCCTTTGACTATGTGGATCACAATAAACTGTGGAAAATTCTGAAAGAATTTAAGAAACCTATATGCAGGTCAGGAAGCAATAATTAGAACTGGACATGGAACAACAGACTGGTTCCAAATAGGAAAAAGAGTACGTCAAGGCTCTATTGAGATGTACTTGGATGCAATCTCGAAAATGACAGAATGATCTCTGTTCATTTCCAAGGCAAACTATTCAATATCATGGTAATCCAAGTCTATGCCCTGACCAGTAATGCTGAAAAAGCTGAAGTTGAATGGTTCTATGAAGACCTACAAGACCTTCTAGAACTAACACCCAAAAAAGATGTCCTTTTCATTATAGGGGACTAGAAAGCCAAAGCAGGAAGTCAAGAAACACTTGAAGTAACAGGCAAATTTGGCTTTGGAGTACAGAATGAAGTAGGGCAAAGGCGAATAGAGCTTTGACAAGAGAACTCACTGGTCATAGCAAACACCTTCTTCCAACAACACAAGAGAAGACTTTACACATGGACATAACCAGATGGTCAACAATAAAATTAGACTGATTATATTCTTTGCAGCCAAAGATGGAGAAGCTCTATACAGTCAGCAAAAACAAGACCAGGAGCTGACTGTGGCTCAGATCATGAACTCCTTATCGCCAAGTTCAGACTTAAAGTGAAAAAAGTAGGGAAAACCACTAAGCTAATTAGATATGACCTAATCAAATCCCTTATGATTATACAGTGGAAGTGAGAAATAGAGTTAAGGGACTACATCTGATAGACAGAGTGCCTGATAAACTATGGACAGAGGTTTGTGACATTGTACAGGAGTCAGGGAACAAGACCATCTGCAAGAAAATGAAATGCAAAAAAAACAAAATGGCGGCCTGAGGAGACCTTACAAAAGGCTGTGAAAAGAAGAGAAGCCAAAAGCAAAGGAGAAAAGAAAAGATATACCCATTTAAGTGCAGAGTTCCAAAGAATAGCAAGGAGAGATAAGAAAGCCTTCCACAGTGATCAATGCAAAGAAATAGAGGAAAACAATAGAGTGGGAAAGACTAGAGATCTTTTCAAGAAAATTAGAGATATCAAGGGAACATTTCATGCAAAGATGGGCTCAATAAAAGACAGAAATGGTACGGATATAACAGAAGCAGAATATAATAAGAAGAGACGTAAGAATACACAGAAGAACTGTACAATAAAGATCAGGACCCAGATAATCACGATGGTGTGATCACTCACCTAGAGCCAGACATCCTGGAATGTGAAGTCAGGTGGGCCTTAGGAAGCATCACTATGAACAAAGCTAGTGGAGGTGATGGAATTCCAGTTGAGCTATTTCAAATCCTAAAACATGATGCTGTGAAGGCGCTGCACTCAATATGCCAGCAAATTTGGAAAACTCAGCAGTGGCCACAGGACTGGAAAAGGTCAGTTTTCATTCCAATCCCAAAGAAAGGCAATGCCAAAGAATGCTCAAACTGCCGCACAATTGCACTCATCTCACACACTAGTAAAGTCATGCTCAAAATTCTCCAAGGCAGGCTTCAACAGTATGTGAACTGTGAACTTCCAGATGTTCAAGCTGGTTTTAGAAGAGGCAGAGGAACCAGAGATCAAATTGCCAACATCCGCTGGATCATGGAGAAAGCAAGAGAGTTCCAGAAAAACATCTATTTCTGCTTCATTGACTATGCCAAAGCCTTTGACTGTGTGCATCACAACAAGCTATGGAAAATTCTGAGAGAGTTGGGAATACAAGACCGCCTGACCTGCTTCTTGAGAAACCTGTATGCAGGTCAGGAAGCAACAGTTAGAACTGGACATGGAACAACAGCCTGGTTCCAAATAGGAAAAGGTGTACGTCAAGGCTGTATATTGTCACCCTGCTTATTTAACTTCTATGCAGAGTACATCATGAGGAACGCTGGGCTGGAAGAAGCACAAGCTGGAATCAAGATTGCCGGGAGAAATATCAATAACCTCAGATATGCACATGACACCACCCTTATGGCAGAAAGTGAAGAAGAACTAAAGAGCCTCTTGATGAAAGTGAAAGAGGAGAGTGAAAAAGTTGGTTTAAAGCTCAACATTCAGAAAACTAAGATCTGGTCCCATCACTTCATGGGAAATAGATGTAGAAACAGTGGAAACAGTGGCTGACTTTTTAGGGGGGCTCCAAAATCACTGCAGATGGTGACTGCAGCCATGAACTTAAAAGATGCTTACTCCTTGGAAGGAAAGTTATGACCAACCTAGACAGCATATTAAAAAGCAGAGACATTACTTTGCCAACAAAGGTCCAACTAGTCAAGGCTATGGTTTTTCCAGTAGTCATGTATGGATGTGAGAATTGGACTGAGAAGAAAGTTGAGCGCTGAATATTGATGCTTTTGAACTGTGGTGTTGGAGAAGACTCTTGAGAGTCCCTTGGACTGCAAGGAGATCCAACCAGTTCATCCTAAAGGAGATCAGTCCTGGTTGTTCACTGGAAGGACTGATGTTGAAGCTGAAACTGCAATACTTTGGCCACCTGATGTGAAGAGCTGACTCATTTGAAAAGACATTGATGCTGGGAAAGATTGATGGCAAGAGGAGAAAGGGATGACAGATGATGAAATGGTTGGATGTCATCACCAACTCAATGGACATGAGTTTGGGTGGACTCCAGCATGGTGATGGACAGGGAGGCCTGGTGTGCTGCCGTTCATGGGGTCACAAAGAGTCAGACATTACTGAGCAACTGAACTGAACCAGATACAGCATCAACATATGAAAATCAATTTCATTTTTTATCACTAGTATTTTCTAACAGCTAGAAAATTCAATTTGTAAAAATAGTTGTTCTCTTTCATAGCAAGAAGGTAATAAAAAGTTAGCCCTTGACAAATACTACAAAATTTCACAGGTCTTTTACAAAGTAATTTGCAAAATATGTACATATATGGCACAACTTCTTTATCCATTCATCCACTGATGAACACTAGGTTATTTCTGTGTCTTGGCTATTGTAAATAAAGCTGCTATGAGCATGGGAATACAGATGTCTTTTCAAGTTAGTGCTTTTTTTTTGCCTCTGGATGTATTCCCAGAAATGTAATGGTTAGATAATATGGAAGTTCTAGTTTTAATTCTTTGAGGATCCTTTACATTGTTTTCTATAGTGGTTGCTGTTATGCTGATTTATTACTTGTGCTCATTATCTTGATCTTGTTAATGTTTTTATCATCATCAATATGATTTGAGAAATATTTCTACCTTAGAGATTCATCAGGATATTCAATGTACCATTATTACTGTTTCCATTTTTACTTCAAATGAATCATGTATCTTTACAAGCAAACTCTTTCTGTTCCAAAAAATCAGGAGTGTGATGACAAATTAACATCTTACTGATAGCCCTACACAAAGTACAAATAGATCACATCGTCACTTGTTACTCTAAAGTTTCTCTTATCTATTCAGAGGGAGAGTTGCCAAATTTCCTGCCTGAATTGCTCAGCACATAATAAGCAATCTTTTTGCGTGTATCTCAGTAATAGAATGTAACACAGCTCCATTGATTCTGGGTCTCTTCCCCCTCTTAGGCCTTGTAGGAAGCTTTATTGTTGTTGTGCAACACAATCTTAATTTTTCAAAAAATAATCAGCTTACGCTAATTGATTTTAGTGTAACTTTCCTGTGTTTCTTGCATATGCACTAGCTTTATGTTTTAAAGACAGGTGTGGCTCTATCTATATATATGTATATGTGTGTGTATAAATATGGATGTGCAATTGTTAAGTGTATCTTAATATATATCTTTCAAAAGATATTCAAATGACAGATAAATTTAACAAACTTGATATAAACAGTGCTCATAACTCAACTGATGTGAGATGTGCCATAACCAAGTATGTCTTCGTGTAGACAATGGCAACTATGTTAGGAATACTGCTCAGATAAGAGTGATCGTGAAAGGCATCTATTTTAAGATGCTGTTTGACTTCAGAAATGTGAAAAGGTGTATGTTAGAATCAATAACATGTTTTATTTTCCATTAATGGGATGAATGAAAAGGCATTTGTGAAAGAGACTGAAGCAGTCAGTGCTGCTGTCGAGGAGAATTAATGAGTTCTAATATTCTAAAACCCATCTTTCTGTCTCAGAAAGAATAAATCAGAGAGAGAAGAAAAAAAAAAGGATCTTGCATTAAAGGAGTGAGTCTGAGATGGTTCCTTTGAAAACTCACTCAAATTGCTGTTGACCTGGGCTCCTTCACACAGCTCTTTTTGCACACTAGGGGGCTCTCACACACAATGACATGTCAAATGAAAATATTGATAGCTTGGTTGTTTAGTTTTTATGTCATGTTAACTCAAGAAATACTTATTGATCATGAGTTATTATCATTACACTGATCTTTTTGAGGAATATAAAAATTACTGTGGTCTGCACCCAGTCTGTAGGAAATTTGCAATTTGGTAAGGGAGATAAAACATGTATAAAAATTAGAATAAATGAAGCCTTGAAAGAAATGTTGGCAAGCTAAAACAAAGAATTCTAAAAATTCAAAGGAGTAGCGAACGTTTGCTCAGTTTAAGTTTCACTAACTTGGAAAAACAGTGGCATTTCCATAATGCAGTGGCCAGCCCCAGTATTTCAAATGATTCTTCTCAGTGGGGTTTGAGCAAGAATCAGCCACTTCTTGCTAGTGCCTTCAAGGGACAGCTGAGGTAGTGGTGGCAACATGTGCTTATTCTTGTCTTTCTCTCCCCTTTTCTCTTCACAGACTTCCCTTCTATCTGTGTCTTCTTTCTGGAAGTAATTATTCCAAACCATAATGACCCAACAGTGACTGTAATATGCAGTCTTAATCTTAAGGGTCACATTGTGGACGCTTAAGAATTTGTCTATCCCAGCTCCAAGGTAATTTCTGGAACATATTTTTCTCCCCAGGAAACGATTGTGGCCATCAACACCTCTGATTAATAATACTAAGTTGTCCACCCCAGTTCCAAGGTAAATTCTACAACATTTTTCTCCCCAAGAAATTATGGCCATCAACACCTGTTACTAGTATTACATACTATTTATACATTTTCCAATGTTGCCAAAACTGCAACGAAATGTTCAACTCCCTCTGAATTAAAGAAGCAAATTGGCAGAGCAGGAGCAGAAATAGAGGTAAATAAATATTGACCTCTTTCCATTACCATCATGCCTACACATTTTTGCCCACTTCCTACCCCAGCTATACTCTGACTTTACTTTCTGAGCTCTTAGACCTCCCAAAGCTATAGTCTTCAGGACATTTTGAAATCTTACTCAATTCTAGGGGCCCAGGGCAAAAAGATATCTCTATTTTCTTATTTTGGCTTTCCTTCTTCATTGAGAAACTATCTAAAGATTCATTTAAATTATTTATTTAAAAATCCAAATTTAAAAGAACCATCAGATTTTAAATGTTCTGAAAATCCTACTCTCGTATAACCTTCACTCAGAGGCAACAGTCATTAATGTTTTGCCCATATTTATCTATCTCTCTAATCATTGCTACTGTTATTATTGATGAAACATCTCAGAGTAAATTCCAGACACCATAATCTTTTAATCCTTTAATTCTTCAGCATATATCTCCTAATAACAAGGACATTTTCATACATAACCACAGTATAAATATAATTTCAGAAACTTAATACTTATAATGATGTAATAGTATCATATAAGTATTTTTCTTCATACTTTATCAATTGTCCCACTCGTGGTCTTTAAAATTAGTTTTCTTTTTCCTGTTCCAAGATCCATTCTAGAATTACATATTGCATTTAGTTGTCATATCTTTTTAGTCTCCTTCAATTTGGAACTATTTTTCTGTCTTTAACAGACAGACAAATTGAAAAATTTTAAGAGTTTAGAGTCATCAGAAAGTCTCTGAGTTTGGGCTTGTCTGATAGCCTCACCTGATTAGAGTCTGTTAATGCATTTTTTGGCCAGAATGCTACACATTCTGAGAATATTATATCAAGAGGCATATAATTCCTCTCCTTAGGGCTTGAAAAATTTTTTCCTCCCTAAGCTATATGAGTATTCATTAAACCCAACCTCACCAAAAAAGTGTGCTGTCTAGCTTTTGAATTTTTTGCTAATGTGGTAGGTTAAAAAAATGGTATCTTAATATAGCTTTTAAAAATCTTTATTGAAGTAGAATTTAAAAGGAATAACATGAATACATTTTAAGTGTACAGTGTGATGAGCTTTTGGGCAAATGATGTGAGGGACAGATATGTCCATCACTCTAAAAAGTTTCTTGTTCTCCTTTTCCGTAAATTTTCCCAATACTGGCCCCAGAAAACTACTGTCTGCTTTCTGACACTATAGATTAGGTTTTTGTACTGTAGAATTTCACACAAATGGAATCATATGGACACATTTGTGTCTGTAAGGAAGAAAATACTGGTGATATCCGTATGGTAGATTACACAAAGAAAATGAGATTTATTTTTAGTATGATTGAATTCAGGCTAGATGACCTGAAATATATAGATTATAAGTAAAACTGAACTCTTCTAATTTTAAATAAAATACACTTTCTATTCTAAATGTTTTAGTTGGTCTTCCTACTATACCAGTATAATACGCTATAAAGGATGGTAGAATTTTACTATCTGTAGGAATCTTAAGACATCATTTTTATAAGTTCTACCTTCAGTCTGTAATAACTTTTTGTAAACCTTCTGTGACAAGGATTCTGTATCTTCCAAAGAAATTAATCTCCATTTAAAATAACCTTCTTTCTCCCTTGGGATGCTATAATGAGATCAGTGGTTATTTCTGGAAAAAGAAAAAGACTGAGTTTAATTCTACCTTTCCAAATAAATGCATCCTGAGCAAGTGTTTCAAGGGTTATATGAGTGGGGAGAGGGGATACAAGCACTCTCACTTATAAAACTGTCTTTTCTCTAAAGGTCCTCAGTTTGTCAAGGGGCACATTGCACTAATGATTTTATTGAAGCGTTGATTTCATATCATCTTTTCATTGTGTCATAGGTGTCTCTTCTGGGGTTTAGGAGAAAAAAAAGAACTTTGCATCTTTGATACTTCATTTAGCACTGACTTCACTGGGTGTTAGTGCTGCTTTTAGCAATCTTTGAAAGTACGTGGGTGAGCACGATGAACAAACTCAGCTGATGCAATAAAGGAAGATCCATTTGATTGAAACATCTAATAACCCCCTCACAAATCAATCCCTACCATACTTGTATTCATGACTAAGCTTCTTGGTAGCTATGAATCAATACCTGTGTGAGATTCAAAAGAAGAAAAGCAATTAATCTTCAATGCTAGAGAGAAATATGCACTGTTCTGGTGTAAAATACTTCCCCAAACTGAATCTTGTCTGCATAAAGTGTATCTCTGATTCAACAGCTAAATGAGGAAATAAAGTCCTGATACTTAAAGTCAATGATGCTTTGGTTTGCTTTGCTTTTCAGATGGTACTTTTGTGGGGCCGGGAGGGAAGTTGATAGAAAATGAAACACAAGGAGGAGGGGAGAGTGGCAGGCTGGGAGGGTAGAGAAAATAAGGGCATGTTAAACCACTGAAAATACGAACATAAAAAAAATCAGTAACTTTAAGGCCCAAGATGGTAGCACCCATGTGTGTCCCGGAAGTTGAAGCTGTGGTGTCTCTGGCCTGCCCTGCACGCCTGCGTGGCTGTTGCCAAGAACCGCAAGATGGCGAGTTCTAGCAGGTGAGAGGGACAAGCCAGTGACCTGTGAGGAGACACGCGCCTCGCTACATCACCCACCGCGAAAACTGGCCATCCCTGCACATAGGTAACTTGGATGGGGAGGGCCATACTGCAGAGCAATCGGTGGAAGATGTTTTCTTTCGCCAATTTCTGATGGGCATCTTCCCAGCCTGCCTGGCCAGCTTAATCTAATGTTCAGGGCTAATCAGGTTTGCTCAACTCTGGGAAATAGTGGACGACAGAGGAACCTGGCCAGGCTGCAGTCCATGGGGTGGCAAAGGGTCAGACAACGACCTAGAGACTCAACAGCAACAACCAAATTAGGTGGAGATCTGTGACCTGGTCCCTGCCACACAAGTTCTACTTCCTTGTGGGCTATGATGAGACACTGTCCCACTTTTACAAATGTCCTGTGCCTCTCCAAACTGTGCCCTCAAAGGTTATGTATATCGATGACAATCGTCTTTTTTGAGGGTAGGGGGGAGGACAAGTGCTAGCTTGCAAAGGACAGAAACTTGTGGAGAGGGGCTGAAGTAGAAATAGGAGAAAGATATCCACTCAGAGTAGGAAGGCTGTGTCTACAAGGTGGCTGATGAATAAATGGCTCTTCCTCTTGTCTTGTCTCTGGGTCCTTCTAAAGAACTAGACTGGGGTTTCTTTGAGGATGCTCCAGGGTTCTCAGGTAGGATGCCAGTTACCTGAGGTATGGGTTATAGCTACAGTTCAGTAGTATCTTGTGCCAAACACTGTGTCAGGAACTTTACCTGAAGATTTTTGCCTTCTCTTAAAATGGAAAGATCTAATTTTTGGTGATTATAAAACAATGTTAATTAAAAAAAAAATCAAAACAATAGGGATATGCGTTAAATCAACCGTGTCATTTACTCATAATTCTGCCTCAGAGAGAACCACTGTGAACAATTTGTTGTGTTTTGTTTTCAGATATACTTTCATCCCCCAGAAATACTATAGTGCATACTCATCATTTATTAAATAAGTTTTTAGCTGTGCAAAACTAGTAACTCTAATAAGAAAGACACCAACACAATTACATGATATTTCAAATAGTTTGGCATTGTTAACTTTAAAACTGCTAATCAAATTTCTAAATAAAAAACTTCTAAACAATTTGTATAGATAAATGATTTATCAAATAATTTCAGTAGCATTGGTAAAGACCAACCTCATATTGACTACACACACACATTAAATAGGAAAGAGTCTGCAGTAATCTTTGACTGTCAGGTTCTACATATTGAAATATTTTCCTTGATAATTTTAACAGCTTCACTGAGGTAAAATTGGTATACAGTAAACTGCACATGTTTAAAGTATACAGTTGGCATATGTACACACCTATGAAAAACATCACCGCAATCTACATAATGAGTATATTAATCACAACCAAAAGATTCCTTGCATACCTTTGTACTTCTGCTTCCTGCCTATCCCCACCTCCTTCCAACCCCTGGCAAACAATTTATACATTTTTTTAGGATTTTCTATAAATAAGATCACACAATGTATACTCTGCTTTCTGGCTTTTTATCTAGCAAAACTACTTTGAGATTTATCCATGTAGTTGCATGTATGTGTGCATGCTCAGTTGCTCAGTTGTATTCGATTCTTTGCAACCGTATGGATGGTAGCCCACCAGACTTCTCTGTCCATGGAATTTTGGCAGGCAAGAATACTGGAGCAGATTACCATTTCCTACTTCAGGGGATCTTCCTGACCCAGAGATCAACCCACCTTTTCTGCATTAGCAGGCAGATTCCTTACCACTGAGCCACCTGGGAAGCCCCATGTATCAATTGTTTATTCCTTCATATGGCTCTACCATGATTTGTTTTTCCATTTACTTCCTGATGGACATGTGTTGTTTTGTTCTGTCTTGTTTCTCAGTTATTGGCTATCAGAGACCAAATTGCTATGAGCTATATGTACATATCTTTGTGTGGATGTTTGTTTTCAATTCTTATACCTACGTGTGAAATGTCTGGGCTATGTGATAGCCCAGATGTGTTTAACTTTCTAAGAAACTACTAAACTGTTTACAACATGGTAATAACAAAATTTTACATTCTCACTAGAGACCTAGTTCAGTCAATTAAATTTAGTCATTTAATAAGAAATATGTGGTAATATGGGCAGGATAAACTACTAATCCCCTGTTTCCAATGTCTTAAAAATCTATTGCTTCTTGGTGTCCAACTCTTGTGACCCCACTGCCAGGCTCCTTTGTCCATGGGACTTTCCATGCAAGAATACTGGATTGGGTTGCCATTTCTCTCTCCAGGGGATCTTCCTGACCCAGGGATCAAACCCTGGTCTCCTTCTTTGCAGGCAGATTCTTTACCAACTGAGCCACCAAGGAAACCCTATTGCTTCTTAAATCTTCTATTTTGTTCTTTTGTGCCTGTTTTGTTTCAAGTTGGAAAATAAGCCAACACCCAGGTACTCCATCTTTGCCAGAAACCTCTCTCAATTTATATTAAAGGCGAGAAAATACTGCGTGAGAGAAAAATAAAACAGTGAAGTAAACAAATAAATTAAAAACCAATTTTCACTTGCCAATACTGCATTGGAATAATGGCTGTATCTGTGTTCAGCTGAGAATTTTCCCTACCAGTGAAGGCAATTTAACAGTGTCAGGACTCTCTCAGCGAATTCCTCAGGCTCTGTCCTCCTTGGCCCAGGGTGATTTTCTTTCCACTTCCTCATATAACAATACGCGTTTAGAGTCTAGATGAGGACCTCCTCTTGAATGTATAAATAGGAAACTGGCCCCTCATAGAGAAACCTCTCCTGACCACCCAAATCAAAGTACCCCCTAGTTAGTCTGTACTGCATCACTGTGGTTTTTTCTTTGTATTTTACTTATCATAATATTTTCTATTTAAAAAAAAAATATCTGTCTCTTGAACTAGAATTCTTTTCACGAAAGCACAGACTTTACAATCATATTCAGATTCTATGTCCTATAGTCAGAATAATGTCTAGTGCATTAGAAGTGCTTGAAACAATATGGCAGAAGAGTATTTTCTGCCTCTGGCCTTGAAGCAACTGTTGCTTTATTAATACAAAAAAAAGTGTCCTTAAAGAAAAAGAAACATTAAAAAAAAGTTGGTATCACAAGGCAGCTCTGTATTCACTGACATCCAAACTCCTTTTTACTTCATTTCTTGTATTACCTCTGAACCTTCCCTGAAATCTTCTTGTCTGATCTCCTTCTGCCTGTTACTGTTCCTGTTGCTTCACATGTCCTGTTTGGGAACACTTGAGGTCTTGAGGTCACTGTCATCCCCTCCCTTGGTATCAACATCATGAGAGAAAGAAAAAAAGAAATACTTTTTTTCTTTCTCCCGACATCCTGCTACCAAATCCTAACTCTCTTTCACAATCCTATACCTGGAAACACCTTTCCATTTCCTTAGCATCCTACTCATTTCAAGCCAAGCTATTTGAAAGATGCCTTAAATGGTTATCTGCTTTGAGTTCTCCTTTTGCTTTAGTTCATTTCATATATGACCAGCAGATATGTTCCTAAAGTAAATTCTAAATGTGTTATCCTATTCAAAAAGCAGTATTTCCTAAGCAAAGGTGAAAATTAGGAGCCTACAGTTCTAATGTAGATGGAATATATATTTTATTTGGCTTACTCAGTTTTTAAATTTTTAGACGCTTACTCCTTGGAAGGAAAATTATGACCAACCTAGATAGCATATTAAAAAGCAGAGACATTACTTTGCCAACAAAGGTCCATCTAGTCAAGGCTATGGTTTTTCCAGTGGTCATGTATGGATGTGAGAGTTGGACTATAAAGAAAGCTGAGCACAGAAGAATTGATGCTTTTGAACTGTGGTGTTGGAGAAGACTCTTGAGAGTCCCTTGGACTGCAAGGAGGTCCAACCAGTCCATCCTAAAGGAGATCAGTCCTGGGTGTTCATTGGAAGGACTGATGCTAAATCTGAAACTCCAATACTTTGGCCACTTGCTGCGAAGAGCTGACTCATTGGAAAAGACCCTGGTGCTGGGAGGGATTGGGGGCAGGAGGAGAGGGGGACAGCAGAGGATGAGATGGCTGGATGGCATCATCGACTTGATGGACGTGAGTTTGGGTAAACTCCGGGAGTTGGTGATGGACAGGGAATCCTGGTGTGCTGCGATTCATGCGGTTGCAAAGAGTCAGACATGGCGGAGTGACTGAACTAAACTGAACTGAAGCAATTAAATGACTTTACATCAAAACCAGAACTTCTGATTTTTCATGAAAACTTAAAAGATCTGCAAGTCCTGGGCCCAGGCTGTCATGAAGCAATAAAGAGTATTGAGTACCTTGAGTATTGAGTACCTCCTAAAGACAATACAAGTCCACTCCAGTTTGTCCAAGTCCTTAACTGTCCCTTTTGATTCCTGATGCTGGGACTGATTTGTTACTTACGTGTGTGCTTGTGCTGTTGTTTTTCTTAGAGTGGAGAAATATTCTCTTTCCTCATATCACTTTCAAAGATAAGAAGATGAAAGATAGCCTGAGAAGCTATATGTTTAAATTATAATTGAAAAGCAACATATTTGCTTAGGGAAGTAAAGATAATTTCTAAGTGTTTAATATAAATGAAGTGTATGTCTGTGTCTTATACTCAGCCCTCTTCACCCACTTACGTTACCTACCTGGCCTCTGTTGTGGTGAGAATTTGTGACCCTGTCCTATTTCAGATTGAGAACAGACTCCTCAATTGGGGGTCCAGTACTGTCAGGGTGGAGACCTAGTCTGACTTTTTAACTTCATCTTCTACTGCTCATATTCTATCTCCAACTCAAGTTGTTATAGCTGCACTTCTCAGCTACTGTCCTCTAGGCCTAAATCTCCCTCCTTCAGCGCCCCCACAACTCCTTTCTAAATAAAATTCTTACCCACCTCAGTTCAGTAGAGTTCAGCTCATTCGCTCAATCATGTCCAACTCTTTGTGACCCCATGGACTGCAGCATGCCAGGCTTTCCTATCCATCACTAACTCCTGGAGCTTGCTCAAACTCATGTCCATTGAGTCAGTGATGTTATCCAACCATCTCATCCTCTGTCGTCCCCTTCTCCTCCTGCTTTCAGTCTTTCCCAGCATCAGGGTCTTTTCCAATGAATCAGTCCTTCACATCAGATGGCCAAAGTATTGGAGTTTCAGCTTCAACATCAGTCCTTCCAATGAATATTCAGGACTGATTTACTTTAGGATGGACTGGTTGGATCTCCTTGCAGCCCAAGGGACTCTCAAGAGTCTTCTGCAAAACCATACTTCAAAAGCATCAATTCTTTGGTGCTCAGCTTTCTTTATAGTCCAACTCTCACATCCATACATGACTACTGGAAAAACCGTAGCTTTGACTAGATGGACCTTTTTTGGCAAAGCAATGTCTCTGCTTTTCTTACCCACCTACACTTTGTGAAAATCTTCCCATCTTTGAGGCCCTGGTCAAAGTCCACCGTCTCCAGGACCCATTACTGACTGTTTATTAGATGCTCTCTCCCTTCACTCAGCTGCCAGAGCACCATGTTTCTCCTTCACAGAGCCTGGATCTGCTCTTGGATTTAGTTCCCTACTGAGGATTATGCCTAGGCTTCTGGAAGGCCCCAGATATGCAAATCTTGCTTTTAGAAATGGAGGGAATAAAGAGAGTTTATTTACAATAAGTCCCCTACATTAAAATGAGTTCTGAGAGCACATTCTTAGGTCCAGTTTGTTTGTAAGTCCAACAAGCTTAGCCTCGGTACCCAACTGATACTAGTTAGCTATATAGTACTATACTGTAATAGGTTTATAGTGCTTTTCATACAAATAATACATAAAACCAAACAAACACAAATAAAGCGTTTTTAATCTTATAATACAGTAGCTGGAAAAGTACAGTAGTCCAGTACAACAGCTGGCATACAGGGGCCAGCATCCAGTGAACAGGCAAGTGTTACTGACTGGAGAAGGAAGAGGAGGTGGGAGATGGTAGAGCTGAAGGATCGTCAGCAATAGGAGATGAAAGGCTAACTTCCACTTCATTCATGCCTGATGTTGATGGCACAGGTTCTGGTTCCTTGCTGAATTTAATTCTGTCTACCCTTTTGAAAAAATGATCCAGTGAAACCTGGGTTCAGTTCAGTTCAGTTCAATTCAGTCGCCCAGTCATGTCCGACTCTTTATGACCCCATGAATCACAGCACGCCAGGCCTCCCTGTCCATCACCAGCTCCCGGAATTCACTCAAACTCAAGTCCATCGAGTCGGTGATGCCATCCAGCCATCTCATTCTCTGTCGTCCCCTTCTCCTCTCGCCCCCAATCCTTCCCAGCATCAGAGTCTTTTCCAGTGAGTCAACTCGTCGCATGAGGTGGCCAAAGTATTGCAGTTTCAGCTTTAGCATCAGTCCTTCCAATGAACACCCAGGATTGATCTCCTTTAGAATGGACTGGTTGGGTCTCCTTGCAGTCCAAGGGACTCTCAACAGTCTTCTCCAGCACCACAGTTCAAAAGCATCAATTCTTCGGTGATCAGCTTTCTTCACAGTCCAACTTTCACATCCATACATGACCACACAAAACCATAGCCTTGACTAGACGGACCTTGGTTGGCAAAGTAATGTCTCTGCTTTTTAATATGCTATCTAGGTTGGTCATTGGAGAAGGCAATGGCAAGCCACTCTAGTACTCTTGCCTAGAAAATCCCATGGGTGGAGGAGCCTGGTAGGCTGCAGTCCATGGGGTCACTAAGGGTCAGACATGACTGAGCGATTTCACTTTCACTTTTCACTTTCACACATTGGAGAAGGAAATGGCAACCCACTCCAGTGTTCTTGCCTGGAGAATCCCAGGGAAGGGGGAGCCTGGTGGGCTTCCGACTATGGGGTCACACAGAGTCAGACACGACTGAAGTGACTTAGCAGCAGCAGTAGCAGGTTGGTCATAACTTTCCTTCCAAGGAGTAAGCGTCTTTTAATTTCATGGAGTAGCTCTTTTTTTCTCATCATAGATATCATGGTCGCACTGGATTGGATTCTGAACAGCTTATGCAACCTTTGGGTACCGTTCTTTGTTCGGGTCCTGTGATTCAAAAACTAACGGTGGAGGTTTAGTTGCTAAGTCGTGTCTGACTTGTTGCAACCTCATGGACTGTAGCCCACCAGGCTTCTCTGTCTGTGGGATTCTCCAGACAAGAATACTGGAGTGGGTAGCCATTCCCTTCTCCGGTGATCTTCCCGACCCAGGGGTCAAATCTGGGTCTCCTGCATTGCAGGCAGATTCTTTATCATCTGAGCCACCAGGGAAAAACTAATAAGAAATATTAATTAAGAAACTAATAAGAAAAATTCCCTTGCCGTTTCCTGCATGGTAAATCTCTCTGGTTCTTCAGTTACCTCTTCTTCTTCATGTCTCTCTTTGTCCTTCCTCTGGGGCTCTAACTCCCTCAGGTCTTCATTAGTAAGCTCCTTGTGCTGTGGAGCATGGAGTTCAGTGTTATAAGAACAAGTGACTTCCACCATCTTTTCTCCTCAATCTGCTCTTTTGATTATTTTCACTTTTGAAATATCGTTATCACTTGGCACTTCTTAGTGGTACACAGCTACATCCCCACGGCCTTTTTGCTTGCCTCCAGATGTCCTGGGCTTGAAATAAAGATACTGTACTACTGTACCCTACACAGTACTATACAATGAAGTACACAAAAGTGCAACCACTTGTAGAGGATGCACGCGCATGACGATGTATACCAGACACATGACTTAACTTACACGATTGGACATGCAAAAGCACGTTCACATCTTTGAAAATTTGCAATCTGAAAGTTCATATGTAGGGGATTTACTAGGATGTTAAATATCAAATAAAAACTTCTAACATTTATAGACAAATGAAGACATTTTCCTCATACATTAGTGCACTTACACACAGGCACATGCTCTCGCGCAAGTGAGACCAGAAGGACTATTTCACACGGGCAAACACACACAGACGCATTCTGTGTGGTTAAGAGCAGATGTTTTCAAGGTAGTCATATTTACCACTGACTGTAATATTCTAAGTGTATTCTTAAGTAAATTACTTAATTCCCTTGAGTCTGTTTCTTTTCACTAAAATACTTGAGTTTAACAGTAGTTCTTATATAGTGTTGTTGTAAGGATGTGCATATAGAACACTACAGTGTCTGACATGTAATAAGTTCACTGTAAATGGAACTTGTTGTGATGGGGTAACATTTTGGTAATACTACCAAAATATTTGAAATATTTGGTAATTTTTAAAAATAATTACTATACTTTCCTCTTTTGAATTTCCAAGCACACGAACTTTACCTCAGTACTTTTAGAGGTAGGAAAAGGGAGTTGTGCAATGTTACAAAAGAAAGCAAATAAAAGATCATTTTCCACATTCGACACTGAAAACAGAATTATGCCTTAAGATGAATTCTAGTGAACAGTTTACCATTTTTAAAGAAGACTTAAACTTTTCCTTAATATTCTCCTCCCACCTTTATTTTTTAAAAGCCTATCAAGGCTGGCTTCTTTACTTTCCCAACCAGTCCTTCCAGGTGAGGGACTTCCTTCAGGAGGTTCAGGCAAGATGGCTACGGAAGAGGGTCTGCCCCGGGATTATGGGAGGAAGAAGAGGGAATGAGGACAGAGTTAAGGGTTTGCACACGTGTTGCTTTTGGCAGTCGTCATTTCTTGGTCATCATTGCCACACACACCGATACCCAGTCGTCACACCCACAAGGGCCCTGACCCTCTCTCAGGCAAGAGGAGAGCATTCCTATCTGTATGATGCTGGAAGGGGTTTTCCTTCCCATACATTTAGATCTCTTTTGGTCAACTTTCAGTTCTTGAGCTATCAAGGCTCTCTTACAGGACCATCCAGTGCTACATTGAAGCATATGGCTGATGATCAACCAGGCATCCTTTCAGCCCTTTTCTATCTCAAGATGTGTTCATTAAAGGTTTATCTAATCTTCCTCTCCACATATTTGAGGATGTGAGGATATTGTGTGTAAAAATAAAATTCAAATGATTATTAACATGTATGCAAGAAAATTATGCTTGAAATTCCTCCAACCTGAGGTAATTATCTCTAAAATTTAATGCATCTCCTTTTATATATATCTTTCTGCATATAGATACAGATTTATTGCTGTTGATGTTCAATCACTAAGTCATATCCGACTCTTTACTACCTCGTGGACTATGGCATGCTAGGCGTCTCTGTCTTCCACCATCTCCCGGAGTTTGCTCAAATTCAGGTCCATTGAGTCGGTGATGCTGTCTAACCATCTCATCCTCTGCTCCCCGTGTCTCCTTTTGCCTTCAATCTTTCCCAGCATCAGGCTCTTAACATCACGTGGCCAAAATGTATGTTTATGTAATTACATAATTTGTGCCATATCATGTTTGCGGTTTTTCTCAGAAACAAGCTTCTTGGTCTTTTTTATTACCTCTTTCTTCTTATGCAGTTGTAACATCCATGTGTCATAAATGTTTGCGTCTTTCTCTGACTTATATTATCATATACAGACAAATACATACGTGTACCCATAATACATGTATAGAAATGTAAGGCTTTGGGGGAACTGCTTGCTTTATAAAAATGGGATCATATTATGATATTTCTTTTTATGCTTATACCTTTGATGTATCTTTTTAATGGCACCATAATATTTTTACTATATGACTGTATCTAAATTAATATAACCACTTCCTTATTGATGAAAGTAAGGCTATTATATATTTACTTTGATTTGGATCTGTAGTTTATCTCATATTTTTATCAAGTTTTCTTTTTCAAAATCAATTTTAAGTCTTTTTATTATAGATAAAAACACTATCTGCCATAGTGTTTGGAAATAGTTTGCATGCATGCATGCTGAGTCACTTCTGTCACATCCGACTCACTGTGACCCTACGGACTGTAACCCATCAGTCTCCTTTGTCCATAGGATTCTCCAGGCAGGAATACTGGAATGGGTTGCTGTGT
Organism: Moschus berezovskii; assembly: GCF_049115385.1. NCBI lineage: Eukaryota > Metazoa > Chordata > Mammalia > Artiodactyla > Moschidae > Moschus > Moschus berezovskii. The sequence continues at coordinate 92,952,052 of NC_142465.1, forward strand.
CATCCTCCAGCTGGAAATGGTTTATATTATCTTAATTTAGCTTGTAATCTATGATATCTTTTCCCATTGTCATTGTTCATTTGCTGAGCTGTATCCTACTCTGTGACCCTACCGACTGCAGCACGCCAGGCGTCCCTGTTCTTCACTATCTCCCGGAGTTTGCTAAAACTCATGTCCACTGAGGTAGCGATGCCATCCAACCACCTCATCCTCTGTCACCACCTTCGTCTCCTGCCCTCAATCTTTCCCAGCATCAAAGTCTTTTCCAATGAATTGGCTCTCCACATCAGGTGGTGAAAGTATTGGAGTTTCAGCTTCAGCATCAGTCCTTCCAAAGAATATTCAGGATTGATTTCCTACCCTATTGATTTTTATGATATCTTTTCTCATTAAACATTTATTTTCTACCTAGGCAAATATGTCTATTTTTTGTCTATGTCTTGTAATAAAATGTTATGCCTCCTGGATCCATCTTCCATTTATATTATTTTTGCTCTATTTCTTTTAAGTTTTGTGTTTTGTGATTTTCCTTTGAGTGGCTCTTATAGGTTACCTGTTGGGTATTCATCAAGAAACAATCTCTCCTTTGAATCACTTGATAACTTTTGTCATTGTGAATCATTTCTAAAGGTCTTTTTAAAAAGGTTTTAATAGAATCTCCTTAAATGCTCTGATTATTTATTTTCTAAATTTGTCAGTTATCTCTTCTAGCAATTCTAATCCACAAAGTTCTTCCAAATCTGGGTGTTCTATTTGTTTTTCTTCTTTCTGCCTATTTGCTGATGGATTATAATTACCCATTACTTATTTGCGTTTTTACAGCCTTAGGTCTCAAACCAAGCTTTAGGGACCCCACGTGGCACAAACCTACTGGTGAAGGGAGATGTACCATGCTCTGGGCCTGTGGGTCAGAAACACATTTACTGACAAATTGTTGATATCTAGTCAAGACACAAAGATGAGGTCTCCTCGTCTCAGATTTCCTTACTGCAAAGACTAAAGTCTCCAAGTATCAAATAGAAAGGAAGAAAAGAAGGAGGAAGAGAGAAAGAATGAAAGGAAGAAAGAAATAAAGAAAAGGAAGGAGAGAGAGAAAGAAAAGAGAGACAGGAGAAGGAAGGAAAGAGAGAAGAAAATAAAGAGAAGCAAGAGTAGGAATGCAAGGGGGAAGGAGGTAAGTTTATCTGGTAGACAATCTAAGATGAGCTCCCAGCCAACAGACAGCATTAATTCTTACCCATGTAGGGGAGCCATCTTGGATGACCAACTCAGTCTTCATGTGACTCTAGTCCCAGCTTCCATGAAAGACTCCAAATCTGAATTGACCAGCTGAGCCCTTACCATGATAAAACCCTGAGAGATTACACTATTACTTTAAAATGCTGCATGTTGGTAGTTGTTTGTTCATCAGCAAATATATAATGCAATAAAAATTGATACCTGTATGTGAGGTGTTTTTGTAACAAAAACCTAAAACATGTAACATTGATTTGGGGACTGGACAGTGAGAAGAAGCTTGACAGAGCATAAGGAAACTTTTATCAACTTCTGTGAGGGACTTTGAGGAAGTTATTATTGGAGTCCAGATGAGAAAGGATATATGGCAGAAAAATTAGGAACACCATTCACTGAATAAATTTGGAAAATAGGAATTCTTAACAAACAGGTAATTTTGCTAAGGAGAATTTCAGGCAAAATTTGAAAGTGATAAGTGGCTTCTTCTATTGTCTATAATAGAAATAGGAGAGAGTTGAATTGAAGAAGGAACTGTCCAGTTTTGTTTTTTTTTAAATCAGAATTTATGAAATAAGTCCCATGACAGTGTTTCTAGCTAGAAAAAGGTTCTCAGCATAAGAAATGACCTCAGAACAAGATCACATCTTTGGTGCTATCCACAAAACATGGTCTCAGGGTAAATATGAAATCTAAGATGGGACTGTAAAATCTTTTGCTGATAACTCAGATAGAATATTTGTGTGCCCCATAGACCTCATAGACAATAGACTTTTAAGAATCTAAAGAGCATGACTCTCAGGCCATATCTGCTAGAAAAAAAGGCTTCTAAGAATCTCAAAGACATCATCTCAAAGCATTCTGTTCCTCATTCCAAAGAAAAATCTGACCTATCTGGGAGATATTTCACTGTGTGCCTTTTTGTCTCACAGGCAGAGCAGCAATAATAATCACCGAAAGCTTACACCATTTTCCAAGAGCATTGCATTGGAAAAATAAAATAACAAACAAACAAAACCAACCACCTACTGGGACTTCAGGGACAGAAACAGTCCAAAAGAAAAAGAGCTCTTATAACCCCCAACCTCCTACAAGAACGAGTCATTCTGAGAAACGTGCTCAGCACTTAGAGCTCAGAGTGTAAAACCAAGAGCCGAGAACAACACAAGAGAAGACTCTACACATGGACATCACCAAATGGTCAACACCGAAATCAAATTGGTTATATTCTTTGCAGCCGAAGATGGAGAAGCTTTATACAGTCAGCAAAAACAAGACCGGGAGCTGACTGTGACTAAGATCATGATCTCCTTATTGCCAAATTCAGACCTAAATTGAAGAAAATGGGGAAAACCACTAGACCATTCAGGTATGACCTAAAGCAAATCCTTTATGACTATACAGTGGAAGTGAGAAATAGATTTAAGGGACTACATCTGATAGACAGAGTGCCTGATGAAATATGGATGGAGGTTCGTGACATTGTACAGGAGACAGGAACAAGACCATCCCCAAGAAAAAGAAATGCAAAAAAGCAAAAGGCTGTCTGAGGAGGCCTTACACATAGCTGTGAAAAGAAGAGAAGCCAAAAGCAAAGGAGAAAAGGAAAGATATACCCATTTAAGTGCAGAGTTCCAAAGAATAGCAAGGAGAGATAAGAAAGCCTTCCTCAGTGATCAGTGCAAAGAAACAGAGGAAAACAATAGAATGGGAAAGACTAGAGATCTCTTCAAGAAAATTAGAGACAAGGGAACATTTCAAGCAAAGATAGGCTCAATAAACGACAGAAATGGTATGGACCTAACAGAAGCAGAAGATATTAAGAAGAGATGGCAAGAATACACAGAAGAACTATACAAAAAAGATCTTCATGACCCAGATAATCACGATGGTGTGATCACTCACCTAGAGTCAAACATCCTGGAATGTGAAGTCAAGTGGGCCTTAGAAAGCATCACTATGAACAAAGCTAGTGGAGGTGATGGAATTCCAGTTGAGCTATTTCAAATCCTCAAAGATGATGCTGTGAAAGTGCTACACTCAACATGTCAGCAAATTTGGAAAACTCAACAGTGGCCACAGGACTGGAAAAGGTCAGTTTTTATTCCAATCCCAAACAAAGGCAATGCCAAAGAATGCTCAAACTACCACACAATTGCACTCATCTCACATGCTAGCAAAATAATGTTCAAAATTCTCTTAGCCAGGCTTCAGCAATATGTGAACCGTGAACTCCCAGATGTTCAACTGGTTTTAGAAATGGCAGAGAAACCAGAGATCAATTGGCCAACATCCGCTGGATCATGGAAAAAGCAAGAGAGTTCCAGGAAAACATCTATTTCTGCTTTATTGACTATGCCAAAGCCTTTGACTGTGTGGATCGCAATAAATTGTGGAAAATTTGAAAGATATGGGCATACCAGACCACCTGACCTGCCTCTTGAGAAACCTGTATGCAGGTCAAGAAGCAACAGTTAGAACTGGACATGGAACAACAGACTGGTTCCAAATAGGAAAAGGAGTACGTCGAGGTTGTATATTGTCACCCTGCTTATTTAACTTATATGCAGAGTACATCATGAGAGACACTGGGCTGGATGAAGCACAAGATGGAATCAAGTTTGCCGGGAGAAATATCAATTACCTCAACTATGCAGATGACACCACTCTTCTGGCAGAAAGTGAAGAAGAACTAAAGAGCCTCTTGATGAAAGTGAAAGAAGAGAGTGAGAAAGTTGGCTTAAAGCCCAACATTCAGAAAACAAAGATCATGGCATCTGGTCCCATCACTTCATGGCAAATAGAAGTGCCATGTTTCCCCAAAACAGTGGAAAACAGTGGCTGACTTTATTTTTTGGAGCTCCAAAATCACTGCAGATGGTGACTGCAGCCATGAAATTAAAAGACGCTTGCTCCTTGGAAGGAAAGTTATGACCAACCTAGATAGCATATTTTTCCAGTGGTCATGTATGGGTGTGAGAGTTGGACTATAAAGAAAGCTGAGTACCAAAGAATTGATGCTTTTGAACTGTGGTGTTGGAGAAGATTCTTGAGAGTCCCTTGGACTGCAAGGAGATCCAACCTGCCCATCCTAAAGGAGATCAGTCCGGAATATTCATTGGAAGGGCTGATGTTGAAGCTGAAACTCCAATACTTTGGTCACCTGATGTGAAGAGCTGACTCGTTTGAAAAGACCCCAATGCTGGGAAAGATTGAAGGCAGGAGGAGAAGGGGATGACAGAGGTTGAGATGGTTGGATGGCATCACTGACTCAATGTACACTGGTTTGGGTGGACTCTGGGAGTTGGTGATGGACAGGGAGGCCTGGCATGCTGTGGTTCATGGGAACGCAAAGAGTCGGACATGACTGAACTGAACTGAAGAAGGCAGAGCTTAGAGCTTCAGAGAATTATTCTAGAGAGGAGTACCAAACACAACAGAATTTCTCTAACTCACTGACATTATGTTTTTTTAAAGTAGAAATGTCTCCTACAGTTTCCTGCTCCCTGTCTTTCCATTGTATGTTGGGTGAGTATGAGGAGATAACCTGTCTCTTAGTTCACAAGTCTTCAGAATTGAGAGAATTGTATTCTAGGTGCTATACTCAAGAACCTTCAGGAGAGGGACTGGCTCCAAGGAGCTCCAGTTATGTCTATACCTGATTTAGGTAATGAGATCACAGACTTCAAGCTTGACCCTGATGACTTAATAGAATGAGGATTTAGAGGTCTTGAGAAGGTTTTGAGAGCATTTTGCTGCTTTCAAATGGACACGGAGATCAGAGGAAGATGGTAAGGGCTCATCTTCCAGTATTCAAGTGCCCTTTGGTCCTCTTCTCACTGAGTCTGGGCTGACCCCGTGTAGCTTATAGAATGCAGCTGAAGTGCTGCCACATGACTCCTGAGAGTCCGTTATAAGAAGCCTTGTAGTTACTGCTTTGGTCTCTTGGAAGGCTCACTCTCGGAATGCTTTGTCTTCAAATCCAGCTGCCATGCTGTAAAAAGCCCAAACCATATGGGAAAGCCACATACAAGCACTCTGATAGACAGCCCCAGCTAAACTCCCAGCTGACAGCCAGAATCAACTGCCAGCCATGTGAACAAACTGTTTTCTATGTCAAGCTCAGTCAGGTCTTCAGAAAAATCCAGTACTTAACTGCCATCTGAGAGCTACTACACCAAAGACCTGAAACAAGAACCACCCAGCTGAACATGGTCAACAAATAGAGGTAGGAAAGAACAGATTGTTGCTTTTAATTTCCTACAATTCATGGTGGTCTGTTACCAGCCATAGACAAATGGAATACTACCAAATACTTTTCCAATGTATTTGTAGGCAATTTATATACTCTTGCCAGTGAAGTATGACAATATCACATTCTGGCAAGGGTATGAATCAACTAGGATTCTTATATTTTACTGACAAGAGATTCTGGAGGATTGTATAATACTAGTTGTTTTTCTTACTATGACATATTTATTTATATATACTCACATATCCTGGAATCCACCCATTGAAGTGCACAATTCAATGGTTTATAGTATATTCACAAAGTTGTGCAAGCATGTCACAATCAATTTTGGAGCATTTTATCATCTCAAAAAAAAGAAATCCCATACATATTAGTAGTCACTCCCCATTTCCCTTCAACTTCTCCTGTTGAAGGCAACCACTAACCTACTTTTGTTTCTATAAAGTTGAATATTCTTGACATTTTATATAAATAGAATCGTAAGATTTGTAGTCTTTTGCAAATGGTTTCTTTCACTTAATGTAACATTTTCAATGTTTACTCACAGTGAAGCCTGTATTAGTATTTAATTTCTTTTCGTTGCTGAATAGTATTCCATTTTATAGTGTAATAGATGGAATAATAGCCCCTCAAAGATGTCCATATCCTAATCCACAGAACCTATGGATATGTTACCTTATGTAGCACAAGAAACTGAAGAGATAATTAAGTTATGGATCTTGAAATGAGGAAATTATCCTGAAGTATCCGAGTACACCTATAGAATCATAGGAACTTTATAAGAGGGAGGCTATGGGGTCGCTAAGGGTCGGACACGACTGAGTGACTTCACTTTCGCTTTTCACTTTCACACATTGGAGAAGGAAATGGCAACCCACTCCAGTGTTCTTGCCTGGAGAATCCCAGGGATGGGGGAGCCTGGTGGGCTTCAGTCTATGGGGTCACACAGAGTTGGACACGACTGAAGTGACTTAGCAGCAGCAGCAGCATGGGGTCAAAGTTAAAGAGAAAATGATGTGACATAGAAGCAGAGGGGGAAAATGTTTCAGATACAGGGCCATGAGCTAAGTCTAGTGAAGCTGAAAAGGCAAGGAAATGGAATTTCTCCCCCCAACCCCCAAAAGAAACACAACTCTGCATTTGAGTGGTTTTCACTTTTGGCTATTGTGAATAATGCTGCTGTGAACATTTGTTTACAAATTTGCATTTGGACACATGTTTTCATTTTGGGGTATATAATTGGGAGTGGGATTATTGTATTATATAATAACTGCATGTTTACCATTTTAACAAACTGCCAAACTATTTTCCAAAGCAATTTACCATTTTATATTCCCACCAAGCAGTGTCTGAGGGTTCCATGCTCTCCAGAAGTTGTCATCATTTATTATTGTCTTATTTATTATAGCCATCCTGGTGGTGTGAAGTCATCCTTAACTGTGCTTTTGATTTGTATTTCACTGATGGTTAATGATGTTGAGCAACTTTTCATGTGGTTATCATTCATTTGTAAACCTTTGGTGAAATGTCTATTCAGATTTTTTCATTTGTTATGACAAAAAGGCACTTGGGCCTTTTCTCTGGTTGTGGCTTGCCCCATGGCATGTGGGATCATAGTTCCTTGACCAGGGATCTAACCTGTGCCCCTTGCATCAGAAAATGGATTCTTAACCACTGGACTACCAGGGAAGTCCCCTAGATATTCACTTTAATCATCTGTAGGTTTTTTTAAGGAATTTTTAGGTGTATAATCATTTAAATTTTAATTTCTGCTCCTATTATTTATATCTTTCTTCTTCAATTAGTTCTTCAACAATTGACCTCTACTTTTTTTGTGCTCAACTAAAATGCTGACTATTTCCTTGTTGTATACATTTCTTTTTAAAGTTTAGACAAGCACAGAGATTGAACTGTGGTTCAATGAAGTAACTGGGCATTTCATTGCCATATGTAACTGAATCCAGAATATAACAATATTGGTGACAAAAGCTAAGACAAGACTCAGACAAGAGTTTATTTAGTCTAACCAAAACTTCCTGTGTACATCAAAACCCAAGATACTTTTTTACTTGGGTTTCCTTATTCCCACAGTATCTTTAGTACTTTTTATGTAAAGTATTTCTTGTAAGGTTTCTCTTTCATCACAGATTTACCTGCCAATTCCTCAAAAAAATCATATTTTTTTTTACCTTTATTGATCTCTTTTATTTCGTCTTTTTTTAAAAATTTTACAATATTGTATTGGCTTTGCCATACATTGACATGAATCCACCCCGGGTGTACATGTGTTCTTACTCTATTTCTCTTTTCTTCCTGAAATGCAATACCACCTGCTTCCTCCACTGTGTGCTAATATTAACCAGAAGAAGTTTAATTTTTCCAGACATTACCATAATGATATAATCCATTATAGTCACTAGAAGTCTCTCCTTATTTAGGCCCAAGGATTTGATGAACCTTAGTCCCTTAATGTAATGATTACACTCTGGTAGCTTGGTAGCTGTGTATGTAAACTGTCTGAGTCAAGTTGGAGGGAATATTTTGTAACACGTGTTATCAGTAACGTTCAGATAACATCATTTTCACAGTAGACTTTGGCTCACTTATCATTTAAAAATTACTCTTGTCAAGAATTGCAAAAGGTGTATATATGATCCTCTAATTAGGATGTCAGCTCAGTGATTACATTGCCAGTGAGCTGGGATTAAAATCAAGGACCACATTTGCTCCGTGTCTTGTGTAAAGTTAGTGTTTAGTAAATACTTTTTAATTGATTTGATGAAAGATGTCATCCAAGAGCCAGTCAAGTTTTCTTCATAAATTCAAGGGAGTCATCTTTTCTACCATGTCTTCAGAAGAACTTCTAAATTCCCTGGATTCTTTTGAGGCAAGAGAGGATGATGTATTTCTGGTTTCCTATCCAAAATCTGGTAAATTTTATTTCAATGTATCTTTAAAATGTAGATATACAAGAATGATAATACATGTAATAAGTTTTATTAAACATTTACTTTTCAGAATTTTTCCATAGGAAATTAAAGTACCTTAAATGCTTATTTTCATGAAAAAATTTTATATTAGAAAGTCAAAAAATGTGCTTTGAGAAAATTCGACTGGAGAAATTAGAGCTTTAGTACACTTTTGTTTTGACTTTATTCACAAAGACATACAGATATTAATATATAATAAGCATAATATCTGTAACATTATAAAGTTCTCTTCATACTTTAAGCCAAGCGTAGTGATAAATAAATAGTTTTTGTTCAATTTGTACTTAATGATTGATCTGTAAACAAATAATTGTTTTCTTCTGGGCTGATAAGAACAAGTGGCTAATTTATACCATATACAAACAACTATATATAAGGCTTCCACTGGACATATTTTTTAAACATGTATTTATTTGGCTGCACTGGATCTTAGTTGCTGCACGGGGGATATTTTCAGTTGTAGCATGAGGGATCTAGTTCCCAGATGCTAGATCTAGTTGTAGCATGAGGGAGCTAGATCTCCAGATGGAATTTGGGCACCTTACACTGGGGGATTGGAGTCTTAACCACTGGACCACCAGAGAAATCCCTGGACTTACTGTTGCCTATAAATTGGCATTTTCCATTAGCTGCCAGGAGGTCCCCTTCAGCAGCACAAAACTGTGTATTCTCTCTTCTTATCAGAATAAATCAGTATATTTAATTAAAATAATGCAAATATCATTACTATATAGTTACATTTATATGACTGTTATACATATTTAAGACTATTAACATCATAAAGTAGTCTTAAATTTAAAACATAACGTTAGAACACTGTTTAAATATTTATTCAACTATAAATTTGTTAATCTGTATCTAACTAGAATTATGAGATAAATGGAATCTAAGCCTCATTTAAACCAATTTGGAACATTGCTTTCAAATTAGCAAAACATCCTCCCCACCCAGAATTTTACTTCTCTGCTCCAGTTTTCTATAGTCTGCACCACTGGAGAATATCCTCATTTGTTTTCAGAAAGATAAAGTGGTATCTCTTCCAGACTTCATGGTAGTAAATTTGCGTCTCCTTGATGTTTGGATCAAGACTTCCCTGGTAGCTCAGACGGTAAAGCGTCTGCCTACAATGCAGGAGTTCAATCCCTGGGTCGGGAAGATCTCCTGGAGAAGGAAATGGGAACCCACTCCAGTACCCTTGCCTGGAAAATCCAGTGGACCAAGAAGCCTGGTAGGCTACAGTCCATGGGGTCGCAAAGAGTCGGACACAAATGAGCGACTTCACTTTCTTTCACTTTGATGTTTGGATATAGCATTCGTTCATTGTTCAAATGCTTTGTTTGCACAACTGCTGTGTATTTGCATGCAGACAAAAACAAGATTCCATGTCTGTATTCATCAGGGAGCTAGGGAGATAGACATGAATACAACTCTATTTTGATGTGTGCTGCTTCCGAGAGACAGAGAGGGTGAGCAATTAGAAGAGGGAACTGGGAACTCAGAAGGCAGTTTCTAGAAGAGCAAGATGCATGAGCTTGCAACACCAGTAGCAATCATGAATGAAAAGATCTATGTGTTTGTGAATTGGAGAAGAAACTAGAAGTGAGTGGTAACATGGAAGAGTATTTCAGGCCAAGGAAACAGCATATACAGTTTTCATTACTCTTCACGATCTATAAAATGTGATTCTTCCTGTAAAGGGAACTAACATCTCGAATGGGTCGAGGTGATAATTATTTATAATAAAACTAATGTAGTCACTGCTTTTATAACCTCATGTTCATTTTCCATATTCATTTTGAGTATCATTTGATTAAAAATGCATTTCATTTTATTTTCTTATGAAGGCACTCACTGGATTGCAAAAGTCATTGAGAACATTCCCAATGCTAGAATTACCCTAACACCTCCTATTGAATTGGGAGACATTTCTAAATTTGAAGAACTAAAAACGTATTGTGAGAGGAGAGTTATTCCAACGCATTTGAGCTACAGCATGCTACCAATGAATATTAAAGAGAAACAATGCAAGGTAAGTTCAGTGGTTAAGGACAGAGGCTCAGGGGTACACAAAACTGAACTTGTATTCTTTTTTTTTTTTTTCCTTCCAAGGAGTAGGCATCTTTTATTTTATTTTTTTTTATTTCTAAAAAAGAATTTTATTAAAAAAGCACAAATGCAAAGAAATGAACAGAGGAAAATTTATGCGTCAAACCTGGACTGGTCACTTATGATAATATACATGCTACAATTCCATTCTCCCCAATCATTCCACCTTCACCCTCTCCCACAGAGTCCCAAAGACTGTTCTAAATGCCTATGTCTCTTTTGCAGTCTCTTATACAGGGTTCAGGTTACCATTTTTCTAAATTCCATATATATGCGTTAATATACAGTATTGATGTTCTTCTTTCTGGCTTACTTCACTCTGTATAATTGGCTCCAATTTCATCCACCTCATTAAAACTGATTCAAATGCATTCTTTTTGATGGCTGAGAAATACTCCATTGTGTATATGTACCAAAGTTTTCTTATCCATTCATCTGCAGATGGACATCTAGGTTGCTTCCATGTCCTGGCTATTATAAACAGTGCTGCAATGAACATTGGAGTACATGTGTCTCTTTCAATTCTGGTTTCCTCGGTATGTATGCCCAGGAGTGCGATCGCTGGATCATATGGCAGTTCTATTTCCAGTTTTCTGAGGAATCTCCACACTGTTCTCCATAGTGGCTGTACTAGTTTGCATTCCCACCAACAGTGTAAGAGGGTTCCCTTCTCTCCACACCCTCTCCAGCACTTATTGCATGTAGACTTTTGGATAGCAGCCATTCTGACTGGTGTGAAATGGTATCTCATTGTGGTTTTGATTTGCATTTCTCTGATGATGAGGGATGTTGAGCATTTTTTCATGTGTTTATTAGCCATCTTTATGTCTTCTTTGGAGAAATGTCTGTTTAGTTCTTTGGCCCATTTTTTGATTGGGTCACTTAGTTTTCTGGAATTAAGCTGCAGGAGCTGCTTGTATAATTTGGAGATTAATCCTTTATCAGTTGCTTCATTTGCTATTATTTTCTCCCATTCTGAAGGCTGTCTTCTCACCTTGCTTAGAGTTTCCTTTGCTGTGCAGAAGCTTTTGATTTTAATTAGGTCCCATTTGTTTATTTTTGCTTTTATTTCCAATATTCTGGGAGGTGGGTCTTGGAGGATCCTGCTGTGATTTATGTCGGAGAGTGTTTTGCCTACGTTCTCCTCTAGGAGTTTTATAGTTTCTGGTCTTACATTTAGATCTTTAATCCATTTTGAGTTTATTTTGGTGTATGGTGTTAGGAAGTGTTCTAGTTCCATTCTTTTACAAGTGGCTGACCAGTTTTCCCAGCACCACTTGTTAAAGAGACTGTCTTTTCTCCACTTTATATTCTTGCCTCCTTTGTCGAAGATAAGGTGTCCATAGGAGCGTGGGTTTATCTCTGGGCTTTCTATTTTGTTCCATTGATCTATATTTCTGTCTTTATGCCAGTACCATACTGTCTTGATGACTGTGGCTTTGTAATAGAGCCTGAAGTCCGGCAGGTTAATTCCCCCAGTTCCATTCTTCTTCCTCAAGATTGCTTTGGCTATTCGAGGTTTTTTGTATTTCCATACAAATTGTGAGATTATTTGTTCTAGTTCTGTGAAAAATATTGTTGGTAGCTTGATAGGGATTGCATTGAATGTATAAATTACTTTGAGTAGTATACTCATTTTTACAATATTTATTCTTCCAATCCACGAACACGGTATATTTCTCCATCTATTCGTGTCCTCTTTGATTACTTTCACTAGTGTTTTATAGTTTTCTATGTACAAGTCTTTTGTTTCCTTAGGTAGATATATTCCTAAGTATTTAATTGTTTTCATTGCAACAGTGAATGGAATAGTTTCCTTAATTTCTCTTTCTATTTTCTCATTATTAGTGTATAGGAATGCAAGGGATTTCTGTGTGTTGATTTTATATCCTGCAACTTTACTGTAATCATTGATTAGCTCTAGTAGTTTTCTGGTAGAGTCTTTAGGGTTTTCTGTGTAGAGGATCATGTCATCAGCGAACAGTGAAAGCTTTACTTCTTCTTTTCCAATTTGTATTCCTTTTATGTCTTTTTCTGCTCTGATTGCTGTGGCCAAAACTTCCAGAACTATGTGGAATAGTAGTGGTGAGAGTGGGCACCCTTGTCTTGTTCCTGACTTTAGGGGAAATGCTTTCAGTTTTTCACCATTGAGGATAATGTTTGCTGTGGGTTTGTCATATATAGCTTTTATTATGTTGAGGTATGTCCCTTCAATTCCCACTTTCTGGAGGGTTTTTATCAAAAATGGATGTTGAATTTTGTCGAAGGCTTTCTCTGCATCTATTGAGATAATCATATGATTTTTATTTTTCAGTTTGTTAATGTGGTGTATTACGTTGATTGATTTGCGGATATTGAAGAATCCTTGCATTCCTGGGATAAAGCCCACTTGGTCATGATGTATGATCTTCTTAATGTGTTGTTGGATTCTGATTGCTAGAATTTTGTTAAGGATTTTTGCATCTATGTTCATCAGTGATATTGGCCTATAGTTTTCTTTTTTTGTGGCGTCTTTACCAGGTTTTGGGATTAGGGTGATGGTGGCCTCATAGAATGAGTTTGGAAGTTTCCCTTCCTCAGCAATTTTCTGGAAGAGTTTGAGTAGAATAGGTGTTAGCTCTTCTCTAAATTTTTGGTAGAATTCAGCTGTGAAGCCGTCTGGACCTGGGCTTTTGTTTGCTGGGAGATTTTTGATTACAGTTTCAATTTCCGTGCTTGTGATGGGTTTGTTCAGATTTTCTATTTCTTCCTGGTTCAGTTTTGGAAAGTTGTACTTTTCTAGGAATTTGTCCATTTCTTCCAGGTTATTCATTTTATTGCCATATAATTGCTGATAGTATTCACTAATAATCCTTTGTATTTCTGTGTTGTCAGTTGTGATCTCTCCATTTTCATTTCTAATTTTATTGATTTGGTTCTTCTCCCTTTGTTTCTTGATGAGTCTGGCTAGTGGTTTGTCAATTTTATTCACCTTCTCAAAGAACCAGCTTTTGGCTTTGTTGATTTTTGCTATGGTCTCTTTTGTTTCTTTTGCATTTATCTCTGCCCTAATTTTTATGATTTCTTTCCTTCTACTGACCCTGGGGTTCTTCATTTCTTCCTTTTCTAGTTGCTTTAGATGTAGAGTTAGGTTATTTAGTTGACTTTTTTCTTGTTTCTTGAGGTGTGCCTGTATTGTTATGAACTTCCCCCTTAGCACTGCTTTTACAGTGTCCCAGAGGTTTTGGGTTGTTGTGTTTTCATTTTCATTCATTTCTATGCATATTTTGATGTCTCTTTTGATTTCTTCTATGATTTGTTCATTATTCAGCAGCGTGTTGTTCAGTCTCCATATGTTGGCACTTTTAACAGTTATTCTCCCATAATTGAGATCTAATCTTACTGCATTGTGGTCAGAAAAGATGCTTGGAATGATTTCAATTTTTTTGAATTTACCAAGGCTAGATTTATGTCCCAGGATGTGATCTATCCTGGAAAAGGTTCCGTGTGCGCTTGAGAAAAAGGTGAAATTCATTGTTTTGGGGTGAAATGTCCTATAGATATCTATTAGGTCTAACTCTTCTATTATATCATTTAAAGATTGTGTTTCCTTGTTAATTTTCTGTTTAGTTGATCTATCCATAGATGTAAGTGGGGTGTTAAAATCTCCCACTATTATTGTGTTATTGTTAATTTCCCCTTTCATACTTGTTAGTAATTGTCTTACATATTGCGGTGCTCCTATGTTAGGTGCATAAATATTTATAATTATTATATCATCTTCTTGGATTGATCCTTTGATCATTATGTAGTTTCCTTCTTTGTCTCGTTTCACAGCCTTTGTTTTAAAGTCTATTTTATCTGATATGAGTATTGCTACTCCTGCTTTCTTTTGGTCTCTATTTGCATGGACTATCTTTTTCCAGCCCTTCACTTCAGTCTGTATGCGTCCCTCGTTTTGAGGTGGGTCTCTTGTAGACAACATATATGGGGGTTTTGTTTTTGTATCCATTCAGCCAGCCTTTGTCTTTTGGTTGGGGCATTCAACCCATTTACGTTTAAGGTAATTATTGAAAAGTACGATCCCGTAGCCATTTTCTTTATTGCTTTGGGTTCAAGTTTATACACTCTTTCTGTAATTCCTGTCTATAGAAGATCCTTTAGCATTTGTTGGAGAGCTGGTTTGGTGATGCTGAATTCCCTCAGCTTTTGCTTGTCTGTAAAGCTTTTGATTTCTCCTTCATATTTGAATGAGATCCTTGCTGGGTATAGTAATCTGGGCTGTAGGTTATTTTCTTTCATCACTTTAAGTATATCTTGCCACTCCCTTCTGGCCTGAAGAGTTTCTGTTGAAAGATCAGCTGTTATCCTTATGGGAATCCCCTTGAGTGTTATTTGCTGCTTTTCCCTTGCTGCTTTTAATATTTGTTCTTTGTGTTTGATCTTTGTTAATTTGATTAATATGTGTCTTGGAGTATTTCGCCTTGGGTTTATCCTGTTGGGGACTCTCTGGATTTCTTGGACTTGGGTGATTATTTCTTTCCCCATTTTAGGGAAGTTTTCAACTATTATCTCCTCAAGTATTCTCTCATGGTCTTTCTTTTTGTCTTCTTCTTCTGGGACTCCTATGATTCAAATGTTGGAGCATTTAACATTGTCCCAGAGGTCTCTAATATTGTCCTCATTTCTTTTAATTCGTTTTTCTTTTTTCCTCTCTATTTCATTTATTTCTACAATTCTATCTTCTAGTTCGCTTATCCTGTCTTCTGCCTCTGTTATTCTACTGTTTGTTCCCTCCAGAGTGTTTCTGATCTCATCTATTGCATTATTCATTGTATACTGACTCTTTTTTATTTCTTCTAAGTCCTTATTAAATCTTTCTTCCATCTTCTCAATCCTTTTCTCCAGGTTATTTATCTGTAACTCCATTTTACTTTCAAGATTTTGAATCATTTTCACCATCAAAATTCGAAATTCTTTATCAGGTAGATTCCCTATATCTTCTTCTTTTGTTTGTGTTGGTGGGCAATTATCTTGTTCCTTTACTTGCTGGGTATTTCTCTGCCTCTTCATCTTGCTTATATTGCTTTGCTTGGGGTGTCCTTTCCCTCTTCTTGCAGTTTGTGGAGTTCTCTTTATTATGTAGTTTCTTCGCTGTGTGTGGGGTTGGACAGGTGACTTGTCCAGGTTCCCTGGTTAGGGAAGCATGTGTCAGTGTTCTGGTGGGTGGAGCTGGATTTCTTCTCTTTCCTTTAGAAGACAATGGGCTACTTTTCTGGGAGCCTGATGTCCTCTGCCAGTATTCAGAAGTTGTTTTGTGGACTTTATTCCACGTTCAAATGTTCTTCTGATGAATTTGTGGGGAAGAAAGTGGTCTCGCCGTCTTGTTCCTTCCTCCCCAGAACACTGGATTCTTATATTCCACTTGGTCGTGGAGTATCTCTTCCCAGCTGCTCCAGCAAGGCACAGCTGCTGCACCTTACCTTGGACGAGGGGTATCTCCCCAAGGCCGCCCCTCCTGCCTTGAATGTGGATCAGCTCCTCCCGGCCCTCCGGTGCCCAAGCAGCCACCGCCTCCTAGACGTGGTACAGCTCCTCTCGTCCACCGCCCTAACCCTGGGCGCGGGGCAGCTCCTCTCAGCCACGATTCTGCACGTGGTCGGTTGCGCCGGGAGCCGGGCGTCTCTCGCGTCTGCGCCACCGGGAGCCGGGCGTCTCTCGCGTCTGCGCCGCCGGGAGCCGGGCGTCTCTCGCGTCTGCCTGAACTTGTATTCTTGCTGTGTCACTTTCAAGCTGTGTGACCTTTGAAAATTGCTGATGTTCTCTGAGTTTTGGTGTCATTTAACACAAGGATAATAGTATTCATCTCACCTAGTGTGATTAACATTAAACAAGAAAATGAGTATATAGGTATTACCACAGTATCTGGCTCATAAAAATCTGAGTATGACATTAGTATGTCAACTGTAATTATGCTAGATAATGTCTTATTCTATTCTGAACCTAGTTTGAGTCATTTTCTTTAAATATTGATGTCTAGAGAAAGAAAAACTGCCTTAATAATATTATTTTAATTATTTTATCTCTCATTTTTGAAAAGATTATACAGGAAAGAATAAAAAGTAAAGTGTAATATAAAACACTGAAGAATAGTTATCTCAAGCCATTTTTAAAGTCCTCACATTATTATTTTAAAAGTTACTTCTAATTTTAAACGTTTTCTTTCTATTTTCATGTATTTCTTATTAAAACTTGTTTTCATGGAGAAATGCAGGATCAGAATAAAAGGGGATAAAATTTGTAAAGCACAGGTAAGATACATGTGTCCACTGTAAACAATTTCCCAATAATGATGCTTTTTAAACAATGTCAGTTATGTTCTTAAAAATAAAAAATAGATAAATAAACCTACCAAATGTGCATACTTCAGATCAGGTCTTCCAATGATTATAACTCTATGACCACAATGTCTCCATATATACCATCTACTCTCCAGTTCAAATAAAAGTAACACAAGGAGAGGTAAATGCCATGGAGTTTGTGTTTATCCCAAGCAAATCTATCAGAAAAGGTGAAAGTATATGAAGCTGATTACAATTTGACTCAATTGAGCATTTTCATTTCAAACAGACTATCTAAGAGAGAGCGATTTGGATAGAAAAAGAGTCTGGTACACTTAAGAAGCCTTAGGGCAATGCAATAACACTGATAACAAATGCCACCAGAGATTAAGTTGTGCTTTATAAACTTTACAACAGTGACAAGAGTAGCTATTTTTCTTCTCATAAGCAAAAAAGCCAAAAGTCAGAAAAGGGGTGTGTGTGTGTGCGCGCGTGCACGTACATGCTCAGTCGCATAAGACATGTCTGACTGTGTGCACCACATGGACAATGGCCTGCCAAGCTCCTCTGTCCACGGGATTCTCCAGGCAAGAATACTGGAGTGGGGTGCCATGCCCTTCTCCAGGATTATAGCTGGGTGTATTTAAAACCACCACAGTAACACTACAGCCTGAAGGTATGATCCTTTCTTTGCCACCCTTTAATGGGGACTGAGATTGTCTGGTTGTCCCTGGAATGCCAAGGCAATGACCTGTCTTCTGTTGCTGATGGCTGAGCCTCAAGAGCTTGGAGGATGGGCAAGCCTTAGCTACCCCTACAGAGCTGAACAGATAGCAAGTTCCTCCTCCCATTGTTCTCTATCAGCTCTCAACCCTATTTGGCCTCCTATATTTTCTTCCTAACATTTGACTCTCCTTTTGAATGTTTCCAAACTTTCTTACGTGAAATTTATATTTTCAGCCCTTTTCACACTGTGTGTTGTATCTGACTCTTTGTGACCCCATGGATTGTAGCCCACCAGGGCTCATCTGTCCATGGAATTCTCCAGGCAAGAATCCTGGAGTGGGTTGCCATTTCCTTCTCCACAGATCTTATTGGACCAGGGATAGAGCCTGCATCTCTTGTGTCTTCTGCATTGGCAGGCAAGTTCTTTACCACTGTGTCACATGCTGTTTAGTTAATGCTTAATTTTTTCTCTAGAGTACTATTCTACCTTCTGTTCATATTTCTTCAGTTCAGTTCAGTTCAGTCGCTCAGTCGTGTCCGACTCTTTGCGACCCCATGAATCGCAGCACGCCAGGCCTCCCTGTCCATCACCAACTCCCAGAGTTCACTCAAACTCATGTCCGCAGAGTCGGTGATGCCATCCAGCCATCTCATTCTCTGTTGTCCCCCTCTCTTCCAGCCCCCAATCCTTCCCAGCATCAGAGTCTTTTCTTAACCTCCCCCTAATAATTTTTATAATTTCCTAGGAGACATTCATAATGTGTGTGTGTTGAGTGTAACTGACATTTAACAGTATGTTAGTTTCAGATGTATGACATAGTGATTTTGTATTTGTATATGCACCGCACTATCTATTTAACATTCTTCATTGTACATGAACACCTTCTTTTAACCTTTTTTGGTGAAATATGTGTTAATGGGTTGCAATGTCCCTCCCACTAGATCATACTGACATGTAACTTTAAGGAAGAGTTCTCCAAAGTCCCTAAAATATTATTCTCTTTATCAAAAAATAAAATCTCCAACTGGTTGTCTAAGGCTTAAAATTCTGCCATTTATTCCTTCTTGCTAAGGCAGTGGATTTTTAAACTGTGGTGTCTGGGCCTTGGGGTTCTGTGAATCTGCCCAGGAAGCCTGTGCAGTTAGAGGAAGCCCGAGTTGTTGTGTTCTTCCATGATTATCTCTTGAGACAAAGAGAAGATAACTGCAGGGGTAAAGGTGGCTCTTCATTCCTGCGTGTCATGGTCTTTGTGTATCTTTCAAGTAAAGAGGAGCAGGTGCTGTTAATGAGGGTCACAATACCTGGACTATGAACACAGTAGGGAAAGATAGTTATGTATAAAAAATGACTCAGTAAACACTTCCTTATCTAAGTCAAATATGTCCTCCCTGATATTCAATTAAAAAGCAAGTTAGAATATCTGGTACTCATTCAATGGTGACCTTGGCTGGGGACACTCCTATTACCTCCAGGCTTCTCACATTGGCTTCCAGAGGTTTTTAATACACTCCTATAGTTCTCTATATTTCACTATTGTAACCCTCATAACACTGCACTGTCAAAAGTGGATTTAATTATCTGTTTCCCTCACTTGACTGGGTCAGGAAGATCCCCTAGAGGAGGAAATGGCAACCCACTCCCAATGTTCTTGCCTGGAAAATTCTGTGGACAGAAGAGCCTGGCAGACTGCAGTCCCTGGGTCAGTCACAAAGAGTCAGACATGACCGAGGGCTTGCACCACACACACACACACACACACACATACACACACACTCACTTGACTGCAAGTTTTGAGAGGGCAGGAATCATTTCTGTCTTGCTCATTATTCTATTCCTTGGCTCTGGAAGGTTTTTGCGCTCTAGCTGACATGCAGTAGTGAAAGTTGCTCAGTCGTGTCTGACTCTTTGCGACCCCATGGACTATACAGTCCATGGAATTCTCCAGGTCAGAATACTGGAGTGGGTAGCCATTCTCTTCTCCAGAGGATCTTCCCAACCCAGGACCAAACCCAGATCTTCCGCATTGTAGGTGGATCCTTCACCAGCTGAGCCAGACATGCAATAGGTATTAAATAAATATTTATTGCATCAAATTAAATTGCAGTTGCAGTATTTGTATAAATTGGCAAGGTATCTCAGACTCCTTACTCTTTAGCTGATTAAATTGTAGAAAAAGGAATTCCAGAACATTATTCTTTCTATAAATATAGATAATTTGTAAGGAATCTTCTTGTACGTAAATCATATTTTGTCATACATCAACATTAAAATATTAATCTTGTCCTTCACCTGAGGAGGACTTTCTCAAGTCTACCCCTGAAAAATAGGACCAAATTTTAGCACATAAATTCAAAAAGTCTGGTCAGTGGGCCAGCAGCGTCAACATCTCCTGGGAGCTTGCTAAAAAGGCACAATGCCAGGCCTCATCCTGGAACTTCTGAGTGAGAATCTGCATTTTAACAAGATCCCCTGATGATTTTTATGCACCTTCAGTTTTGAGACACTCTGGTATCTAAGTCTGTATTTAATAATCAGCTGAAGCTACCAAAAAGTTGTGACTTGCATAGGTAAGTATGGTTGCTACTCTCTCTTAGGAAATGTTTTGTCTTAGGGCTACTTCCATACAAAAATAAATTGATATTTTTTTTTAACAGATTATCTACATCATTAGGAATCCAAAAGATATAGCTGTTTCATTCTTCCACTACTACAGGGATAATCCTAATCTCCCTATCATTGAGACCTGGCATGAATTTTTTGAGCTGTTCCTAAAAGGAGATGGTAAATATAACAGTTATTTTTATTCATAATATACAGAGAATATCTTCACTCAAGATGAAAGCATTTTCGAAAAGTTCAAGTGAATTCTAACAGCCTACTTTCAGAAATATATTTGAATAGATTATTCTTTTGGTTCTTCTATGCAAATTCTTTCTCACTTTGCTTCTTCATAGATTTTCTTATCACCAAGGGGTAGAACATATTAGCAATGACTTATTAGCTGGTTTTCATGTTTTCAGAAACAAATTAATTCTGATCAAGCATTTTTTTTTCATATACCCTCAGTCTGTTCCCTGAAGTAATTATTCACTGATTTAAGTACAGTGATTTACAGCTGAAACCTAGACAGGTAGCTTGAAACATGCTTTATATATACCTGCATGGAAAATAAATCATGTCAAACAGTACACACACACACTCCCAACCCCCCAGATATAACACATGTGAAAGAATTTGCCATTTTGACACTCAGAAGAAAGAAATTTATTCTCAAAACACCTCAGTGATACATTACTTGTTGGGCTGCACAGCACATGTTGGGCCTGCCACCATGCACAACCCTTGGATTTATTCTTTTTTCCCTGACTCAGTGATGTCTGGAGCACTTAAAAAAGCTCTAAATTTCCAGGGTTTTGATTAAACAAAAATAATATAATAAAAAGATGAAGAATCCAGAAGAGACACAATTTAGAAATGGTATATTCCCTGAGGTCTTATCTCTCACTTGGCTTAATTACTAATTTCACTATTTTACTTGCGAATTGTCAAGCTTTTGCTTGTTAATTTAAGAGAGGCCACAGCAAGAGTAACCTTAACATGAGGACATAGGAAACTCACTAGCAACAAGGTTTAATATTTTGTTTTGTGATAATTGCTATGGAAGAACATACTATGCTCACACTTTCAACTCCTCTTCCTATTTTGTCCCCTATCTAATGGCACATATTTGGTAGAATCATCAAATTTCAGAAATGACAGGTATAGTAAAGGTCATCTGGTTTAAACACCCACTTGATGTTTGAAGCACCTTTACAACACCCCCCAAAATTGTGGAGGCTAAGTTTGAACTTCTTAACCTTGGAAAGTTCATACCCCTTACTACTGCCCCAAAGCAACACATTCAATATTAGTATTGCTAAGATGTTTTTAAAAATATTCCCATGTGATATAGATTTTGCATGTACCGTGTGATACAGACACTTGGTTAGGTACTCTGCAAATAAGATCTCATTTCATTCTCACTAGAAAACATGAGGTAGATGTTGTTACCCTCACTTTACAGATGAGGAGAATGAAGACTTTGGTAGGCAAATCCCTTTCCCACTGATGCATAAATAATGAGGAGGAGAGCTGGAACTTAAGTCAAGCGTCAACTCCAAAAATCTTTGCTCTGACCACTGTGTTGTAACTCGTCTGGAAAAAAAACCCCAAAAACTATCCCTCTGATCATTAATTCATCTTCCACCTGATAGCCCTCTAAATATTTGAAGATTGTTAGCATGCCTCACTGGAGAAGGCAGTGGCGACATAATCCAGTACTCTTGCCTGGAAAATCCCAAGGACGGCGGAGCCAGGTAGGCTGCAGTCCATGGTGTCGCTAAGAGTCGGACACGACTGAGCGACTTCACTTTCACTTTTCACTTTCATGCATTGGAGAAGGAAATGGCAACCCACTCCAGTGTTCTTGCCTGGAGGATCCCAGGGACGGCGGAGCCTGCTGGGCTGCCGTCTGTGGGGTCGCACAGAGTCAGACACGACTGAAGCGACTTAGCAGCAGCAGCAGCAGCAGCAGCAGCATGCCTCACGCTGCCTCAATTCCATTTTTGGAATAAGCAGAGTTTAAATACATAAATTATTTTTGAAAAACAGATCTTGAGTCTGCATTTCTTTAAGAAAAGAAAAGCTGTGTTCATCTCCAACTCTATAGGCTGTGGTTCACCACCTCTGTCACCATTAGAGTGCTCACTTGGCGACATCTGTGTCATTTTGCAGTGGTTATATGTATGTGACTGTATTTCAAGGATGTTCTTCAGTCGCTTTTTGAGGAGAGGGTTATTTCTCTTGCAAATGACATGATGTAGTAGAAAAAACAAGCTATGGAGACAATAGAACTGGGATCAAGTTCTGACTATATTTTATTCCATAGTAACTTTGCACAAGTAGCTTAGCTGTTCTGAGGTTCAGACTCCTAACATAGAATAGGATTTTTAAAATTGTCTATTTTGTAGAATTATTTAGAGGCTAAAGTTTGTTGTAGAAACCTATTCATTTATTCTATTAGATATAAACATTTAAACACACAAAGGCTCACATAGTTTCACATTAGGGTGGAAATGTTAAAAGTAGATATTTACCTAGAAAGATTAATTTATAGCTGAGGCATCAAAATACCCTGGACCCAATTCCAAACCATAAATATAAATACACATGATATGAGCAGATAGGATAGTTGAGATATATATAACTACACATTTGTCTAATCATTAAATTTTCTCTTTCAGTTTATAAATACGCTTTCAGTTCAGTTCAGTCGCTCAGTCGTGTCCAACTCTTTGCGACCCCATGAATCACAGCACGCCAGGCCTCCCTGTCCATCACCAACTCCCAGGGCTCACTCAAGCTCATGTCCATCGAGTCGGTGATGCCATCCAGCCATCTCATTCTCTGTTGTCCCCGTCTCCTTCCACCTCCAATCCCTCCCAGCATCAGACTCTTTTCCAGTGAGGTTTTCAAATTACATAATAACTATAAATTGTGTTCTGGCAATATCCCAACAGACTAATATCTCAATGCAATATTAGTATTTTACTTCTATCCCCTACAGCCCTTTCTCCAGTTTTATATTAGAACTTTATATTTCCTAGGCTACTTCATCTAGGCAAGTTTCATTTTCCACAGTTATCTGTCATCAGAGTGCCTTCTAGAAACTAGTCACCAAGAGCCTCATTATAACAGGATATAAGAGTGGAGCACAAGGTTTGCAGGAAATGTGGGAGGTTTGAA
Organism: Moschus berezovskii; assembly: GCF_049115385.1. Classification (NCBI taxonomy): domain Eukaryota; kingdom Metazoa; phylum Chordata; class Mammalia; order Artiodactyla; family Moschidae; genus Moschus; species Moschus berezovskii. The sequence continues at coordinate 92,975,464 of NC_142465.1, forward strand.
ATAACTGAGGGAAGAATAAGAGAATGTGTTAATGCAGAACAAATAGTTTTGCTGGGCAAACTTGGGGCCTTTAAGGCTGGAAAAATGAATTTACAGTGCTATAAACAGAGTCGTGTTCATTTTTCAGCAGAACTCAGCAGCAAAGAGAGACGAAAAGAAGAGGAATTGCTTCATTTTAACACTGGGTGTTTTTTGATGATTGAAATAAACATTAAGGGGGCAAAAAAGTTGAAGGTGTTGGCAAGTCCATTGTTGAGGGGATAAATAAAGGCAAGAAAATGAAAAAAAAAATGGTCAGAGTAGGGGATTGTAATAGCTACCCATTAAGGTTTTGCTCTAAAATCAGAATCTTCAGTTACTGTAGGAGAGAGATTGGAAGGTTGATTTCTGACTGAGACAAGGATGGAAAGAGCAGTATATTAAAAAACATGAGTCCCAAAGGAGCTCGGATTCTTTAGGAGAGAGAAGTTCTAGAAGTTGGTAGGAAGCAATGAAGTTTATGACTCACTCTCCAGACCCTAAGACACTTGGATTGGTTGAGAAAGAGCAACTTCTATTGGGGAACATTTTAGAAGAGTGAGTAATTTTGGATAGCAGAAGGGCCATCCTGGCATATGTTAAGGCCAGGAGGAGGTAGAATAATTCTGTATTACGTGAAGAATGTGCAGAAAAACATTTACCATTAAGGAAGATTTCAAATGTGTTTTGGAAACTGTATTTTCTTTAAAGCCAGAGGTCTACTAATGACCTAGACACTGAGGATTCTGATTAAAATATAAACTAAAACTAATTTCCTATATTAGTAACAACGCCACAGGCAGTCAATTTCTTTAGATTTTTTTGGCTGGCTTACATCCTTTTGGAACAAGGTAGAGAGTGAATTAATTAGTCAATAGTAGAATAGCTGGCTCTCAAATTATAATCCATCTATTATGCAAAGTTGATTCTTAAATCTATTTGGGGTATGTTGGAATATGCTTCCTACAGAAAAACCATAATGGATAAGGTCAATTACACCTAATTACTGGGTATGACGGTGGGTCTGTGTCCCTTCTCAGCTTCTTGGTAATAGAAGTATAGACTCTCCTGACAGTATTGGGAGCTTTCATAGCCTCAACAACTCTTGTTGTTGTTTAGTTACTAAGTTGTGTCTGATTCTTTGCGACGCCCTGGACTGAAGCCTGCCAGGCTCCTCTGCCCATGGTATTTCCCAGGGAAGAATTCTGGAGTGGGTTGCCATTTCCTTCTCCAGGGGATCTTCCTGACCCAGGGATTGAATCCACGTCTCCTGCATTGGCAGGCAGATTGTTTACCTCTGAACCACCTGGGAAGCCCCAGCAACTCTGCTGCTGCTGCTGCTGTTGCTAAGTCGCTTCAGTCGTGTCCGACTCTCTGCGACCCCATAGACAGCAGCTGACCAGGCTCTGCTGTCCCTGGGATTCTCCAGGCAAGAACACTGGAGTGGGTTGCCATTTCCTTCTCCAATGTGTGAAAGTGAAAAGTGAAAGTGAAGTCACTCTAGGAGGTGACATTAATCACCAGGGCTGGGCTGTAGCTGCTGGGGAGAGGTGGTGAGGCAGACTGAAACTGTAAGCATAGTCTAGGATTCCAGGGATATCCTAAATTTGAGAGAAAATAAATCTTCCTCCTACATGTGTTTTGTGCCTAGGAAAAGGTTGGCCATTCTTAGAAGATAAACTATTATCACTGATATGGTAATTTGGGTAATTCTAAGATAAAGTATTATATAAAGTCACTGAAATAGCACTGAGATTGCTAATAACTGAAGATTGTATCAGGGAAGCTCTTCTTAGCACCATTATTATTACATAGTCTTCAGGGCCCATGTAGTAGAAAATTGGGCTGATACTCTAATGATACCACTGTAGTCTTGGAAATTTTTGTTTTAAAAATAGATTATAGTTATTTTTTTGCCCTTTGCTTCCTCATGAGCTGAAACTATGAAAAATTGCAGTTAGCTTAGAGTTTGTTGTACTTTAATCAAAGATTTAATGTTCTAAATGTATATCACAATGTCTGGCAGACACTAATAGCTTAATAAATGTTGATTGAATGAATTAGCAGCCAGCAAATCTTCAGGAAATTGCTAGTAATATAGCTCTTTTAGGATTGAGGCATTGTGTATGCTTAGTCACTCAGTCATGTCTGACTCTCTGTGACCCCATGGACTATATAGCCCACTAGGATCCTCTGTCCATGGGATTTTTCAGGCTAGAATACTGGAGTGGATTGCCATTTCCTCCTCCAGGGAATCTTCCCAACCCAGGGATCAAACCCTCATCTCCTGTGTATCCTGCATTGCAGGTAGATTCTTTACCCACTGAGCCATTGGGGAAGCCAAGACTGAGCTAGTATTAAATCTTTGGATGATAAGGAGATGTTGACGAAAATTAACCAATAGTCTACCTAAGAAAAAGTGGAAAATTTTACTTAAGTCATCCTGAGGATTAAAACCAAGGAGACAGACTTTCAGAAAGCTCTGAGAACTGTTCCACCTGCTCGAGGTCAAAGCACAGTTATATAAGTTCTGAGACAAGGGATCATATGTCAGATGACTTGTAATAGAAAGTTTACATGGTCCAGATCTACATGTACAAAGTGAGTCTTGAATAATCATGATTTTGTATAAGATTAAGAAGGAACATTGTCTCCTAAGGATGTCTGGTTAATACAGAGGCACAGTACCCTCTAAATGGGAGAGAGAAAGCCCCATCAGGCAAACTTTTATGTTTAAAGTTTTCTTGTCTTACCATAAAATATGAGCTTTATTTCACCAGTGTTCTGCTTTTGATCATTATTTTTTTATGGATATTCTCTGAACATGTATCTTTTTTTCTTTGAACTTTTAAATTTTGTATTGCTAAATTTTGTAATATAGCCAATTAATGTTGTGATAGTTTGAAGTGAATAGTGTGAGCACTCAGTCATACATATACATGTATCCATTCTACCCCAAAACCCCTCCTGTCCAGGTTGCCACATAACATGGACCAGAGTTATACAGTAGGTCCTTGCTGGTTATCCATTTTAAACATAGCAGTGTATACATGACCATCTCAAGTTCCCTAACTATCCCTTCCCCCTGACAATCATAAGTTCATTCTCTAAGTCTGTGAGTCTTGACCATTAATTTTTTGACAGAAAGCATTAGGTGATCAAATATTTGGTTCCTTGATGCCAGGGTAGTTTCTTACCTTACCTGAGTCCACTGTGTCCCTTGATATCAAATCTTAATAGCCTGCTTCTCTTTTTCTTTTTAGGAGGTTGTACTTGTAAGATAAATGGCAAAGGGTAATAGTCAATTCCCAGTTGTCCATAGTACTTATTTCCAATTTTTGCTTTGCATGTGCATCCATGCATATATGTTCATTACTTTATAAAGAGCTGTAGATGTGAAAAACAGTTTCAAGTTGTTTAGATATTTTAACTTCATAGGAGTTGATGATAACTTTATCAGTTACACAAACAGTCGTCAAAATTGCCAATAGGAGTAACGATGTCATTAGTAAAGACTGAAGCCAAAACCCTCTTAAACCATACCATTTCCCTAGTATTTTCCTTAAATCAGGAAAAGGATCTTTCATAGGGGAAACTGATTCTTCAGGTGTCATAGGACAAGTCACATTAGAAGTCTCATCAAGTATAAAAACCCAGTATTCAGTATTATAGCACGTTTCCCCCTGAGAAGGAGTTAGAATATCCTGGACCATGCAATCCTGTAGGACCACTTTTCTCATTGTGGAAACTTCTAAACTGAGCACGCTAATGGCTTGATTACTATCATTCAGGGCTTGCTGAGTAAATTTCATTAAAGCCTCTATGTGATTAATGATAGAAGGAAAGACAATCACAGCCAAGTGGTCATACCATTGGAAAGCTGATCGATACTTTGATGCCAGCATGCTCGCATTAAAGGCAGATTGGCAGGGGCTGTTTCCAAGGCTTCCTGTAGGTGACCGTGAGCCCAGGGGAAATCAGCTGTGCATCTTCCTAACCAACCAGGGGAAGGCCAAGCCCAAAACTTGTTCCATAAATCCACTGCTACCCAACATTTAACATCTAGTGTAAAGGAGTACTTGCAACCAGGTTCAGAACAAGTGTCATGAATTGGCCAGGTAGGAGAGTCTCACTCAGTGATACTGGCAGTAGCATTAGCTTGCATAGTACTAGAGTCTCTTCCTCCTAAAGTAAAATTTGTAAGAGCCATCCAGCTAGAACCTTGGAGAAGATAAAGCCACCAGGAGTATTGGACATAGGCAGTTGGCCACAACCCCAGCAACTGGATTGATTTTTTTGAAACTTGCAAACAATTGAGTCCAAGGAAGAACTATATTTGGTTCATAAGTAAAAGTATGAACAACTATCAAAGTAATTAGTATACCAACCTGGTGTGGCATCTTGGTTCAGCTGCCTACTTCAGATGTTGTCTTCTCATCCTGGTCTGGTAATGATGGTCTTAGACATGTGTCAGAAATAGGATCTGCAGTTCCTTCAGGAGAGGAGGGCTGATTGGGTCCCTTCCATCATGATTATCATTGTTCCTTTACCTGATTTTTCCAGTATGCATAATGTCCCGGTTACAGGTCATGGGGCATCTGTTCTTTATCCTAAAATGGATTATTGTGATAGTAAGTTTCAGAAACAATCTTTATGGTAATATAGCAAGAAGGAGCCATCTGAGAAGTAAATCTTGGGTAGTAAATACAAAAAAACCTAATGACAACAACAGTAGAAATTAATGGCCCATTAAACATGATATTTTTTCTCTCTACTAAAGTAATTACCCTCATTTCTACCAAACATAGCCAAATTAAGATTCAATTATTTGCAAAATAAGTCTGTTTTAATAAAATCGGCCTGATTATTTACATAAGTGTAATTGATCATACAAGTCCTTTTAAGGTGACTCTCCTAGAACTCTTTATAAAGAATCTCAAATTGAAGCTATTTTGGAATTGTTAATCCTTTGAGGACTTCTGCATGCCAATTAAAATAGGTGCAATATTTTACAATGGGAGCTCTCTGTGCTAAGTTGCTTCAGTCATGTCTGACTTTTTGCAAGCCCATGGACTATAGACTGCCAGGCCCCTCTGTCCAGGGGACTATCCTAGACTATGGGATTATACAGACAAGAATACAGGAGTGGATTTTCATGCTTTCCTTCAGGGGATCTTCCATACTTAAAGTAAGTCTTTACAATTCAAAGGATAGGATGGGAGCTCTCTAAGTCTACAATTCAGAGGATCCAAGAAATTAGCCCTAACTCTACAAATATTTACCCCTGCTAACCTAATTTTTAGAAAGTAAACCTTGCAGGCAGGGATCCAGAAGACTGACTGACATGGTAAAAACTGATGTTCTACAGGCTTTTCCTAATTGTGCACACAAAGCTCAATTTTGGAATGACAAAAAGAGCCCCATCTTGATTATTTCAGGGCAGGTTTTCCTTTAATTCACAATTAAGTAAATACTTGCAAGCTGGTATCCCCACAGGTGACTGTCCATTTGGGAGCTATTTGGACTTTGAGGCACAATTTCCCGTTATAAACTTGATACCCTAATTTATTTATGACATATGATCTGATTAATTTTCTGAGGACAGTGTGATGCATTGGATGCATGCTGCTTCTGAGTCTAGTTCTCCGAAGTGGGTCAGTTCAACTTTTATATGGGTCTCAGTTTTCTCTTCAATAGTATAAAATCACCATCGACAAGATGACCCATCTTTTTGTCATGTGTCCCTGGAAGAGTAATATTTACTTAATGGTTGTAGTGTAATGGTTGCTCTTCAGAGCTGAATAATTCTGTCTCCCATTTTACCAGCAAATGGTTTGTTTAAAACATACATCACCACCTTGTTTGTTTTTGTTTTTTTCAGTTTAAAACATACATCACCACCTTGTTTGTTTTTGTTTTTTTCAGTTTAAGTCAAATATAACAAAAACCCAGCCACCTATATTTTCCTGAGCTCCCTGCTCAAAGCCCCCTTCCCCCAAAATGCACTGGTATGCCTTAAGATTCCAAGTCTCAATGAAGTAAAAAAACAACTCCAATAACATTTTTAGGATTGCCACTTAAAAGCAATGAGATCTGAATAGCAGAAGAATGCACCAGAACATTTGAACTGTACCAAGAAGCCAGAGGGGCTCAGTGAATCCACATTGATACCAAGTACAGGTTCAAGTAGATGCCAGGTACTTTCTGGTGTCCTGCCAGCTACACCACGCATATTGATGAAATGTTGATCAACAGTCAATCTAAGAAGTGGAAATTTTCATTCAAGCCAGCCTGAAGATTATCACTCATGAGACAGTTATTTCAGAAAGCTCTGATGACTATTCTGCCCCTTAGAGGTCAAAGCACAGTTTTGAAACCAAGGATTATATGTCAAATTAGGTGTTACTGACAGTTGACATGATCCAGATCTACAGGTACAAAGTGAGTAGTGGGTTCAGTTCAGTTCAGTTGCTCAGTCGTGTCCGACTCTCCGTGACCCCATGAATCACAGCACACCAGGCCTCCCTGTCCATCACCAACTCCCGGAGTACACTCAAACTCATGTCCACAGAGTCGGTGATGCCATCCAGCCATCTCATTCTCCGTCGTCCCCTTCTCCTCCCGCCCCCGACCTTTCCCAGCATCAGAGTCTTTTCCAGTGAGTCAACCCGTCGCATGAGGTGGCCAAAGTATTGCAGTTTCAGCTTTAGCATCAGTCCTTCCAATGAACACCCAGGATTGATCTCCTTTAGAATGGACTGGTTGGATCTCCTTGCAGTCCAAGGGACTCTCAAGAGTCTTCTCCAACACCACAGTTCAAAAGCATCAATTCTTCAGCGATCAGCTATCTTCACAGTTCAACTCTCACATCCATACATGACCACGGGAAAAACCATAGCCTTGACTAGACGGACCTTGGTTGGCAAAGTAATGTCTCTGCATCATAACCCCTTACAAGATTAAGGGGAAAAATTATTTCCTAAGGAGTTGTGACCCTTTATATGTTTAAGAAGGAATGTTACCACCTAAGGAGGCCAGGTGAATGGCGATGCACAATATATTCTAAAGGGAAGGGAGGAGAGCTGAATGGACAGAGAAAGCATTTTATGTTAAAATTTTGTCTTGTCATAAAAACTGAATTTTATCTCATCAGAGGCATGGAAATATGTATATGTAGTATTTTGTAATGCAGGAGACGAAAGAGATGTGATTTCAATCCCTGGGTCAGGAAGATCCCCTAGAGTAAGCAATGGCAATCTACTCCAGTATTCTTGCCTGGAATAGTCCATGGACAAGAGGAGCCTGGTAGGCTACAGTCCATGGGGTTACAAAGATTCGAACATGACTGAGCACATCGTCACTTATTTTTAATATTTATTAATTTATTTGGCTGCATCAGGTTTAGTTGAGGCACATGGAATCTTTGTTGTGTCATCGTGCAGGATCTTACATTGCCCCACCCAAACTCTACTTGTGGAGTGTGGATTCAGTAGGAGTGGTGCGCAGGCTTAGTTTCTCTGAGGCATGTGGAATCTTAGTTCCCCAACCAGTGATCAAACCCCTGCCCCATGCATTGCAAGGCATATTCCTAACTACTGAACCACCAGGGAAGTCCCATATGTAGTATTTTAAATGACTATATTTTATGCTTTAGATTGTCAAGCTAGTCAACTTTTCTGTGGTGAGAAGTTCCTCACTGTTTGTTTTCAATCATCATCACTTAGAGGTTATTTTGCATGATAATATTTTACTTTCAAGCCTCCGAGATTTTTAAGGCTGTCAGTTTAACAAAACAATAAAGAGAGCATATCAGCTACAGAGAAATCCCTGAGACTGTATTTTTCAGCCTTGAACTGTGAATAGAATTTTTTGAGGGAGTTTGTAAAGTTTTTGTATTAAGAATTTATCATTATGAAACGCATGTCACTTTATGGGAAGAAATTGATAAATTCTCGTTTTTTCCCCTATTCCTCCCAAGATTCAAAGTAAGTATCAGAACACAATTCTTGGGAAAAAACGTATCTTTCTAGTTCTGCTGTCACTTCTGATGATAAAAGAATATTTACTAGAAATAAGAAAAAAACACCACAGCCTAATTAAAAGAGGTGACCACCCAGCTTCATTTCACAATAGTGTATTTATTAATAGTTAAAATAGTGAAACTGAGCTCTCTGAAGGAAAACCTTTCACTCCAGAGCCTAGTATGTATGTGGCTTACACTGACTACTTCACCAAAGTGGGAAGAACCCAGGGATGCAAAGCTATAATGTTTAATGAGTGCTTTTAGCACATTTAATATTAACACAACAACTCACTTTTCTTCTAGTTGTATATGGATCCTGGTTTGATCACATTTTAAGCTGGGAAGAACACAAAAATGCTAAGAACATTTTAATTATATCCTATGAAGACATGAAGAGAGTAAGTCTTTTCTGCCATTTCAACAATGAAAATTTAAGTAAAATTAAAACAGGAAATCAATCAATGAATCCATTTTCAGATTTCAGAGAATGAATTTGATATTTTGATGAGTTACACTTTGTGTATATTTATTTATTTGCTGTTTGCTCAGGATCCTTCTAAAAACATAAAGAAAATCACTACTTTCCTCGGTTTAAACATGACTGACAGTGAGATTAATCAGATTGTTCAGAAAACATCATTCACTGAAATGAAAAATAACACAGCCAAAGAAAACTGTGATTCAAATCACACCATCTGCGCCCTGACTTCTAACAGGAACCTGGTATTTAGGAAAGGTAAGTCAGAGATGAGATGCTTTGCCTGGATTTATATTTGGAAGTAGTTACATTTTGCCATTTTTAATGTCTCGTTTCACCTTTGTTCACCCCATACCTTGCACAGCAGATTGTGCATTGTTATCCCTCAGTGAAGGTTTATTAAGTGAAATTCTTGAGTTAACATTCTTTCCAGATGTTGAGATTCCCAGGCCCATTTAGGAACCAACTGAGAGATAGACACAGGTGTCAAACAGATGGAAATGATAAAGCAACTTGAAGAATGTGCTTCAGGTCTGCAGCCTAGTGTGACTGCTCATAATGGATCCTGAATTTTACAAACATGCTCACTTAGTCATAGCCACTCCAATGTGGTCCTGACCCCTGCCGGGACAGGACACTCAGAGCCTGGTACAGAGCAGTACCTGACATATGTTTTCTCTAAGAGAGATAAAAGAGCTGATGGATGTGACCAGGGCATTTTTCCAACCTCACCAATCAAACAACTTGCCCTGCAGAAGTAAGGAAGAGGTGGAGAGAAAAGCTGGGATCGTTATCTGGGGCTATTCTTCTGCCTGGAAACACAGAGTGCTCATGTGCTCAGTGGTGTCTGATTCTTGTCGACCCTATGAACTGGAACCATGTAACTTTTGTCCATGGAATTTTCCAGTCAAGAATACTGGAGTGGGTTGCCATTTTCTACTCCAGGGGATCTTCTTGACCCTGGGGTTGAACCCTCATCTCTTGTGTCTCCTGCATTGGTAGGTAGATTCTTTACCACTGAGCCACCTGGGAAGCCAGAAACACAGAGAGGAGGAAATAAACCTCCATGAATTCCTAACATTTTACTTAGAAACAGTTTGGGGACATCTGGATATAGAATTATTTTGAAATCCTTGTGTATTTTAATCTAGATCTGGGAAGAAAATGTTTTAACATTTTTCATATTTTTCATAACTTAGGTTTTTCAAACCTATATTCTCAGGTTTCTTACTAAAACACACACATTTATTTGTTCTTTGCCTCAACTGTGTATGTCATTTAGTCGCTAAAGTTGTGTTTGACTCTTTGCAACCCCATGAACTGTAGCCCACCAGGCTCCTCTGTCCATGGGATTTCCCTGGCAAGAATACTGAGTGGGTTGCCATTTCCTTCTCCAGGGGATCATCCTGATCCAGAGATTGAAACTGGGTCTCCTGAATTGCAGGCAAATTCTTTTACCACCAAGCCTATTCTGCTGCTGCTGCTGCTGCTAAGTCGCTTCAGTCGTGTCCGACTCTGTGCGACCCCATAGAGGGCAGCCCACCAGGCTCCCCCGTCCCTGGGATTCTCCAGGCAAGAACACTGAAGTGGATTGCCATTTCCTTCTCCAATGCACAAAAGTGAAAAGTGAAAGTGAAGCCGCTCAGTCGTGTCCAACTCTTAGCGATCCCATGGACTACAGCCTACCAGGCTCCTCCATCAATGGGATTTTCCAAGCAAGAGTACTGGAGTGGGATGCCATTGCCTTCTCCAAAGCCTATAATTACTCCCAAAGGAAATATTGGCCAACTCATGTGTTGATAGACCAGATATTGCTTAAACGTTACAAATTACTTTTGTCCTCTTGGGTGGTTCATTTAAAAATTTCCTTAGAGTTGCAAAAATGAGGGCTAGGAGAAAGGAATGTTTATTTACCAATATTTACTAATAAACTATTTTCAACTGTTTACCAAATGTTTATTTTCTAAAAATTTTGCCTAATATTTATTAATAAACTATCAGGTTTATTAACTGAATAGGTTTCAAAAATTGAATAAAATACAGACCTGTCATTCAGTAGATTATAAGCTAGATGATTTCAAAAATTGAGTAAAATACAAACCTGTCATTCCGTAGATCATAATCTAGATAGTAATATAAGGTAATGACAACTGTACTAGTAAAATATGAGCAAATGTGAATCTATACGGATAAAGGAGAAAATGTTTGCTTAGCAAAATAGGTGAAGAGATCAGATCTGAAACTGGGAGCATATGCAAGATTTTTAGGAATATGCCAGGAGGAAACACATTCCATCAAGAGCTAACAGCAAGAAGAAAATCTGAGAACCACCATGGAATTAGATGGTATCTCCTAGAAGGAGCAGGTAGTGCCACGTGCTCAAGTGTCGTGGTTGTTCAGTTGGCTGTTCAGTGGTGTCCCACCCTTTGCATTCCCATGCACCCAGACTCTCCCGTCCTTCATCCAATCCCAGAGTTTGCTTATGTCCACTGAGTCAGTGATGCCATCCAACCATCTCTTCCTCTGTCATCCCCCTCTCCTCCTGCCTCAATCTTTCCCAGCATCAGGGTCTTTTCCAATGAGTAGGCTCTTTGCATCAGGTGGCAAAAGTATTGGAGCTTCAGCTTCAGCATCAGTCCTTCCAATGAAAGTTCAGGGTAGATTTCCTTTAAGATTGACTGGTTTGATCGATATGTAAAGCAGAATAAGAAAGAAAAAAATTTATGGCCAGAGAGTAAAATCTCTGATGGACACCGTGAGGTCTGTTTTCTGTTTTAAGAAACAGAGGTAACAGTGGAAACAGCCTCTCTGAGACTAGTCCCCCTGAGGGCCAATTAGTAAATTAGGATTATATGAGGAATTATACACAAGGATGGGTCAATAGAGACCACTCACTTCATTTCTTGAATGGCTGGATGGAGAGGGAGTGAGTGGGGAATCCATCCTTTGAAAATAATCATTTCAACCAAATGACTAAAGTTATTGATTCAGACTCCGTGGTGAACAGAGCCATTCCTTTCTTTTTGGAGGAGAATTTGTGTCTGCAGTTGTCTTTGAAGTCAGAAATGGAGCTGATATTCTAGAAAATTGCTATGGTGGCCACAGCGATAAGATGATAAGGAAGGGTACAGAGTAATTCACTTAAGTGTCAGAAGTCCAAAGGCCCATACAAACTAAAACTTAGGGGGAATACTACAGGAGTATAGAAATATGTATGGACAGGATGCATGTTGCAATATTGCTTATAACAATGAAAACCTTGGATGCACTTAAATGGCACTTAATATATTTAATCAGAAATTTAAATCTATTAAGTTACATTCATATAGGGGTTTGTGATGGAGTCACCAAAACTAGAAATGCTAGATGAAGAATAGCCAGTGTTTACTGAGCACTTATTCTATGCCAGGAACATTATTTGACTTATCTAAAACTTGGCAACAGACTTTTAGAATGCTGTTCATGTGATTTTATTGAGACACCAGGCATCTGAATAACTTATCCAATATCACACCACTAGTAGTTGGCAGAGTCAAGATTAGAATCCAAACGGTATTATTCTACTCAGGATAACTTTCATTGTTGGTGTACAAACAGTAATATTGGAAGATGGTTGAAGTATAATGAGAAAATTAGGTTATAATTCCATGATTTTTAAATGCAGTTTATATGCTTATATATGTTTGCAAAGAAAAGCATCTGCTAACCAATTTGTCAGCCATGTGAGCTGGGTGTATTTTCTTGATTTTTATCTTCTTTTGCTTATAGGTGTGTATTTTCTGAAACCTATATATTTTCTTTAAATATTTTTTATTTAAAAAAGTAGAAAAAAGAGTAAAAGAATAAATCAGAAACCAAGCACACAGAAGTCAGGTCAAATGTAAAAAGAAAGACAATAATGGTTCAGATGGATTAATATAAGAAGCCAGAAAGGAGAGCCAAGAAGGATGGAAGAATATTAAGTAAACTGAGAGCATTAACACTGCTCTTCTAAGGGCCAGGCACCTTGATCTCATGAAGCTGACTTTGTGCCCCAACTGATGATGTGTTTCAGAAGCAATACCATTTCCTGACTCTGGGATCTTCTGTCTCTGATATGACCCTCTTTTCTTTTTCTTCTCCCCCAAACAGAAGAGTTCCACTTTACTTCTTAAACTCAATCTTCTGAACCAGGAATCAACAACACCCAAAATTTCTTAGGTTGTTATCTGTTTCTTTGCTGTAGGTGACATTGTCTGACATTCAGTCAAGCCATGGGTTTTGAACACCCACCATATGGTCAGCACCTGACTCAGTGCTACAGGATTACACATGAACAATGCATTACTGTCCCTAACTTGACAGAGTGTATAAGCTAGTTGGAGAGAAAAGATTATAGGGACTAATATAAGACAGTCTATTACATGCATGCTAAGTCATTTCAGTTGTGTTTGACTCCGTGCGGCCCTATGGACTGTAGCCCGCCAGGCTCCTCCATCCATGGGATTCTCCAGGCAAGAATACTGGAGTGGGTTGCCATGCCCTCCTCCAGGGGATCTTTCAACCCAGGGATCAAACCCATGTCTCTTATCTCACCTGCACTAGCGGGCAGGTTCTTTACCAATAGCACCACCTGGGAAGCCCAAGGCAGTCTGTAATGAAGGGATAAAATGATGTATTTTCAGCTCCAGTGCACCTAGACTAGACCTCAGGGATGAAGCCTGGGGCCAAAGTGACAAAGGACCACAGTCCACCAGGTCAAGGATTGAGGTTTGGTGTAGTGTGTGTGATGGAGTTGAGAAGGGCAGTCTTATGGGGTTGATGCAGTGGCCAAGGCTTTGAGGGTGACTCCAACAATCAGGAGAGGCCGAAAGACCATATAATGTGTATGTCTTATTTCGATTTCAGGACACTTATATTAAAAGTAAGGGTGGCATATAAGTAACTTGGTATTTGTGTTTTTAACTCTCTGTAACCAATTTTGTAAAAGAAAATTTCCTAAAATGAGACCAGTGAGCCACCCCTATAGTATGTTATGAGCCCCGTTACGACTGTGGAGGTGAAGAGGTAGAAAAATAAATGAAGCATCATTGTGCCCGCTTTGTCTGTGTTCTGTTTGTATTAAATTTGGGTGAGATCCTTCTTTGCCTGCTATAGTAAAACCCAGGGTATTTGTGTATTTTTATTTTCCTTTCTAAGAAATAACTTTTAAGCTATACAAATGAATATGCAATTACTGAAGAAGTTAGAAACAACAGACAAGCAAGAGAAGAAAAGAATAGTTCCCCACCATCTTAGCAGCAAGAGATAAAATTATTTCCATTTTCTTATAAATCTGACAGCTTCCTTTTGTATATACTATACATTTAAATTGGTTCTTGTCTGATTTCTTTCTGATTTTTTTTCAGGGGCAGTGGGTGATTGGATAAACTACTTCACTTCAAAGCAGAAGAGAGTATTTGATGAACTGTTCACAGAGAAAATGAAGCATAGTGAACTAGCAAAACACTTTGGAGATTACTCTTAATATAAATGGGAAATGAAACCAATTTCCATTTTATGCAAGGCAGTGCTTGGGGAATACATAAATATTTTTCACCAGTGTGGAAAGCAAATATTTCTTGCAGTGAAAAACAGACACCTTATGAAAAAGTGTCATCTGTGAGAGACAATTATTAGCCTATTTGGGGATAGGTAATTACTAATAAAAGGAAGTATACGCTTTTTGCATGGCTGAATTATATGTCTGTTTTCAGGATGTTCGTAAGACAAGGAGATTACTTTTATTTAAAGAGAGAATATTACTGTGGGAGTTCTATAAGCTGCATTAATGTACAGCAAAAGAGGTGTGGGGTTAACCAAAATAACAAATGTCTGAGAAGAAATTATTTTCTGCCTATTTAGACCATCATGACCTCTAGACAAACATTTTTAATTTCAACATTCCCCAGTGTCTGTGTAAAAATATTCTCCAGTGTCATACAATGACAGACATCATTTAATTAAGGAGAGAACTCCTAATAGATTATATTAAATGATAGTGAGGATGAAGAATGAAAAAATATTCTTTACCTTTAAATTCACACTGGCTTGACATTCCAGTATTTTCTTTATCTTTAATAAAGTCAAATTACAAAATGTCTTACTTTTCAGTATTGAAAAGTATGTTCCCTTGAATTATTTATGATTTTTTATAGCATTTTGAATATGTAGGCATTCTCCCAGAAGCATTTCTAGCATTAATACAATCTCCATAATTTTCTCCTGTAATGAATATTATTCTGTAGCTTTAGCCTAGAGGACATTGTAATGAAATTTCAGTGAACTTATTTTAGGATTATTACCTAAATGACAAAAGCCAAGTTTTGAATATCTATGGTATATTGTTTACACCTTGGCCGTATTATCTAATTCAAGGCTAAATGGAAAATCAAAACTGTGTAATGTATATGACTCTGAGCTATAAATGCAAAGCCATGGATTGAGTTAGTTAATTCAGCCAAACACTTTCTGTATCTCAGTGTATTGTTAATCATTTTTAGTAACTTTTGGAGTCTTTTGTGGCAAGTTTATCATAATTCAGTAACCATTAGATTTTGATCAGTCTTCTCTATAGACATACTTGTTATGAATAAAATGTTTTCTTTTGGACTTTGTGCAATTCAGATTTTTTTTTTTTCCAAAACTAAACACTCACAGATATCTACTTCAACAACTCCCTTTCCTAAATAACTAAGGTTAGTGAATGAGAAACGCAATCAGGTATGATTTTGGTCAAGTCCTTATCTTCCTGTTGGAACTAAATTCATACTTAACTTTCCCTGATGTTAATGTACAGAGAATGACTAAGTCATTGGAGTAAGGCAAAGAAAATCTAATGAGACTGGCCAAAAGAGAAGGCAATGACTGTGGTATTCGAGGCACCAAATTCCACGAGGCTGAATCATCTTCTCATGTTAAGATGATCACTAAGGGACTTCCCTGGCGGCCCAATGATTAAGACTTCACCTTCCAATGCAGAAGGTGGAGGTTTGATCCCTGGTCAGGAAGCTAAGATCCCATATGCCTTGTAGCCATAAAACCAAAAATGTAAAACAGAAGCAGTATTGCAAAAAATTCAATAAGGACTTTAAAAAATGGTCCACATTAATAAAAAAAAAAAGACCATCATTGAGATAAAAAGAACTGAAGTAGTACTTTATTTGATATGTTTGGGATCATTGTAATCCAGTTTTGGTAGGAAATTGATTAAGATCAATTATTTAAAGTTATAACCAAGAACCTTGATTCATTCATCACTATTAGTCAGGCAAAAAAAGTTTTTGGAGTATATTCTATGTTCCAGGCCTTATCGTAGACTATAGGGACACATGATGAACTTGAAAAAGCTCTCAAGATGCTTGCATTCTAGTAAGAATAAATATAGATATATTTTTTTAAAAAAGTAAACATTTGAGATATGCCAGGCACCAATATGTTCTCTAAAGGAGTTAAAATGAGGCAATGTAGCAAACAGTGACTGCATAGAGGCCTTAGCTGCGTGTTGGGTTGAGGATCCTGAGGAGGCGATGTAGGAGATTCAATGCGAGTGATGAGTGGGGCTCCCTGGGCTTGGAGGCATGGCAGGGAATTTGTATTTTGTGCTAGATGGGAGATTTCCCATAGAGGAGTGAAACAGCCTAATGCACAAGATTAATCTGATGACTAGATGGAGGATGGACCTAGGGTCAAGGTAAGAGGCAGGTACCAACGCCTAGTACAGGGGTGTACGTCAGGGAAGAGGGACTCGTGGATAATGTAGCAGTGGGAATGGTGAGAAATGGTCAATTTTAGGTTATAACATGGATATTGAAATATCTCACCTGTTATAGAAATGAAAGACAGAAAAGAATAGAAGATGAAGCCTAGATTTTTGGCTAACCAACTGAATATCTGAGGACCTTTTTATTTAGATGAAGGTTTGGTAGCAGCATGATTTTGGTGGTGGCAATGGGGAAGCTAAGGATCAAGACCTCTGCTTGGACCAGGCTGTTGGAAATGTCTGTTAGATACCAGGTAACTGGTATGATAAGATATGAAATTAAAAGACGCTTGCTCTTTGGAAGAAAAGCTATGGCAAACCTAGACAGCTTATTAAAAAGCACAGGCATTACTTTGCTGACAAAGGTCTGTCTAGTCAAAGTGATGGTCTTTCTAGTAGTTATGTATGAATGTGAGTGTTGGACCATAAAGAAGGCTGAGCATCAAAGAATTGATGCTTTTGAACTGTGGTGTTGGAGAAGACTCTTGAGAGTCCTTTGGACTGCAAGGAGATCTAACCTAAAGGAAATCAGTCCTGAATATTCATTGGAGGGACTGATGCTGAAGCTGAAGCTCCAGTACTTTGGACACCTGATGTGAAGAAGTGACTCATTAGAAAAGAGCATCAGGATGCTGGGAAAGATTGAGGGCAGGAGGAGAAGGGGATGACAGAGGATGAGATGGTTGGATGGCATCACCGACTTGATGGACATGAGTTTGAGCAAGCTCTGGGAGATGGTGAAGGACAGGGAAACCTGGTATGCTGCAGTCCATGGGGTCTCAATGAGTTGGACACGATTGAGCAGCAACAATAAAGAAAATTTCTCTGATGATTGTGGTGCTGTTCCCAAGGGCCAATAGGGTGATTTAAGAAGGTGGGGGAAAATCCCACCGTCCAGATTTTTGTGGGAGATGCAAAGGCAAATGCCTATCCTG
The DNA here is from genome assembly GCF_049115385.1 of Moschus berezovskii. Classification (NCBI taxonomy): domain Eukaryota; kingdom Metazoa; phylum Chordata; class Mammalia; order Artiodactyla; family Moschidae; genus Moschus; species Moschus berezovskii. The sequence goes on from NC_142465.1 coordinate 92,992,698, forward strand.
TGACAGCACTTTAAGTTTCAAATATATCATTTAAATGAAAGTGGGAAAAAAAAACAACCAAACCCTGGTCCTGCTGAACGTGTGCTAGTGGAGCAGACAAGTGAGCTGAGCTTTTTTCCCCCATGTCCCTTCTCCTCTTCTGCCGCTCCCTCAAAATACTTTGTGAAAGGCTGTATTTGACAAAGTGCAAAATAAAAGCATTGCAAAAAAAAAAAAAAAGGTGGAGAGGCATGGAAGGTTGGGCCCATTTAGAAGATTTACAGAGCCTCTCGTAAATGAACTTCTGAGTGATGATGGCTATTGCTGGAGATGGACTGTGGGCTAATTGCCACTGGGGTTTCACCATTTCAGAGATAAGTTCTGGACTCTCCCCCTGAACTCTGACCCACACCACATTGCTTCTTCACTTCCTTGAATCTGACAAAACAACTTATATTCATTTCCTCATCCAAATTGCTCCCCACTACTCCCTTATGGATTCCCTTGTCTTTCTTTTTTTTTGCTCTTTTTCCTCCATTTCTCTGCTCTACCCTTTTCTTTCCATAGTTAATACATTGCTGCTGGATCCTAATGATCTTTCTCAGGTGTCATTGGAAAAGACCCTGGGAAGGATGCTGGGAAAGACTGAGAGGGCAGGAGGAGAAGGGGGAGACAGAGGATAAGATGGTTGGATGTCATCACCAACTCAATGGACATGAGTTTGAGCAAGCTTCAGGAGATGGTGAAGGACAGGGAAGCCTGGCCTGCTGCAGTCCATGGGGTTGCAAAGGGTCGGACACGACTTAGTGACTGAACAACAACAGATTCATTAGGAGGCACTGTCTCATTTCCATGTATTTGTTTGTGCCTTAAACCCCGTTATTGGTTTAATACCAGCTCTGAGAAACTCTTCTCTGAAATTCCCCTTTCTCTGCCCCATTATTTTTCCTTTCTTCCTCATTGGCTCTTCAGTGACCCTTTACTTATATATTACTTCCCACACTTAATAATTCAGGCTTTGTATTACTAGGTAAATTATATTACAGTTTATAAGGTTCCTACCATTTAGAGTCCATGGCCTGTCCATTTTTGTATCCTCTACCATACCTAGCCCGTGACATCACTCATCATCAAGGTGTAACTAATGTTGGTTGTCAATTGGGTTTAAGGACCAGTTTAATTTTACATCTTCTGGGAAATTCAGTTACAGGAAATCCACTTTGATCCTATTTTTGTATTCTCCTATTACTTCATGCTTGCATTAGTCAATTTTGTTTATACATATTTCCTTCAATTATTACTTAAGTATTTCACATTAGTCAAGTCTTTCCTTCTCGATTTTATAGTAGACGTACAAGGAGCTTGTCAAAAGCTTCTTCAGTAACCGATGCAGTGTTGATCTCAGAAATTATTCAGTAAGGGTGGTTTGAATGATTTAAGGAATGAAAATACATTCCTGTCTATCTACATGCTCGGCAGTAGGCATGAATGCTTAGAGTCATATTTAATTCTTTCCTTTTCCACCACCTTCCACCTCAAACCAGTCAAAAAATACTATTGATTCTTGCTTTTCAGTCTCTCTAATCTATTCTGCATGCAATGAAAGACTTTGTCAATCTTCCCTCAAACGTTAAACAAGCAAAGATAAGTTATAAATGATAAGAACAGCTTACTACCTACAGGGTAACTAAATCTCCTGGAGAGGTCTATGGGGATCCACACAATGTGTGTGTGCTTTTAGCCTTTCCTTGTTTGTTTATTTTTTTTTTTTTGCAATTTTTCCTTGTCATGTGTAAGACTATAAAACAGAGATACTTTTGTCTTTAGCAGCTCTTTCACACATTAATAAAATATCAATTAAAGTCGAGTAATTGAAAATCAGTGTCAAAGAGGAATCCTGTAAATTTTAACTATAATATTCACATTGATTTATTAAAAGAATTCTTGATCCTTTATCTAAATGCGCAAGTACAGATCTCAATGGAATTTTCTAAGGAGTTAGCAAAGGAAGAAGTAGGAAATGGCTCAATGGTTACTTTGGATGAAAACCTACGTAAAACATCAATAGCTAAGGAGTCTTCAGTCCACCTAATCACCCCTTCCCACCACCAGCGGCCAATCTGGAAACTAATTAGAGCCTGCAGGGTTACTTGACGGTGGTGTCCCACTTGGATAAGGACAGTTCTCTTTATTACCCATCTGAAGTGTGAAGTAATCTCACACTATAACCACTATAACAGGGTCGGGTAAATAAGCTTGAGCATTTTTTCCAGTTTATTTACAATAAATCATTTAGTAGTTTAAAATCTTCATGACTATTGGTATATAACTGTGAGGGTTTATTAATCTTTAACTGTTGACTGGCTGTATGATCATTATCCCTGGGAAGAAAAGGAGGCTCTCAAACTGTAAATAATAACAGGAGTAGAAATATGAGCCAGTCTATGGCTGCAGTATATTAATATGATATTGATGATGATATATCATAGTGGGGTTTCCCAGGTGGCCCAGAGGTAAAGAATCCACCTACCAAAGCAGGAGATGCAGGAGACGTGGGTTTGATTCCTGGGTTGGGAAGATCCCCTAGAGAAGGAAATGGCAACTCACTCCAGCATTCTTGTCTGAGAAATTCCACGGACAGAGTAGCCTGGTGGGCTATAGTCCATGGAGTCGCAAAGAGTTGGACATGACTGAGCAACTGAGCAGACACATCATAGACTTGGATATATACGTTTCTAAAAGTATGATTTTGCTCCATTCAAATTTTCTATTTATTTCAATGACTTATATTAATTTATATTATCAAATTTAATAGAAATGAAAAAATATAGGTCTTTGAATGTTCTCAATTATTTTAGACTGCAGCTTCATTTTGCGGAAGTTTCGTAGTCCTCCAGGATCTGTGCTAAGGACCCTGACGAGAGGTTCAGGCAGGCATGGAAGGAGAGAACAGAGTGGTGATAACCAGCCTGGTTAGGAAAAGAGGGCACAATTCTAAGTAATTGGCTCAAAGGAAATTTCAATTAAAATAAATGTGAGCAACTAAATCTGGCCAGGTAGTAGACAGCTGAGTTAAAAAAATGACACAGAGAAGTTTATTCACTCCCGACAAATATTTAAAAGCCATCTGGTAAACACACAAATTAATACTGTTGATGTTACATTTGATCCAAAAGTCAGTTCAAGCCAGTCCGATCAATGTCTTTGTTTCATTCTTCTTTTTCTCAAATGGCAAAGGTCAACTGTATCCTGTTTTGTGAGATTTCAGCTTGTTTCATAACTAAGGTTATAAGGCTTCTGCAGGCAATAATAGGTAAAGTCCCATTTCCACCCTGACGTTCACAAAGCTGATGTAGGAATTCCATGAGCCTTCTATAGAGGGCAAATAAAACCAAGGGCCAAGGGGGATGAGCTGCAGTGACAGGACTTGTCACAGGGTTCTTTCTATGATGCCAATGAGACCAAAGGGCCCAGGGTCACAGGAAGGACAGCTGACAAGCTCGCTGGCCGGGCCTTGTTTGATACCTAGACTGTTAAGCTCCTGGCTTCAGTCAGAAGTGCTGGCTCTCCTCTCTCTCTTTTAAATTCCAGGATAATTGCTTTACAATGTTGTTGATTTCTGCTGTGTGCATTTAGTTGCTCAGTCTTGTTTGACTCTTTGTGACCCCACAGACTGTAGCTTGTCTGGCTTCTCTCTCCAAGGGATTCTCCAGGCCAGAATACTTGAGTGGATTTCCAGGACCTCCTCCAGGGGATTTTCCTGATCCACGGATCAAACCCATGTCTCCTGTGTCTTCTGCATTGCAGGAGAATTCTTTACCCACTGAGCCACCTAGGAAGCCCACCTGGGAAGTTGGTTTCTGCTGTAGAACAACACAAATCAGCCATAAGAATATATATACATATATATATATATATATCCCCTCCCTGTTGAGCCTCCCTCCCACCCCTCTAGGCTGTCACAGAGAGCTGGATGGGGCTCCCTGTGTTGTAGAGCAGCTTCCCACTAGTTATTCGCTTTACAGATGATAGTGTACAGATGTCAGTGCTGCTCTCTCAGTTCCTCCCACCCTCTCCTTCCCGCATTGTGTCCGCCAGTCCATTGGGTCGGAATAGAGATGCACATGTAAAGGTGTTGGCTCTTAAAGTTTGGCCCAGGCCTGGGTCCCTGCTATGAAACGAGAAATCTGAAATTCAAAGAAAGAGAACTGGGGCAATGATATTTATTTCTATAAAACGAGGAGACAAAAAGACCCCTGAGGGCCCATGTAACTCAGCATCTTTCTCACGCCCTAAACCATCCTCCTCAGGGTCGCTCTTCCCTCCTTCTCCCCTAAGGAGTGGCAAGGAGGAGGCATGTGGGTGCCAGGTGAGGATAGAGGATGGAAAAAGCAGAACAGAAATGTGTTGTCATTTCCCCAGCCACATCCGGTCGTGTCTTTACTCCTATTTCAATCTGTGTTACTTTCTTCCTGCCATTACTTCCGGCTTCCTTATCTTTACAGGTGAAGGAAGAAGGATTGAGAATCCCTTAGAATGGATTCCAGGTGCTGTGCTAAAAAGTACCAGTGAATAAGCCAGAAGATATTGCTTATTCAGTGCTTATGGCCCGAAACGGAGAGTGATGATTAAAAAGCCCAGTGACAGAGCTCTGCAGGCCTGAATCTCTGTGTGTGAGCTCAGGAATGGGGTCCTTAAGGGGGTCCCGTAAACTGCCTGGACTTTCTAGGTGGCACAGTGGTAAAGAACCTGCCTGCCAATGTAGGAGATGCAAGAGACACAGGTTCTATCCCTGGGTTGGGAAGATCCCCTGAAGAAGGGAACAGCTACCCACTCCAGTATTCTTGCCTGGAGAATTCCACAGACAGAGGAACCTGGCAGGCTACAATCCATGCCACAGTCCATATGGTTGCAGAGAGTCAGACATGACTGAGCGATTTTCACTAAAAAAAAAAAAGATTATAAACAACTTTGATGAAGGTGTTAAGGTACCATGACATTTTGAAAACACTGTCTAGGCTTTCATCAAAGATATAATATGCTGCCCTCGGGGATGTTCTCTGTCTTGAATTCTGGTTCTGCCAGCTCATGTATGATCTTGGGTAGCTTTAACTTCTCAGTGTCTCAGCTTCTCCATCTGTAAAATGGAGGAAATAGAAGTACTGACTTTATAGAAGTTGTGAGAACTAAAAGAAAGTAAGACAGAGAGAGGCCATTTTTATCTTGGGAATCTCTATAGTTGGCACTAGGCCTCTAAAAAGGCAATAATTCAACTGTTCTTGTGTCCTTTTTCAGCCTTAGCCTTCCCATTGCATTTGCCAAGGCCTCCCAGATGGCACTAGTGGTAAAAAACCCACCTGCAAATGTAGGAGACATAAGATACGTGGGTTCAGTCCCTAGGTTAGGAAGATCCCCTGGAGAAGGAAATGGCAACCCCCTCCAGTATTTCTTGCCTGGAGAATCCCGTGAACAGCAGAGCTGGTGGCTTATGGTCCATAGGGTCACAAAGAATCAGAGACAACTGAAGTGACTTAGCACAAGATTTTCCAGTCATGGTTAGAAGAAACTTCCTCTTCATCTGATCTGCTGTGAAGAAAAACTAAATGTCCTAAAATTGTATTTTACAAAGAATTTCCTCTAGTAGATATTAATGCTCAACATATGACAGATGAACAATGAAAATACATGATTAAATCTCTAATGAAATTAATAATCATGAGATTTAATAATCTCATTAAATTTAACATTAATTTCTTATGAATTAAGAGAGTTCTAGAAAAACATCTACTTCTGCTTATTGACTATGTCAAAGCCTTTGACTGTGTGGGCCACAACAAACTCTGGAAAGTTCTGAAAGAGATGGGAATACCAGACCACCTGCTTTGCCTCTTGAGAAATCTGTATGCAGGTCACAAAGCAACAGTTAGAACTGGACATGGAACAACAGACTGGTTCCAAATTTGGAAAGGATAACGTCAAGGCTGTATATTGTCACCCTGCTTATTTAACTTATATGCAGAGTACATCATGAGAGATGCTGAGCTGGATGAAGCACAAGCTGGAATCAAGATTGCTGGGAGAAATATCAATAACCTCAGATACACAGATGATACCACCCTTATGTCAGAAAGTGAAGAAGAACTGAAGAGCCTCTTGATGAAAGTGAAAGAGGAGAGTGAAAAAGTTGGCTTAAAGCTCAACATTCAGAAAACTAAGATCAAGGCATCTGGTCCCATCACTTCATGGGAAATAGATGGAAAAACAGTGGAAACAGTGAGAGACTTTATTTTGGGGGGCTCCAAGGTCACTGCAGCTGGTGACTGTAGCCATGAAATTAAAAGACATTTGCTCCTTGGAAGAAAAGTTATGACCAACCTAGACAGCATATTCAAAAGCAGAGACATTACTTTGCCAGCAAAGATCTGTCTAGTCAAAGTTATGGTTTTTCCAGTAGTCATGTATGGATGTGAGAATTGGACTGTAAAGAAAGCTGATCGCCGAAGAATTGATGCTTTTGAATTGTGGTGTTGGAGAATACTCTTGAGAGTCCCTTGGATTCCAAGGAGATCCAACCAGTCCATCCTAAAGGAAATCGGTCCTGAATATTCATTGGAAGGACTGATGATGCTGAAGCTTCAACTCCAATACTTTGGCCCCCTGATGTGAAGAACTGACTCATTGGAAAAGACCCTGATGCTGGGAAAGGTTGAGGGCAGGAGGAGAAGGGGACGACAGAGAATGAGATGGTTGGGTGGCATCACTGACTCAATGGACATGAGTTTGATCAGGCTCTGGGAGTTGGTGATGAACAGGGAAGCCTGGCGTGCTGCAGTGCATAGGGTCTCAAAGAGTCAGACACGACTGAGCGACTAAAGTGAACTGAACAAATAATTTATTAGTTACTTCCAGTCAGTTGGTTAATTCCGTCTTTTTAAAATGTAAAACTGTAATGACACCAAATTATCTTTGAAAAGATAAACAAAATTGATAAACCTTTAACCAGACTGATCAAGAAAAAAGGAGAGAGTGCTCAAGTCAATAAAATTAGAAATGAAAAAGAAGACGTTACAATGGACAAAACATAAATACAAAGGATCATAAGAGACAGTGTGTGCGTGCTCAGTCGCTAAGTTATGTCCGACTCTTTGCAACCCCATGGACTGTAGTCTGCCAAGCTCCTCTGTTCATGGGATTCTCCAGGCAAGAATACTGGACTGTGTTGCCATTTCCTCCTCCAGGAGATCTTTCTGACCCAGGATTGAGTCCACATCTCCTGCATTGGCAGGCAGATTCTTTTATCACTGAGCCCCCTGGGAAGCCCTCATAAGAGAATTACTACAAGCAAATATATACCAATAAAATGGACAACCTGGAAGAAACAGACAAATTCCTAGAAAAGTCAAAGACTGAACCAGGAAAAAATAGAAAACATGAACAGCTGATATTAAAACTTTGATTTAAAAATCCCATGCAACAAAAGTCCAGAAAGAGTTGGTTTCACAGGTGAATTCTATCAAACATTTAGAGAAGAGTTAACACCTATTCTTCTGAAACTATTCCAAAAAATTTCAGAGGAAGGAATAATCATTCTATGAGGCTGCTGCTGCTGCTGCGTCACTTCAGTCATGTCCGACTCTGTGACCCCGTAGACGGCAGCCCACCAGGCTCCCCCGTCCCTGGGATTCTCCAGGCAAGAACACTAGAGTGGGTTGCCATTTCCTTCTCCAATGCACAACAGTGAAAAGTGAAAGTGAAGTCGCTCAGTCGTGTCCAACTCTTAGCGACCCCATGGACTGCAGCCCACCAGGCTCCTCCATCCATGGGATTTTCCAGGCAAGAGTACTGGAGTGGGGTGCCACATCACCCTAATATAAAAACCAATCAAAGATACCACAAAAAGAAGACAATTACAGCCCAGTATAAGTGATGAACATTAGCACCCTGAATCCAAAAATACATTTAAAAGATCATACACAATGATCAAGTAGGATTTATCCCAAGGATGCAAGGATTTTTCAATATCCACAAATCGATCAGTGTGATAACCACATCAACTAATTGAAAGATTAAAAACCATAAGATCATTTCAATAGATGCAGAAGAAAGCTTTTGACAAAATTCAACATTCATTTAGGATTAAAAAGGAAACTCTCCAAAAAGTGAACATAAAAGAAAACTAACTTAATCTTAATAAAGGCTGTATATGACAAACCTACAGCTAACTTGACACTCAACAGTGAAAAGCTGAAAGCATCTCCTTTAAGATCAGGAACAAAGGAAAGATGTCACTCTCATGATTTTTATTCAACATAGTTTTGGAAATCCTAGCCACAACAATCAGAGAAGAAAAAGAAATAAAAAGAATGCAAGTTGGAAAAAACAAAACAAAATTATCAGTTTGTAGATGACGTGATACTATACATAGAAAATCCTAAAGATGCTACCAGAAACCTACTAGAGCTCATGAATGAATCTGATAAAGTTGCAGAATATGAAATTAACACAGAGAAATTTCTTGCATTTTTATACACTAAAAACGAACCATCATAAAGAGAAATTAGGAGACTATATATATATATATATATATACATATGAGAGATTTTAAAGCTAGAACTGTGATGACACCTAGTGGTCAAATGTTGACTAGTGAGTGAAAGTCACTCGGTTGTGTCCGACTCTACGACTCCGTGGACTGTACAGTCCATGGAATTCTCCAGGCCAGAATACTGAAGTGGGCAGCTTTTCCCTTCTCCAGGGGATCTTCCCAACCCAGGAAGGAACCAAGGTCTCCTGCATCACAGGCAGATTCTTTACCAACTGAGCTATCACTGAGATTGTAAAAATATGTACATTTTCCTCAGCATCAGTTCTGTTCAGTCGCTCAGTCGTGTCCGATTCTTTGAGACCCCATGCACTGCAGCGCACCAGGCTTCCCTGCCAACTCCCGGAGCTTGCTCAAACTCATGTCCATTGAGTCGGTGATGCCATCCAACCATCTCATCCTCTGTCATCCCCTTCTCCTCCCACCTTCAATCATTCCCAGCATCAGGGTCTTTTCCAATGAGTCAGTTCTTCATGTCAGGGGGCCAAAGTATTGGAATTTCAGTTTCAGCATCAGTCCTTCCAATGAATATTCAGGACTGATTTTCTTTAGGATGAACTGGTTGGATCTCCTTGCAGTCCAAGGGACTCTCAAGAGTCTTCTCCAACACCACAGTTCAAAAGCATCAGTTCTTCAGCGTTCAGCTTTCTTTATTGCCCAACTCTCACATCCATATGTGACTACTGGAAAACCCATAGCTTTGACTACGCAGACCTTTGTTAGCAAAGTAATGTCTCTGCTTTTGAATATGCTGTCTAGGGTGGTTGTAACTTTTCTTCCAAGGAGCAAGTGTCTTTTAAATTCATGGCTGCAGTCACCATTTGCAGTGTTTTGGAGCCCAAGAGAATAAAGTCTGTCACTGTTTCCATTGTTTCTCCATCTATTTGCCATGAAGTGATAGGCCCGGGTTCCATGATCTTAGTTTTTTGAATGGTGAGTTTCCTCAGCATACAAATACCTAATATCGAATCTACTTAGTGTTTATATTTTGGGAGCAATTTAGTGATACAGCATGAAATAAATCTGAATTAAGTATGTCATCAATAATATCACTTATATGTGCAATCTAAAAAAATGGTACAAATGAACTTATTTATGAAACAGAAATAGAGTCACATATATAGAAAGCAATCTTATAGTTACCAGAGGCAAGGGGTAGGGCGAAGTATAACCTGGAAGATTGGAATTGACATGCTGCTGCTGCTGCTGCTAAGTCGCTTCAGTCATGTCCTACTCTGTGCGACCCCATAGACGGCAGCTGACCAGGCTCCGCCATCCCTGGGATTCTCCAGGCAAGAACACTGGAATGGGTTGCCATTTCCTTTTCCAATGTGTGAAAGTGAAAAGTGAAAGTAAAGTTGCTCAGTCGTGTCCGACTAGTAGCGACCCCATGGACTGCAGCCCACCAGGCTCCTCTGTCCATGTGATTTTCTAGGCAAGAGTACTGGAGTGGCTTGCCATTGCCTTCTCCGGGAATTGACATAACACACTACTATATATAGATCACTAATAAGGACCTACTGTATAGCACAAGGAACTCTACTCAATACTCTGTAATGACCTAAATGGGAAAAGAATCTAAAAAAGAGTGGATGTATGCTTACGTGTGTCTTTCCCAGTGGCTCAGCAGTAAAGAATCCGTCTGCAATGCAGTAGGTGCGGATTTGATCCCTGGGTCTGAAATATCCCCTGGAGGAGGAAAGGGCAACCCCCTCCAGTGTTCTTGCCTGGAACATCCCATGGACAGAGGAGCCTGGTGGACTGCAGTCCATAGGGTTGCAAAGAGTCGCATACTACTGAGTGACTGAACACACACAGACACGCTATGTATAACTGATTCACTTTACTGTACACCGGAAACTAACACAACATTATCAATCAACTATACTCCAATAAAATTTTTTTAAAAAATAAAAATGTGCCCAATTTAAAAAAAAGAATAATATCAATGAAATGAGCACAAACCAAAATTCTTTCATATATTTTTAGCAGTAGAACTTTTCTAACCTGTTCAGGCACACAAGAGCAGCAGGTCATCAAAGGTGACATTCCTAACGAAAACTTTTCCACTTGGGAGAAAGCAATTGAGTCAGTATGTAGAAAACAAGCAAAAGACCAGACACCGGAGAGCTGTAACAGGGATTATTAAGACTTCACGTTGTTGTTGCTGGTGTTGTTCAGTTGCTCAGTCGTGTCTGACTCTCTGTGACCCCATGGACTGCAGGATACCAGGCCGCCCTGTGCCTCATTATCTCCTGGAGTTGGCCCAAGTTCTTTTTTTTTTTTTTTTACAAGGAAAACACTTTTTATTCTATACACTTTATTGTGTGACTGTAGAATTAAATTTTTTGACTAAATTCCATCGAATTCACATCTAGCCCTTTAAATAATTAGGAAATATTTAACAATTCAGGTAACAGGAATCCCTCCATCCAGTTCCCCTCCCAAATTGGTATAGGATTTATCCTTCTGTGTATTCACTGATTTGCTCATTCAGGAAGTATTTCCCAATGTCCCAGTTGAGAAGCAGGCTCTGAGAGGGAGAGGAGTGTCCAGGAGGCTTACAGGGAAGTGATCTTGAGAGGACTGGGCGGAGGGAGAAGACGGACTGCTATGCCATCTCAACAAAGACTTCCTCTTTCCCCACAGGGAGCTCTGAACTAGCATGGCCCAGCCCGTTAGTGTTGTCTCTTATTGGAGAAAGGGGGGCAAGGGAGAACTTTTATCCTCTGCGTCCATCCAGTCATTGGATGCGGCCTACCCTTTAGAAGAGGTGACCTTGGGTGAAGCAACTCTCTTTTAGCTGAAGCAGCACTTAGGGCTGACAGCTGAGGTTCATCTGCTAACAATTCTCCTAGCAATAAGTCCTTCATTCTCAAGAAAATCTGCTTGGCCCATCTCAACATCCTCTGAATCACCATGCTGATACCATACAATGCCCATAGAACAGATTGGCCTTCTGACCTTAAACAAAACTGTTAGTTGCTCAGTCCTGTCTGACTCTTTGTGACCCCATGGACTATAGCCCACCGGGCTCCTCTCTTCATGGAATTCTCCAGGCAAGAATACTAGAGTGGGTAGCCATTTCCTTCTTCAGGGAATCTTTCTGATTCAGGAATCAAACCCGAGTCTCCTACATTGTAGGCAGATTCTTTACCATCTGAACCACCAGGGAAGCCCTGAACACCCAAATAAATACTCAGGGCTATGAAGGAAGAATGAACTTTAAGAGAATGATGGGCACAGGTGGAGTAAGGAGAGGAAGGTTAATTTTGGCTCTCTGCCAATTTCTGCATCAGAGTAGAAGAACAGGAAGGATATAGAGAACTATCTCACTTGGACTGGGAAGTGTTCCTGTGGGCAGTTTTGAGTCACTGTAAGTCTATTTAGTTTTATTTTTGGCTGTGCTGTGCCTTTGCTGTTGTGCAGGGTTTCTCTAGTTGCTGCAAGTGGGGATACTCTAGTTGTGGTGCGTGGGCTTCTTATTGTGGTGGCTTCACGTTTTGCAAAGCACAGGTTCTAGGATGCATGGGCTCAGTGTCTGCAGCTCATGGGCTCAGCAGTTGTGCTCCAAATGGGCTTAGTTGCCCCCCAGCATGTGGAATCTTCTCTGACTGGAGATGAAACCTGTGTCCCCTGCATTGGCAGGTGGATTCTTAACCACTGGGCCACCAGGGAAGTCCAAGGAGTCACTGTAAGTGTTTACAAAGAGAACCGCAAGCACTACGTAGACAAACAGGTACAATAGATCGACTTGGAAGAATTTTGGGCATTTCCAAGGCAATACAAGGATCGACTATTTTCTTTCAAAGGTCACCCCCAGTTTGATCCTAGATTTCTGGTCTTGTTTCTCACCATTTCTTTCTAGATTCTCTAGGTCATGTACACAGGGGGCCCCTTCTATTCTCTAAATATGTTAATTCCATTTCGCTCATGTTATCCTTTGACATTTAATAAATTTCCATAGTCTTTAAGGCCCAGGACAAATTGCACCTTCACCTGAAAAGCTTTTCCTACTTCAAGATCTTTAAGGACATCTCTCTACTCTTAGTCTTAGAATAAAAATAGAAATTCCTTAATGTAACTTAAACAAGACCATGTATGATTTGGTTCTCTTTATTTACCACTCCAGACTCATCTTTCATCTCATTCCCCTGTATCTATCAACCAGCCTAGGTGGTTAACTGGTGTCTTATTTGTCTTTTTATCTCCAGGGACTATAGCAATACCTTTAATAGGCTAAATGCTCCACCGTCGAATTGAAGAAAAGCATATAGTCCTAATGGATTAAGTTACTTTGCTGATAGTTGCTGTCCCTCAAAGAACCACAGAATCTAGTGAAGAGTATTTCTTTTCCAAGTTCATTTTTTAAAAAAGAAATTAAAAGACTTCTGCACTGCAATTCTGTGTCCAGTCATCCAAGAGCCCTAAATACCTACCATACATTTGGCATATATTTCAAGGATTAATCTTCAAAATATACAAGCAGCTCCTGCAGCTCAACTCCAGAAAAATAAATGACCCAATCAAAAAATGGGCCAAAGAACTAAACAGACATTTCTCCAAAGAAGACATAAAGATGGATAAAAAACACATGAAAAATGCTCAACATCCCTCATGATCAGAGAAATGCAAATCAAAACCACAATGAGATACCATTTCACACCAGTCAGAATGGCTGCTATCCAAAAGTCTAAATGCAATAAATGCTGGAGAGGGTGTGGAGAGAAGGGAACCCTCTTACACTGTTGGTGGGAATGCAAACTAGTACAGCCACTATGGAGAACAGTATGGAGATTCCTCAAAAAATTGGAAATAGAACTGCCATATGATCCAGCAATCGCACTCCTGGGCATGCACACCGAGGAAACCAGAATTGAAAGAGACACGTGTACTCCAATGTTCATTGCAGCACTGTTTATAATAGCCAGGACATGGAAGCAACCTAGATGTCCATCTGCAGACGAATGGATAAGAAAGCTTTGGTACATATACACAATGGAATATTACTCAGCCATTAAAAAGAATGCATTTGAATCAGTTCTAATGAGGTGGATGAAACTGGAGCCTATTATACAGAGTGAAGTAAGCCAGAAAGAAAAACACCAATACAGCATACTAACGCATATATTTGGAATTTAGAAAGATGCAAATGATAACCCTGTATAAGAGACAGCAAAAGAGACACAGATGTATAGAACAGTCTTTGGGACTCTGTGGGAGAGGGTGAGGGTAGGATGATTTGGGAGAATGGCATTAAAACATGTATGTTGTCATATGTGAAATGAATCAGCAGTTCAGGGTTGATGCATGTTACAGGATGCTTGGGGCTGGTGTGCGGGGATGACCCAGAGGGAGGATAAAAGGAGGAGGGAGGTGGGAGGAGGGTTCAGGAGGGGGAACTCATGTACACCCGGGGTGGATTCATGTCAATGTATGGCAAAACCAACCAATATAATATTGTAAAATAATTAGCCTCCAATAAAAAATAAATTAAAAAAAATACATTTCTTCTCAGTTAAACATCAGTATATTTGCAATTTGAAAAAGCGGGAGAGTTCAAGAAAAACATCTATTTCTGCTTTATTGACCATGCCAAAGCCTTTGACTGTGTGGATCACAATAAACTGTGGAAAATTCTGAAAGAGTTGGGAGTACCAGACCACCTGACTTGCCTCTTGAGAAATCTGTATGCAGGTCACGACGCAACAGTTAGAACTGGACATGGAACAACAGACTGCTTTCAAATCGGGAAAGGAGTACATCAAGGCTGTATATTGTCACCCTGCTTATTTAACTTATATGCAGAGTACATCATGAGAAATGCTGGGCTGGAGGAAGCACAAGCTGGAAATATCAATAACCTCAGATATGCAGATGACACCACCCTTATGGCAGAAAGTGAAGAAGGACTAAAGAGCCTCTTGATGAAAGTGAAAGAAGAGAGTGAAAAAGTTGGCTTAAAGCTCAACATTCAGAAAACTAAGATCATGGCGTCTGGCCCCATCCCATCATGGCAAATAGATGGGGAAACAGTGGCTGACTTTATTTTTCTGGGCTCCAAAATCACTGCAGATGGTGATTGCAGCCATGAAATTAAAAGACGCTTGCTCCTTGGAAGGAAAGTTATGACCAAACTAGACAGAATATTAAAAAACAGAGGCATTACTTTGCCAACAAAGGTCCATCTAGTCAAGGCTATGGTTTTTCCAGTAGTCATGTATGGATGTGAGAGTTGGACTATAAAGAAAGCTGAGCACCGAAGAATTGATGCTTTTGAACTGTGGTGTTGGAGAATACTCTTGAGAGTCCCTTGGACTGCAAGGATATCCAACCAGTCCATCCTAAAGGAGATCAGTCCTGGGTGTTCATTGGAAGTACTGATGTTGAAGCTGAAGCTCCAATACTTTGGCCACCTGATGTGAAGAGCTGACTCATTTGAAAAGACCCTGATGCTGGGAAAGATTGAGGGCAGGAGAAGGGGACAACAGAGGATGAGATGGTTCGATGGCATCACTGACTCAATGGACATGGGTTTGGGTGGACTCTGGGAGTTGGTGATGGACAGGGAGGCCTGGCGTGCTGCGGTTCATGGGATCTCAAAGAGTCAGACAGGACTGAACTGAACTGAACTGAACATTTGCAATTATAGAATGAGAAGGGATTGTAGAGGTAGTCTATTATATAAGCCCCTCAATTCATAGTCAAACTAACTTGAGAGTGTCAAATGATTTTAAAAATGCCACCAAACTAGTTAGTAACAAAGTTGAATCTAGAAACCAGAAGTCACAATTGCTAAATCAGTTCATCACTCACCATCATCATTATCACCATCAATCTTTAGGGGTCCTACATGAACCAGGTACTTCTGTAAAGATGCTACTAATATACTATCTCAATTAATCTTCACAATGTTATGCTGCTGCTGCTGCTGCTGCTGCTGCTAAGTCACTTCAGTCGTGTCCGACTCTGTGTGACCCCATAGACGGAAGCCCACCAGGCTCTCCCGACCCTGTGTTATGAGGTGATACTATTCTAATGAGGAAGGTAGGGCACATAGAAATTGACTAAATTGGACAAAATGATCATTTGGGTTTTTCCTAACTTTTTGACCAACCCAATAACAAAAGCCTTTAAATATATCTCTTTTTCCAGTTTCTTTAATTCCCCAAACCTGAACATATCAGCATAGATAGTGGGCTAAAAATAAAACTTCTTCCATTAGGAAGTAGACTCTCTCCTCCTGATTTCTTTATCTGGACTGGGTAGTCAGCAACTTGCCTCATTTTCTCCTGTAGAACTGGGACTGAAGTGATATTGGATGACTTCTAAGGGAGCCCTTGAGAGGTGCTGTGGCTTTCAATCTCACCTTGCTGCTCTGGGATTTCCATGTTGAGAAGCCTGGGTTAGTCTTTTTGAACCTGAAAGATTACAGAAAGAGAAAGACCTAGGCCACAGCCAGCATGTGAGTAAAACTAGCTTGGATCATTCAGTCATTCTGGCCACCAGGTGGTTGCAAGCACAAGAGTGAGCCCAGGAGAGACCA
This sequence comes from Moschus berezovskii, assembly GCF_049115385.1. Classification (NCBI taxonomy): domain Eukaryota; kingdom Metazoa; phylum Chordata; class Mammalia; order Artiodactyla; family Moschidae; genus Moschus; species Moschus berezovskii. Next base: position 93,008,825 of record NC_142465.1, read on the forward strand.
GAAGCACAACGGTGCTGTGCTCTGCACTAGCTGCTGACCCAAAGAACTGTGAGAAATTAAATGGTGGCTGTTTTAAGCAAATACATTTTGAAGTAGTTCATAATACAGCAATAGCCACTCCAGTACTCTTGCCTGGAGAATCCCATGGATGGAGGAGCCTGGTAGGCTGCAGTCCGTGGGGTCGCTGGGGGTCGGACGCGACTGAGCGACTTCACTTTCACTTTTCCCTTTCACACATTGGAGAAGGAAATGGCAGCCCACTCCAGTGTTCTTGCCTGGAGAATCCCAGGGACGGGGGAGCCTGGTGGGCTTCCGTCCATGGGGTCGCACAGAGTCGGACACGACTTAAGTGACTTAGCAGCAGCAGCAGCAGTATATTATATTATCATTCGATTAGTGTTAGCGTAATGTTTCTTTTCCATCTCATTACTTTCAGTTTTTCTGAGTCATTATATTTTAAGTGGGGGCTTCCCTTGTAGCTCAGTTGGTAAAGAATCTGCCTACGGTGCAGGAGTCCACCTGCAATGCAGGAGACCTGGATTCAATTCCTGGGTTGAGAAGATCCCCTGGAGAAGGAAATGGCAACCCAATCCAGTATTCTTGCCTGGGAAATCCCATGGATAGAGGAGCTTGGCGGGCTATAGTCTATGGGGTCGCAAGTGTTAGACATGGTTTAGCCGCTAAAAACCACATATTTAAAGTATGTTTGTGGTAGACAGCATAAAGTTAGGTCTAGTTTTCTTTAATCCAGTCTGAAAGTCTCGGTCTTTTAACTAGCATGACCGCATGTATGCTCAGTCATGGCCGACTGTTTGCAACCCCATGGACTATAACCTGCCAGGCCCCTCTGTCCATGGGATTCCCAGGCAAGAATACTGGAGTGGGTTGCCATTTTCTTCTCCAGAACTAGTGCATAGACCACTCATATTTAAAGCGATTATTGATATAGTTGGATTAAAATATATCATCTTTGTAACTGTTTTCTATTCATTACATTTGTTCATTGTTATCCCACCCATCTTTTTCTGATTTTCATGTGTTTGAGAATTTTGATTGATTCTGTTTTGTTTCCTCCTGATCTCAATATTTAAAAAACACATTTTCAGTTGTTATCCTAGGAGTTATAATATACTTTTTAAAATAATCTAAGTCCACCTTCAGATAACACTATACTGTTCCACTTTATAAGAGTATATTCTCAAGTCAGCCTTCCCATACCTTGTAATAATGCTGTCAGTCATTTCATTTATCCATATGTTATAATCACCCCAGATAGATCAATCAGACAGAAAATCAGTAAGGAAAGAGCAGAACTGAATAACACTGTAGACAAAATGGACCTAACAAAATATAGAATATTCCACCCAAGACCACCAAAGTTCACATTCTTCTCAAGCACATATGGAACATTCTCCAGAAGAGATCATATGTTAGGTCACAAAGCAAGCCTTAACAAATTTAAGAATATTGGAAATCATGTCAAGCATTTTTTCTGTCCACAGTGGTATAAAACTAGAAGTTGATAGCAGGAGGAAAATGGGAAAATACACACATATGTGGAAATTAACACACCCCTGGACATAAAACATATGTCAAGACAAATTAAAAAGGAAACACAACTTACTGACTTATGGAACATAGCAAAAGCAGTTCTAAGAGGGAATTTTATACTGATAAACATATACATCAAGAGAAAGATCTCAAACAACCTAACTTCAAAGAATTAGAAAAAGAACAAACTAAGCCCTAAGTTAACAGAAAGAAGGAAATAATAGAGATTAAAACAGAAATAAATGAAACAGAGACTAGAAAGACAGCAGGAAAGATATCAGTGAAACTAAGAGTAGATTTTTTTAAAAAAATAAGCAAAACTGGAAAAGTTTTGACTAACCAAGAAAAAAAGAGAGGATTCAAATAAAATTATAAAGGAAAGAGGAGGCATTACAACTGACACCACAAAAACATGAAGGACTGTAAGAAGCTGCTATGAAAAGTTATAGTCCAATGAATAGAATAGTCTCAGTTCAGTTCAGTTCAGTCACTCAGTCGTGTCCGACTCAGCACGCCAGGCCTCCCTGTCCATCACCAACTCCCGGAGTTCACTCAAACTCATGTCCATTGAGTCGGTGATGCCATCCAGCCATCTCATTCTCTCTCGTCCCCTTCTCCTCCCACCCCCAATCCCTCCCAGCATCAGACTCTTTTCCGGTGAGTCAACTTGTCGCATGAGGTGGCCAAAGTATTGCAGTTTCAGCTTTAGCATCAGTCGTTCGAATGAACACCCAGGATTGATCTCCTTTAGAATGGATTGGTTGAATCTCCTTGCACTCCAAGGGACTCTAAAGACTCTTCTCCAGCACCACAGTTCAAAAGCATCGATTCTTCTTCGGCGATCAGCTTTCTTCACAGTCCAACTCTCACATCCATACATGACCACGGGAAAAACCATAGCCTTGACTAGACAGACCTTGGTTGGCAAAGTAATGTCTCTGCTTTTTAATATACTATCAAGGTTGGTCATAACTTTCCTTCCAAGGAGCAAGCGTCTTTTAATTTCATGGCTGCAATCAGCATCTGCAGTGATTTTGGAGCCCAAAAACATAAAGTCTGACACTGTTTCCACTGTTTTTCCATCTATTTCCCATGAAGTGATGGGACCAGATGCCATGATCTTTGTTTTATGAATGTTGAGCTTCAAGCCAACCTTTTCACTCTCCTCTTTCACTTTCATCAAGAGGCTTTTGAGTTCCTCTTCACTTTCTGCCATAAGGGTAGTGTCATCTGCATATCTGAGGTTATTGATATTCCTCCCAGCAATCTTGATTCCAGCCTGTGCTTCTTCCAGCCCAGCGTTCCTGTACTCTGCATAGAAGTTAAATAAGCAAGGTGACAATGTACAGCCTTGACGTACTCCTTTTCCTATCTGGAACCAGTCTGTTGTTCCATGTACAGTTCTGACTGTTGCTTCCTGACCTGCACACAGGTTTCTCAAGAGGCAGATCAGGTGGTCTGGGATTCCCATCTCTTTCAGAATTTTCCAGTTTATTGTGATCCACACAGTCAAAGGCATTGGCATAGTCAATGAATCAGAAATAGATGGTTTTTTGGAACTCTCTTGCTTTCTCCATGATCCAGTGGATGTTGGCAATTTGATCTCTGGTGCCTCTGCCTTTTCTAAAACCTGCTTGAACATCTGGGAGTTCACGGTTCACATATTGCTGAAGCCTGACTTGGAGAATTTTGAGCATGACTTTACTAGCATGTGAGATGAGTGCAATTGTGCAGTAGTTTGAGCATTCTTTGGCATTGCCTTTCTTTGGGATTGGAATGAAGACTGACCTTTTCCAGTCCTGTGGCCACTGCTGAGTTTTCCAAATTTGCTGGCATATTGAGTGCAGCACTTTCACAGCATCATCTTTCAGGATTTGAAATAGCTCAACTGGAATTCCATCACCTCCACTAGCTTTGTTTGTCGTGATGCTTTCTAAGGCCCACTTGACTTCACATTCCAAGATGTCTGGCTCTAGGTCAGTGATCACGTTATTGTGACTATCTTGGTCATGAAGATCTTTTCTGTACAATTCTTCTGTGTATTCTTGCCACCTCTTCTTAATATCTTCTGCTTCTGTTAGGTCCATACCATTTCTGTCCTTTATCGAGCCCATCTTTGCATGATATGTTCCCTTGGAATCTCTAATTTTCTTGAAGAGATCTCTTGTTTTTCCTATTCTGTTGTTTTCCTCTATTTCTTTGCATTGATCACTAAGGAAGGCTTTCTTATCTCTCCTTGCTATTCTTTGGAACTCTGCATTCAGATGCTTATATCTTTCCTTTTCTCCTTTGCTTTTCACTTCTCTTCTTTTCACAGCTATTTGTAAGGCCTCCTCAGACAGCCATTTTGTTTTTTTGTATTTCTTTTCCATGGGGATGGTCTTGGTCCCTGTCTCCTGTACAATGTCACGAACCTCTGTCCAGAGTTCATCAGGCACTCTATCTATCAGATCTAGTCCCTTAAATCTATTTCTCACTTCCACTGTATAATCATAAGGGATTTGATTAGGTCATATCTGAATGGTCTAGTGGTTTTCCCTACTTTCTTCACTTTAAGTCTGAATTTGGCAATAAGGAGTTCATGATCTGAGCCACAGTCAGCTCCTGGTCTTGTTTTTGCTAACTGTATACAGCTTCTCCATCTTTGGCTGCAAAGAATATAATCAATCTGATTTCGGTGTTGACCATCTGGTGATGTCCATGTGTAGAGTCTTCTCTTGTGTTGTTGGAAGAGGGTGTTTGCTATGACCAGTGCATTCTCTTGACAAAACTCTATTAGCCTTTGCCCTGCTTCATTCCGTGCTCCAAGGCCAAATTTGCCTGTTACTCCAGGTGTTTCTTGACTTCCTACTTTTGCATTCCAGTCCCCTATAATGAAAAGGACATCTTTTTTGGGTGTTAACTCTAAAAGGTCTTGTAGGTCTTCATAGAACCATTCAACTTCGGCTTCTTCAGCGTTACTGGTTGGGGCATAGGCCTGGATTACTGTATATTGAATGGTTTGCCTTGGAAATGAACAGAAATCATTCTGTCATTTTTAAGATTGCATCCAAGTACTGCATTTCAGACTCTTTTGTTGACCATGATGGCTACTCCATTTCTTCTAAGGGATTCCTGCCCACAGTAGTAGATATAATGGTCATCTGAGTTAAATCCACCCATTCCAGTCCATTTTAATTCACTGAGTCCTAGAATGTCTACATTCACTCTTGCCATCTCCTGTTTGACCACTTCCAATTTGCCTTGATTCATGGACCTAACATTCCAGGTTCCTATGCAATATTGCTTTTTACAACACCGGACCTTGCTTCTATCACCAGTCACATCCACAATTGGATATTGGTTTTGCTTTTGCTCCATCCCTTTATTCCTTCTAGAGTTATTTCTCCACTGATCTCCATAGAATAGCCTAGAAGTTGATAAATTCCTAGAAACATATATCTTACCAAGATTGGACTCTCAAGCAGCAGCTGGTAAAGAAAGTAGTTTAGCTGCTTCCAGGGAGAAACTGTGAGAAGGCTGTTTTGCCAGCTTCCTCTGCACTGAGTCCTGAGGGAATAGAATTGGCACATGTTCACCTGCCCATTAACAATTTCTTCCCTGTTTGCTACAGTCTTTGGGTCTGAGGTATGCAAACCTGATTGGCTTTCAGAGTTGGGTGTTTTGGGAGCCCATTTCTTGGGCGGGAGTCTTAAAAGAGGGGGTGCTGAATGTGAAGTGCAAACCTTTCACTCTCCAGGAAGAACCTGTATTTGGGTTTCCTCTTGGTTGTTCGGTACTGTGATGGAGGTGGAGTTTATAGTGAGAGTGTGTCTCAGCCTTTCCTACCAGTTTCAGCATGGGTATTTTCCCACTCGTCTGATGTTTAGGAATCACTCAGCTAGTTTCTGAATTTATTTTAAAGAAAATTGCTGTACATCTGTTGTGTCTGTGTGGAGTTCAGCAGTATCTTGTTTTACCATATTGGTTGATCCCGTATCTTATGTGATGGGCTTCCCTGGCGGCTCAGTGGTAAAGAATCCACCTGCAATGCAGGAGACACTGGAGATGCAAGTTTGATTACTGTGTTGGGAAGATCCCCTGGAGGAGGAAATGACAACCCATTCCACTATTCTTGCTTGGAAAATCCCATAGACAGAAGAACCTGGTGAGGTATAGTCCATGGGATTGCAGAGTCAGACAGGACTGAGCATGCACACGCCTATCTGTGTGATCCACTTTATAAATGTTAATTTGACAAATTCATAACACATGTCAACAACCTGTCTTTCAATGATGAATGAAGAAAATGTTGTATATATATGTGTGTATGTTTGTGTCACTAAGTTGTGTCTGATTCTTTTTCTACTCTATGGGCTGTCCATGGGATTTTCCAGGCAAGAATACTGGAGTAGGTTGTAATCCCTTCTCCAGGGGATCTTCCTAACCCAGGAATCAAACCCATGGCTCCTACTGTGTCTCTTGCATTACAGGCAGGTTCTTTATCGCTGAGCCACTGGGGTAGTCCTACATAGATATATACAATGAAATATTATTCAGCCATAAGTAGGAAGAAATCCTGCCATTTTGCAACCACATGATTGAAACTTAAGGGCATTATGCTAAGTGAAATACACTCAAGAGAAAAAGACAAATACCACATGATTTCACTTCCATGTGGAATCTTAAAATAAAATAACCCACAAAAAAGGATTACTAGAGTGTGTATTGATGGTTGCCAGAGGCTAGGGAGTAAGGCAAATAGATGATGTTGATCAAAGGGTCCAAACTTTCAGTTATAAGATACGTGAGTTTCTGGGACCTAATATACAACATGGTGACTGTAGTTAGGAATACTGTATTGTATTGAAACTTGAAAGTTGCTAAAAGAGTAAGTCTTAAATGTTCTCACCACACACACATTCACACACACACACGGGATGGTAACTCTGTGAGGTAATGGATGTGTTGACTAACATTACTGTGATAATCATTTTGCAATATATACGTATATCAAATCATCATGTTGAATACCTTAAACATACACAATATTATATGTCAAGTATAGCTAAGGTTAAAGCTATGGTTTTTCTGGTAGTTGTGTTCAGATGTGAGAGCTGGAGCATGAAGAAGGTTGAGCACTGAAAAATTGGTGCTTTTGAACTGTGGTGTTGGAGAAGACTCTTGACAGTCCTTTGGACTGCAAGGAGAGCAAGCCAGTCCATCCTAAAGAAAATCAGTCCTGAGTATTCATTGGAAGGACTGATGCTGTAACTGAAGCACCAATAATTTGGTCACCTGATGTGAAGAGCCAACTCATTGGAAAAGACCCTGATGCTGGGAAAGATTGAAGGCAGGAGGAGAAGGGGATGACAGGATGAGATGGTTGGATGGTATCACTGTCTCAATGGAAATGAGTTTGAGCAAGCTCCGGGAGATGGTGGGGGACAGGGGAGCCTAGCGTGCTGCAGTCCAAGGGGTCGCAAAGAGTGGGACACAACTGAGTGACTGAACAAGGAAAGCTCAATAAAGCTGGAAAATATTAAAACATAATAAAATAAACATGTAATTCAGATGTATAGACAAAAATAAAATTGGCTAATATTAGAGAGTTCACTCATTCTTTCCTCAGCTGTTTCAAGCATACTCACCCACTCTCAAAGACATTCTTCATTTCTGTTACTATGGCTGATTGCTAGCATTCCTTTCTGATTCCCTTAACGTTTCCATCTTTCTATTGACATTACCTAGCTAGTCTTTCATGTTGTGTACTTTCCCCATGCAGCCTTTCATATTAATCATAGCTGTTTAAATCGACTGTCTGATAATACTAACATCTGTGTCATATTTGAGTCTGTATCTGATGATTGCTTTGTCTCTTCAGATTCTGCTTTTTCTCATCTTTTGGTACGCCTTGTAAAGCTAGATATGTTATTGAGTAATAGGTGCAGATACATACAGGTTTTTAGTGTGAAGATTCACGTTAATCTTGCTAGGAGTTGGGCTGTTTCTTGTAGCAAGAGGTACCAGAGACCTCAAATTTACCCAATGTCCTTGTATTTAGTTTGGGGACTTCCTTTGTATTGCTCCTCAGAGGACGTCTGTGTCTTGTACCTTTTAAAGGTGTTCAGTTCAGTTCAGTTGCTCAGTCGTGTCTGACTCTCCGCAACCCCATGAATCACAGCACGCCAGACCTCCCTGTCCATCACCAACTCCCGGAGTTCACTCAAACTCATGTCCACAGAGCGGTGATGCCATCCAGCCATCTCATTCTCTCTCGTCCCCTTCTCCTCCCGCCCCCAACCTTTCCTAGCATCAGAGTCTTTTCCAGTGAGTCAACTCGTCACATGAGGTGGCCAAAGTATTGCAGTTTCAGCTTTAGCATCAGTCCTTCCAATGAACACCCAGGACTGATCTCCTTTAGAATGGACTGGTTGGATCTCCTTGCAGTCCAAGGGACTCTCAAGAGTCTTCTCCAACACAGTTCAAAAGCATTAATTCTTCGGCGATCAGCTTTCTTCACAGTCCAACTCTCACATCCATACACGACCACGGGAAAAACCATAGCCTTAACTAGACGGACCTTTGTTGGCAAAGTAATGTCTCTGCTTTTTAATATACTATCAAGGTTGGTCATAACTTTCCTTCCAAGGAGTAAGCGTCTTTTAATTTCATGGCTGTAATCAGCATCTGCAGTGATTTTGGAGCCCAAAAAAATAAAGTCTGACACTGTTTCCACTGTTTGTAATCCACTGTTATTATGCTAGCAATATGTTGGTGTGTGGCACAGGGTATGAAAGACAGAGAACATTCTCCCATCCAAGTACTAACCAGGCCCGACCCTGCTTAGCTTCTGAGATCAGACGAGATCGGGCGCGTTCAGGGTGGTATGGCCGTAGACAGAGAGCATTCTAAAATCTTCAAAGTCTTGATTTTTTAGTTGGCTCTTGGGAATATTGGCTCTCTCTCTTGGCCTTCACAAGTGTTTATCTCTCCTATTATAGCTTCCTTCCTCCAGCTTTTACTTGCCTTCTGCCTGCAGCATTCACTATGTTTCCTTGATGTTATCTACCCTGTTGACTAAAGGAGAGTTTACCCACCTTAGGTGAGCCAGAAAAGTTGGAGTGGAGCAGAGTTCCCTTCTCCCTGCTGGGTTGTCATTTAGTATTGCCCTCTGGGGAATAAGTCCTTCCTACTGGAATAGCCCTTTCCTAGGGAGAAAGGGTTTCACAATGGCTATTTTCCTATCAGCGCCACATGGGGATTCTTCCTGAATCCTCAGACCCGGTCTGTGATTTCTGCAGGGAAAGTGTGCCCTACACTTCCACCCATCATGACTACAATCTCCATGACTACTACCTCACATTGGTTCACACAACCTCCAACAGCTTTCAAAATTAGTAGTTAACTATTCATTTATGGCATCCAGCAGCTTTTGCTCCAGGCAAACCACTATCAGGTGTGAATCTCTTCAGATTCTGGATGTTTGTCCTATCTCAGTTCTCTTGAGAGGCATAAGAAAAGGCACTGATTTTGTTTGGCCAGTTTGTCTTATAAGGAACGTGAAAGTGTTAGTGTCTCAGTCGTGTCTGACTCTTTGAGACCCCATCGGCTATAGCCCACCAGGCTCCTCTGTCCATGGAATTATCCAGGCAAGAATACTAGAGTGGATAGCCATTTCCTCCTCCAGGGGATCTTCCTGACCCAAGGATTGAACCCAGGTCACCCGCATTGCAGGCAGATTCTTTACCGTCTGAGTCACCAGGGAAGCCCATTTTATAAGGAAGGGGTTGGCAACTTCTAAGTTTTTTAACATGTCAGTGCTGAACATGTATTTTCTTGACTAAGATTCCCTACTACCGGGCACATGGAAAGTAGGAGTCACAATGATGTCTCCTTGTATTTGGCTTTGGGTAATGGAAATGAAGCAAGGACTCCAGTATAATCTACACTCACACATGGTATTTATGGGAGATATTTCGGCAGGAGTTTTTGTAGGAACGAGTAACTCAATTGGTGATTAGAAGGTAGGGTTTGGGAATAGGCTAACAGAGGCATTGTTGGAGAATTACATAGCTTGATTGGGGTGGAGGGACCCACAAGGATCAGTAGGAACCAAAGCTGGAAATATTACGTGTCCAGAGTACGTCTGGACCAGGATATGTGATCACATTATGTGGTATCCATATTGTAAAGGATAACAGCAAATATATAATCAATCTAGCAATAGTATTAGATAAACTGAAAGGACACTGGGCTATAGTGTCAAACTCAAGATTTAGTGTCTGGCTAGAAATGGAGAAACTGAGGAAGTCTGTGATGTCCCAATGATAAAATGAGACCTTTGGGAGATGAGGTACAGGTGTCTGGCCTATAATATGAAGAATCTGAAATGCAACCAGAACTCACAATGGACATTAGATTTTAGAGTCATTAGATTTTGGAGTCATCTGCATGGAGTCTATAGCTGAAATTTTGAATAAAGATATGGTCTTTGGGAAGAACAAGAATAGGAGTAAGAACCTTTGGGAATGTGCAAATTTAAGGGGACTGGAGAAAAGAAGTTGCTGTGGGAAAACCAGAAAGATGGGAGTAAAGCCAGGACAAAATGTAAAGGAAATTAATGTAGAAGAGGATCATTTTTTCTTCTAACTTATGTCTGCCTATAGGGGCAGTCTTTGAACTGAACAGATTCACTCAGACCTGACAGAAAAACAACTTCCTATGTAGCACAGCATGAGTGGCCTGCTTCTTGCTAGGGTTTTACATGAACTCTTTTTATAGTGGAAATAGATGAAAATGTTCCACAGAAAACGGTTAGTGTTTATTAGGTAAGGGTCCACATTTATGAGCTAATGCCCCATTCTTGGAATCTAACTAGGTAGGAGAGTGATCTGTGGTGGCTGTAAAATTGTAATAATAGCCAAATTTGGTATACAAAATCACCATGACCTCAGAGGTAATTGCAAATGATTTACTACAAATCAATATATAACCTTCACAATACACAAATTTATTCAGACATCTCTATTTGTATTTATGTGCTATATGTATCCATATGAAGTACAACAGGATGCTCTACAGCTGGTATTTGCTGGCTTGTTTCTTATGCCGATTGCACTGTCAGTGTCTAAAGGAAATCGGGCAATGTTTGGTAAATCTCTTCTAAAACAAGGCAGTTTTCATCAAGTTTGTGAAATGTAATTTTATTAATAGAAGGGCATGTCTTACCAGACAAACTATCCCCAAATAAATAAAGTTTCAGCATCATTAAAAGCACACAAACACACAACTTTACAGAGTACTATACAAAGTCGATTTTGATGATGTTCTTACTTGCATTGACTAAAAATCTGAGAAAGACTGTAATCAACCTCTAAATGATTCCGCATAAAGAGGAAAAGTAGAGCACAGTTATTTCATAGAAGGTTTCAGAGTGAGAGTCTGAGTGCTTTAAAAGATATCAGATAGATCACAAATTAAATCACACTGTTAACATTACAGCATGGAACTGCAGTTAATCAAAAACAAAAGTTAAAATGGCTGACAAAGGCTGCATATGTTCTTTTCCAACATAACACTACTTTCTATTTTTGGCATGAATTGATAACTTTTTCCATGAGTAGGAAAATGTGCTCTGCAAACTCTCGGAGGGCACCACGGCCTCCATTGCTTTTGCAAATATATCCAACAGCCTTCTGGGCAGCGGCACAGGCGTCAGCAGGAACGCCGCTGAGGCCCACTTTCTTCAAGCACTCCTCATCAGACACTTCATTTCCTATCAAGGTGAAGAAAAACTGGTTGAATATTTAGAGAGATAAGGAATATTCTTTCTAAATAATGCAAAGAGCAGTCAATAAACAGTTCTGGCAACTTCAGACACTGTATATAAGAAAGCTACAGATTAGATGGAACAAAATGAGTTAAAGTATTTCTATGTATAGTAAATACTTGAGGTCTAGTGTTTTTTCTTAAGCAATTCAACATAAATGCTTATCTATTAGAGAAGAATGGAGTATCCTCTCTGTGTGCCATGCTTATTACAGGTACTAGAAATTCTACATACAAATTATATTATTTAAACATTTTTATGAAGGAAAATTTCCAATAAGCAAGAACCCCAAATTTATGTGGAATAATTATTGTTTTGCCATATTTATCAATATTTTTATCCATTCCCTGCCAAGTTTTTTGAAGGAAAGGGAGAAGGAATTCCCAGACAACATACTTAAGCCGTGAACACTTCACCATTTCCCTATAATAAATACATTTTTAAGAAAGCGATACAATATCATCCAACTAACAAAATCAACAGTAATTCCTCACTATCATCTAATAACCTAGTACATGCTCAAATATCCTCAGCTGTCTCAAAATTGTCTTTTTATAATTGATTTATTTGAATCAGAAATCAAAGAAGGTCCATATATTGCATTTTGTTGATATACATCTTAAGTCTCCCTTTAACAGTTCTGATTTGTATGCTGCCTGATAAATAATTATAACACTGACCTAACTATATCCCTCTCCCTGCCTTGCTTTTACTCTCTCTACCTCCCTCTCTTATCTTTCCTTTGATTGGATAAATTTCAGAAACTCCCAGGACCTAACAGTCACCATTCTGAATACAACTATTACTATAATATAGACCAAATACTACTAATAAAATGTTGGTTAAGACTATTTATTTTAAATTTGTTCTACATGTATCTACTGAAATTTTTAATTATTAAATGTATGGAACTTTGAATTGTTTTCAGTGAAAGATAATAAATATTAAAGTATCTCTTTGCATAATCATGGCTTTCCATTATTATGGCTGAAAAGAAGGATACCAACCAAGATATGCCACTTCTTTCCAGCACAGGCCCATTTCTTTTCTCCATTCATCTACAACTGCAAGCTTATCTGGCACATTGACTTCCATTTTGCAATCCAGTTTTAAGGAGGAGAGGGTCTGCTTTGAACAGGCCCTTTCTGAGATTAACCTCACCTAAAAAATAAAAGGGCAAAGTGAGAAAACAGACCTCACTCACAATAAAATAATACCTTTTAAATAATACAAATCACCAGTGAGTAGTCCTTTGAAGGACTAATTAAGAAAAATCAACTAACTTATTTTAAAATGATGAAGCTTTAGCAGATTTTATTTCTAGTAGTCCAATAAAGGTGAAAGACTGTTTTCCACAGTGAAAAGTAATCTATCTACAGGTAAAAAAATAAAACATACATTGTCTGTTAGCAATCTAAGATTCCCCTATAATTCTTTTTATTGAAAGGAAACTCTATAAATTGTCTTTCGACCTGCTCAGGAACACGTATTTAAGATCTCTAATGAACCATAATAAATCATCTTAAACTTCATTTTTGAAAATACAAATAAGTATTGTTACTTTGAATTAAAATATTCAATTATAAGAATCAGTTCAGTTCAGTCACTCAGTCATGTCTGACTCTTTACAACCCCATGGACTGCAGCACGCCAGGCCTCCCTGTCCATCACCAAATCCCTGAATTTACTCAAGCTAGTGTCCATTGAGTCGGTGATGCCATCCAACCATCTCATCCTCTGTCATCCCTGTCTCCTCCCACCTTCAATCCTTCTCAGCATCAGGGTCTTTTCCAATGAGTCAACTCTTCGCATCAGGTAGCCAAAGTACTGGAGTTTCAGCTTCAGCATCAGTCCTTCCAATGAATATTCAGGACTGATTTCCTTTAGGATGGACTGGTTGGATCTCCTTGCAGTCCAAGGGATCACAAGAATAAGCTACATTTTTAAAAAAATCCATCTGACATTTGCTTTCTTCCAAATGCTGATACCTATTTTCTATGAAATCTTTCTGGTTGCAAGATCCTATGGGAAATATTAGGTAGCAACTATTTAAAATAATATGTTTACATTCATTAAATAAACAAGAAATCTATTTGTTGATAGATTCCTAATTCTACTCACTTAAAAGTAAAAACGGCATAATTTTCTAGGCATGTCAAGGCTAAATTTGAGACACTTAATTGATAATACTAAAAATGTAAATCTCCTGTTTCGGTCACATTGACCCTATATCACAATCTTGAAAAACATTGCTATGTTCAGGGGGCACATACCTCAATACCACTTTTCTTTAATAAACTTATCCCAATAGCATCTTTTATATCATAAGATATTATTTCTTTTTGGTCTCCTGATACATAAATGTGGCCATTGGTGAGACATCCATCAATATTGCAAACAAAAAGTTTTATCTCCTTCAGTTTCTCTTTGCCAAAATAACCGTATCTAAAAGAAACCAAAACAGACCTTTGAATCCAAGTGTGAAACTAATCACTCTCTCTCATCTGGCTAACACCAATAAACTTGATAATTCATTCCCATCCAATTATTCAAACAGTACCTTTTCAAGTTACTTCACACACACTTCAGCTTATAGTACAAGAACTTTAAGTGTGGTCCAACCAAACTGTGGTTCTGAAGTTACTGAATAAGCCATCTATAGGCATATTTTATGTATATGTCTTCCTCACACAAGCAAAACGATTCTAAGATGTTGGGAGGATCAGAAATCTGTGTCTAAAAGTGAATTTAAATGGATCTACTAAAAATAATTTGTTATGATCTAGTGCAAAGGCTATGAGGTCTTGTTTTCACCTTAATACTCTTTGTTCTGCAATAGGCCAATCAATGTCCACATCGATGTCCACGCTGTGCTCAGCTCTCATCTCGTAGTACGCCATCTTCCCACCCTAAACATATTACGAGTGCCATGAGGACTGCTGTCAACACGCATTCATGCTTATCAACAGATTTATTAAAATACAAAACAATGAATTCAGTGCTACAGAACTAAGAAAAATGAACAACCCAGCAATATCAGACATACAACAAGTAATTTCTTTTGGAGGGGAGAGTTCAATATATTCCAATCATGTAAAACAAGTAAATTTAACCCTTTTCAAATTCTACCTATACAGTGCAAGTTCCCATTTTTCAGAATTCTACTTTGACATTGAAGAAGAGTAGAAATAATACATATCCTCCAGGGTTCTGACCACAAGGAATTTTCTGAGAATCCCTAGTTGTATTCCCTTTGTCTGGAAGTCTCTCCCATCATCCAAAAGCAGTAGTAGAAGTATTTTTGGAACTTCTGTTCCTATTTGCAACAGGGGTCAGACTGGGGAGGAAAAGGAACTGTAATATCTATTGCACAGAACTGATCTCTGAGGTACAGACAGGAGTCAACAGTAATTGAATGGATCACACGTGGGCAAAAGAACGAACAAGGAGTGTCATGATCCTGGGGTACGCATTGGGCAAGAGGGTTGAGGCGCTTCTTATGATTGTTATCATTGCAAACTCAAGATCAATTACTGGAAATTTACATTTTTCACAGTTGTCAGTCTCTTTACAAATCTTGTTACAATGAGGAACTTCTATTTTTCGCCACACTTAGGAAAGGGTCAAATTACAGTCATCCTTAACAAAGAGCATAGGGAGAGTTGTACCTATAGATGTCAAATCTAATTTTCCTGAATACTCAAATTTAACTGAACAGCTAGTCTACGGTATGCCTACTGACCAGAAGACTGGCAAATTTCTTCCCCTTAGAGAATGAGTCACGTTAGAATTTTTACTATAAACAGTAGAGTTTTGGAGTTTTAAAATGCTATTTTTTGAGTAACATAAGGATCTGAATTAAAATCCTAACAATGCCTTTTACAACTTGTTTTTGCTTTGAGCCAATGACTTCATTTTTCAGAGCTGCCATTTCCTCCTCTGAAACAAAACTAGGAACATGCACTTTATTTCATTATATGAGATAACCTATGTAGTATTTCATATAATCAACAGTAGGTGCTGAATCAACAATACCTATAACTAAAACGAACAAACAGTATATAACCATGTAAGCTCGAAAGCTGAGAGAGACATCCAACCCACTTACTGTAAAAGGAGAGCACTTATTATAAAAGGAGAACACTAAGGTTCGGAACAGATAAAATAATATATTCAAGGTTAAAAAGTTCCAGATAGAGATATTACTGTAATCTAGCTTTCCTGATGCCTAGGTTGGTTTTACCTCTACTATACTGCTGCATTTTTTTCTGTGTGTCTCTTTTAGAAGCAGTAAAGATTATTCAACTGTACAACCACAACTTGGCAATAATACAACCACGGATTAAAAACAGAGTTTTGAATGAAATAATATGAATACCACAACATATGTAGAATATTCAATAGTTGATTTATCTTAATGTTATAACTGTAGCAGAATCCCTCACATATTCACTGAATGTATCCCAGATCAGTTCAGGGTAAGCGTGCCAGATAAATACCTTGGATGATAAATCTTGTCAGTTACTCCTTTTCCTCTAGGGGTTGATACTTTCCTTTATGAACTGTGCTGTACTTTTTTCTTAGAACTCAAAGTACATACACAAAAGGGTTTAAAAGATTTTTTGCAAATCAAGAGCACAAACCTGTAAGTAACCCATCTCTATCAAATGTCTTTTAGCAAAATAAAATGAGCCATTTTCATATAATTCTCCATCCCAGTCTTGTCGGCGAGGTCGTTTAGCTGGATTCAAATTCAGAGGCTCAGTCATTTCACGAACTAAAGGCAAAAAGCTACAATAAGTCCCAGGTGCTCTGAACACTGAAACAGTTCATTCAGTAATTCTTTTTAAAAATCAAACAAAAATAAACTCAGAATGTAGAATATTTCTATTTATAAATAAATAACTTAGAAGATTTTTTTAAAGGAACACAACCTCTGATAACAACTCTCAGATGATGTCATTTCAGTTCAGTTCAGTCGCTCAGTCGTGTCCGACTCTCTGAGACCCCATGAATCACAGCACGCCAGGCCTCCCTATCACCAACTCCTGGAGTTCACTCAAACTCATGTCCAATGTATCTGATAATAATTCTGATAAATAATTCTGATGATTTATCTTTGCTCTTCAATAGTAATAAGAGGAAAATAAAGTATCTTATGAAAAAATCCTGAATAATTAAGATTTTAAGGGATTCATACAAATATAACGCCTTGGAAGGACATAAATATCAACCTTAGTTGCCAAAGAACTGAACTTGTCATAAAATACTATATTCAATGTTTGAGCCCTTTAAATCTATGTGCTTCTATAGAAATACAATGTGTGTGTTATTTATCTAATGTGGTTGAGAAACTACATTTATGGAATTACTGAAAAATGACTATTTCCTCATTAAATTATTGAAACTTACATATTGATGGGAAATGCTTATATAATGTATGATACATTCTTACCAGTAATTTAAAAAATACTAATATAAAATATATATAACAATAAATTATGTTATTATTATCATTAGTAATAATGATATTTAGTGGTGGTGGTTTAGTTGCTAAGTCCTGTCTGACTCTTGCAACCCCATGGACTGCAGCCTGCCAGGCTCCTCTGTCCATGGGATTCTCCAGGCAAGAATACTGGAGTGGGTTGCCATTTCCTTCTCCAGGGGATCTTCCTGACCCAGGAATTGAACCTGGGTCTCCTGCATAGAAGGCAGATTCTTTACCAACTGAGCTACAAGGGAAGCCCCTTAATATTTAGTGAATAAGTTCAAAATATTATATATATAAAACAACAAATTTGCTACAGAGAAGATACTCAATAATTGTTTATTGAATGAAATCAATAAACTAGTCATTGATATATTTTATTAATTTTGATGACATTCAAATTTAGAGACTGAAAATCATTTTCTGCTTATAACTTTATCTTCTTAATTGTTCTTTTGTGGACCTTCTCCATTTTTACTGCATCTTCCTTACTATCTCCTTTAAATCAAACATAGGTTAGAGACAATTGGCCCAGTTTTCCTACATTCTACAAATGTTAGAACTGAACAGAAATCATACTGCCTGTCTTCAGGTATATTTCATTTGCCTATCTGTTAGTAATTATATTCTTTGTGACACATTTTGCTAGTTTGTCTGGAGAGAAGTAAGGCTCTAACTAAACATTACAGTACTCTTTTGGTATAAGAAGTTGTGAACTTTGAGAAGCAATTCTACAGATTCATTCTTGAGGTTCTCCAGAACTTTTTGGTGGAAGACTTCTATTCCCACCATCCTATATGATTCATAGGTAGAACAACACAAAAGTATCTGCTCTAGAAAAATGGCCTCAAAATACAAATAGAGTGTTAAAATAATCCTTTGTAAAAAGAAAGAGAATTTGGTTTCCATTGTTTTGTCTCAACAATCACAAGATTTAGAACTGACTATAAATGCTATTATCTACTACAGTGATAAAAATCCCACGTTCTATTTTACTGCTCCCTTTTTAACTCTCCCATTCCTAAGGAGTATTTACATAAGAAAAATTAATTCTCCATAAGATGAGCTAAAATAAAAATCAGTACAACAGATTACCTCCTTTCTGAATTTCACCCCATCGAAACTGATGCCGTCTCACAACAGAGAAAACAGAATCGTATCCTTCTTCTCGAATCATTTCTGCAACTTTCTGAAGATCAGTAGGATGTAAACATGGAGAAGTAGCTTGAATATTTCCTACAATGTCAACCTCTTAAAAAGACAAGACAAATGAAAAGAACATCAAAATGAAGTTCTTTGCAAGCAAGTAATACTAAAATCTAAATTCAAATGTTAAACAAGTCTTGTGAAATGAGTAACAAGTTGGAAATGACAAAAAAATTTTGAATAAACTATTAGTCAAATTCATACCATTGTGATAATTAAGAAATTCTATGATGGCATCTAGTGAGGTAGAACTGTCTTTTGAAGCTTCAGAACTTCTTCGATGAACTTGTGCACCAAACTGTTTGGCCACATTCTCAATTTCATCATGGTCTGTTGAAACCCATACACTGTACAGATATTAAAAAAAAAAAGCCAAATCACTAAAAAAAAAAAAAATTAAAGATAAAAAGGAGCTCTGCAACCCCCAAAATACAGCTTATATAATGTTAGAATAGTTTTTGTACCATCAAAATAATGTTAGATTCAAAACAATATAAAATTTAAAGAAAAATAGTTTTCTACGGAAACCATATTTTTAAATGCTTGAATTATAAATGTGGTTCCAGATGTAATATTTATATTTATATTATAACATTTATATACATATTGTTTACACAGCCCTAGAAATCACTGCAGATGCTGATTGCAGCCATGAAATTAAAAGACGCTTGCTCCTTGGAAGGAAAGTTATGACCAACCTTGATAGTATATTAAAAAGCAGAGACATTACTTTGCCAACCAAGGTCCGTCTAGTCAAGGCTATGGTTTTTCCCGTGGTCATGTATGGATGTGAGAGTTGGACTGTGAAGAAGGCTGATCGCCGAAGAATCGATGCTTTTGAACTGTGGTGTTGGAGAAGACTCTTGAGAGTCCCTTATACTGCAAGGAGATCCAACCAGTCCATTCTAGAGGAGATCAATCCTGGATGTTCATTGGAGGGACTGATGCTAAAGCTGAAACTGCAATACTTTGGCCACCTCATGCGACGGGTTGACTCACTGGAAAAGACTCTGATGCTGGGAAAGGTTGGGGGCGGGAGGAGAAGGGGACGACGGAGAATGAGACGGCTGGATGGCATCACCGACTCTGTGGACATGGGTTTGAGTGTACTCCGGGAGTTGGTGATGGACAGGAAGGCCTGGCGTTCTGTGATTCATGGGGTCGCGGAGAGTCGGACACGACTGAGCGACTGAACTGAACTGAGAAATCATTTTATAAAATTAGAAAAAATTTAAAAAAAAATTAGAAAAAATTGATATTTTTAAGGCTAATGGTTTATTAAAAATACTAGTAACACTGGAAGTTCAAATCTAAAGGAAATAAAGATACTTTTCTCCCATCAAAATCCAAAACGTTGTATAGTTAATATGCCTACTGAGAAAAAAAATGGATGTGGCTTAGCCAAATCACAAGGCTAAGTTTCAAGCTTAGTAAAGACTTATATGCCCAAAACAGTCAGACAAGCCAACTCTTTTTTGGGTGGGACGGAGGCAACTAACAATGGGTACATAAATATCTGAACACAGAATCAATTGGGTGAAGTCACCAATAACAATCAAAGTCGTGGAGAACATGACTTGACTGGCTCAGGATAGCTTAGTGTAACAGCTCTATTAACCACACCTTACGTAGCTGACCTTTTGCACTTTATAAGATGATGACTCACAGTAAAATATAAAACATTATTTGGGGGATGCATACTACTCTCTCCTGAAGTTTTCCTAACCTTTATAAATTTCCATTGCTAGAAACAGAATGTTTTACTCTAGCCACAATGCTTTTAGACTGACATTTCACAAAGACATCCGAATGACTTCTTTGGTATATGCACATACAGCTGATCCTTAACCAACACAGGTTTGAACTAATAAATGTATGGGAAAATTTAAGGAGATCTGCAACAGTGTGAACAAAACTGCAAACTGTGTAGCCTAGTACTATCAGAAAAAATAAAGTTAGGTATGCCAGGAATACATAAAACATATGTAGATAATGGCTTTCCCGAGTGGCTCAGATAGTAAAGAATGTGCCCACAACGCAGGAGACCTGGGTTTGATCCCTGGGTCAGGAAGATCCCCTGAAGTAGGAAATGGCAATCCACTCTAGTATGCTTGACTAGAGAATTCTGTGAACAGAAGAGCCTGGCAGGCTACAGTCCATGGGGTCACAAAGAGTAGACATGACTGAGTCTTTCAGTTTACTTTAGTTTCATGTAGATAATACATGATAATACAACACTTTCGCTGTACTTTCATGTAGATAATAGTCTACCCTCACATAGGTATAAGATGAATGATACTTAATATAAAGTTAATAATGTTTCACTTTCAGCTTTTAAAAAATGGAACAATGCTTCTGACACTGTATTATGAGTATGACTGTAATACTGCACACCATAAAATTTTTATGATTCATTCATTAGTGTGTGTGGGCTAGGCTACCATGAAGCAATCATAATGATTAAAATAGACCAACATTACTGTTGTTTGTGAGGTTTTGGTGGCTCAGATGATAAAGCGTCTGCCTACAATGTGAGAGACCTGGGTTTGATCCCTGGGTCGAGAACATCCCCCTAGAGAAGTAAATGGCAACCCACTCCAGTACTCTTGTATGGAGAATCCCATGGATGGAGGAGCCTGGTGGGCTACAGTCCATGGGGTCACAAAGAGTCGGACACAACTGAGCGACTTCACTTCATTTCACTTTTCACTGTTGTTTAGTTGCCAAGTCCTGTCCAACTCTTTGTGACCCCATGGACTGTCGCCTGCCAGACAACTCTGTCCATGGGATTTCCCAGGCAAGAATATTGGAGTGGGTTGCCGTTTCCTTCTCCAAGGGATCTTTCTGACCCAGGGACCAAACCCTAGTCTCCAGCATTAGCAGCTGGGTTCTTTACCAATGAGCCACCAGGGAAGCCCTAGACTACCACCACAAAGCAATCATATAGCTGTTCTTTGTTATCAATGCCTGACTCATTATACCTGTAGATAAATATGAATTTCTTTTTCACAATATCTTTTTATTTTTGATGTTCAGTGTTAGTAATATATATAACATTTACAGTGTTTTGTATAATATTGATGTAGGTGCTGATAGATGATCCATCTTGTAAATAATGTAAAATTATGATTATCAATATAGCTAAGTACTGTTAATGTACTTTGTCTTCCTTATGATTTCCTTGATAACATTTTGTTTTCTTTAGCTTACTTTACTGTAACATACTATATAATAAATACATAAAATGTGTTAATAAATAATCAAAATAAATAAAACTAAATAAAGCATAATGTGTCTCAGCTATAGAGGACTAGTGGTTACCAGTGGGAGAGGGAAAGGAGGAGGGCCAATACAGGGGTAGGGAGAAAAAAATGAGATTACATGAAATTATGTGTGCAAAACTTTTGAAAACTGTAAAGCATTACAGAATTTAAAGAATTTTTCATTCAATTAAAAAAATAAATTTAAAAAGTCTGATGCTCAGTTGTGTCTGACTCTTTTAGCCTGCCAGTCTCCTCTATCCGTGGAATTCTCCAGGAAAGGATACTGGAGTGGGTAGCCATTCCCTTTTCCAGGGAATATTCCCTTCTCCAGGGGATCTTCCCAACCCTGGGATCAAACCTGTGTCTCCTGCATTGCTGGCTGATTCTTTATCATCTGAGCCACCAGGGAAGCCCTAAATTAAAAAAAAAATGTGTTTATGATATTAGGAAGGCTTTGGTCAACAGTAGGCTACTAGTAGTTAAGTTCTGGGGGATCAAAAGCTGATCTGGGACTTCTGACTGCCCAGGCTGAGGAGGGGAGTTGGCACCCCAATCCTCATATTGTTCAAGGGTCAACTGTATTTCTTTCACCCTTTTCATTCAACATCTACTGCATGAAAGAGAAACTGCATGTTTCAAACATCTATGCTCAACTGTCAAGAGTCAAAAGAAAGAAACGAAAGAAAAGTTTCTAACAGCTCCAGATTTAAGAGATTCCCTTTACTATTGGCAGAAGGAAGATTTAAATCCAGAGATAAAGTAAACAAACCCCCACCCTGCCCCCTATTTTTTTTCAGAGGAAGCCTAATAAACAAGATGAGCCACTGGCTAGAGGTCAAGTGTGTCATATCTACTCGTGTCATTCTGCAAAAGGCAGAACACAGAAGCCCTCACTTCCCTCCATTGCAAAATATGAAATAGTTTGGGGATAAGTTTTTTACTGGAAAATGTCACAAAGGTATACAACAAACTGAAGTACCAATGAAAACTCCGTAAATTTTTTAAAGAGAGGAAAAAAGGAGGATGGTGATGGTAATAAAGTAAAAAGTAAACAGTAAAAGAGACCAGTCTTTTGACGTCTAGTTAAATCACTAACTGAAATAAATTACTGAAGCCATTTACTTTAATATCCTGATCTTTACTGTAATAAACACTCAACACCTCAGGATTCAGTGATCTTTTGGAAATGCTTAAACGGTAAATAAGAATAGAGGTCCCTATGTTTCTTCTTTCATTATTCATTCCTTCCTTCTTTCATGAAATGGAAATGACTCTTGACTGCGTAGTCTGTTTCAGGCCCTTCTCTGGACACCAGGGATACAAAATCCATTGACACGAGAAATTCTCAACCTATTAGTAGAAATAGAGAATGGCCAGGAAGCAATAACTGACCTTTCTATAATGCTTTACTTTTTACAAAGTATTTTTAGAGAGCCTGCTACATAACAGGTGCTCAATATATACTTGGTGTATGAATGAAACAGGAAATGGTTAAGAGCATGGACTCTGAAGGAAGGGCTTCGAGTCTTGGCTCTATCACAAGCTAGTTATATGACCCAAGGCCAAATCTCCCAAAGCCTAAATTTTCACTAAAACAGAGGTGACAATGACAGCAATTACCAAATATGGTTGTTATGACAAATCAATATAAACCACAATATAGAATAAATGTTTAGAGTTGACTCACTGGAAAAGACTCTGATGCTGGAAAGGTTGGGGGCGGGAGGAGAAGGGGACGACAGAGAATGAGATGGCTGGATGGCATCACCAACTCTGTGGACATGAGTTTGAGTGTACTCTGGGAGTTGGTGATGGACAGGGAGGCCTGGCGTGCTGTGATTCATGGGGTCGCGGAGAGTCGGACATGACTGAGCGACTGAACTGAACTGAACTGAAGTAATAGCTATTGAAAATAATAAGAATGGTGATAAAGGAACAGTTGACAGTCTCATTTAATCCTCATACTAGTTCTGATTGAAGGAAAACTGAAGTTTTGCTTTCAGACCTTCAAAGGTCCAAACTAATTTATATGTATTATGTAAGGCAATGGCACTATGAATATGAAAATAGCATCTTACATGTACACTTAAAAAACAATGATCATCACTTATTACATCATCATAAGGAAGTCAATCATTTCCACTCAGCTAAGGGGCACCATTACATTAGCAAGCCCAAGAGAAAAGGATGAGCAAATGAACAAAGAGGCCTTTTTAATAAAATTTAAAATCAAGTATGAAGTAAACATCAAAGTGGAATGCCAATGGCTTTAGCCTCAAATGAAGTCATACTACATCTAACAGGATGAACAGGAGTATCAACCACGATCCCTATAACAGACACTGCAAATCAAAAATTGCCATTTCAAGGACAACACAGCCCAGGCCTTTCATTAATCATAAATCCACACCCTAAAAGTGAAACCAACACTTACATTTAGTTTTCACAAGTATATTAGGCAACATGTAAAAAAATCGATGCACTCTAAGATTTACTTACACAGCATTCAACCACTGTTGAAAACCAAGCTCTTACAAACTCAACTCTCACAATGACTTTTTACTAAATTAAAATAATATCTCAGCATTTTTTCTTGACTGTTAACTATGTAAGTTAATGGGCAATGTTAGCAACCTTGAAAGTATTGTTAGCTTTGAGTCTAAGCAGGCTAAAACTCAATTAAGTCAAAATGATTTTGGACAAAGTAATCTCCAGGCCTGAAAAACAAATCGGGTGAGCTACAGTTTTCTCCAATTCCCTCACAGGGTAGACAGATTTTTTTTTTTTTAAGAAAGTAGAAGGTGAGAAGCAAGAAGGCTGCTCCCAACTGACAGCAGCTTCAGAACAAGTCAATTAAATTCTAACCTACCCCTTTGGGGTGGTAGATTGACCTCAAAGGGAAGAGAATGAATGGATAATTACAAGCTTCCTAAATGAACTGTTGAAGGAGGGTGTATAGGGGCTATCTGCCAGAAAGAAGGTAAATCCTCCTGGCAGCATTAAGCACTCCTTTTATGGGGCTGGAATCATCCTAAGAACAAGGCCTTTAAGCCGTTAGAAACCATGATGGAGTTTGGTTGACCACAGAGGCTTGGACAGAGTTGTTATGTGTAGAAAGTTTTGTAGTTTTCAGCAAAACCACCCCCATACCATAAAAGGGAGAGCCTTAGAGGAACCAAGAAATAGAGGATTATGGTGATCAAATGGACCATCCCCTTTCTTTTTCTTAAAAATATGAATTACTACCTGATACAGTACACTATATATTAACTATCTTCTCCTTATTATAATGCCTGTTCCGTCTGTGGATGGACCCTACTGCTAAACTCATGGTTAAGGACCCATAACAGTGCCTGTCACATAGTAGGTAGTCAATAAATATTTGCAGAATGAATCATTGTTGCTCTTGAATTTGTATCTCAAACATGCCCTACCTTTTTTTAGGTTAAGCCAGTTTGAAAAGGGTTTCCTGACATGCAATCGGAGTTGTAAAGGAGTTCTGTTCTCAATCTATTAAGAATGTGATTTTGATCTCTGGTTTATGTCACAAAAATAGGGTTTTACTACATCTCTACTAACTTGGATGCACCTTCTCTCGGTCCTTTTTTGTTTTCCAGTGCGTACCTTTTGTGAGGTAAACACGTCCCAAAGTCTGTGAGTTTCACAGGGAAAGACCCATGTCACATTCATCTTGTAATCCCCTTGGATGTGTATGGCAGACTCAGTGTTTACCGAACTGAACCACATCCCCAAGTCTTTCCCTATCTTTCCTCTGCACACTTCCTGTTACATTACTGTTATTAATATCTTCTGTGTGCAGGTTCCTATTCACCCAGCACCACCCAAGACTTCCTTTGGACAAAAACATCAAGAAAATTAGTAAATTTATACTATTTTGGTATCTCCTTTGTAAACACGTTCGGTTAAATGAAAATCATTTATCCACATATTAAGTATGTTATTAATATGCTCCAGAGACAGCCATCTCTTTAAAAACCAAAACTCGAAAATCAAAAGGTGAAGATAATTTACTTTTCACGGGGAACAAATACAAGCACAATTAGGTTGAAATTACCATGTGTAAATTCATTCTTGGCACAGAATGCCTCCTCCCTTTTATGAATGACATAACTCCTGGCTAACATGGCATATGGCCATGTCTCTTAAATGATGCACAATTAAAACCGTCCTTACGGCAAACGAGGTTCCAAAGGTATGATCAAATCATTTAGAACCATTTTATCAAACAGCCCCGCGGTGCGCTTTTCCACTGTCTCGCACCCAGGTACAAATGTGGGCAGCTTTCTAGATTGTGCTGACTCACAACAGGCAGATAGCTTAGAGTATTTTCCAAAGGACAGGAAAGGATCTCCAAGCTGAGCTGGAAATGAGAAAAGCCCTGACACCCCACTCCATTCATGAACCTGACGCCTCCTTAATCGATCAGCACCAGGTGGGTAGCAGACGCTGAGCAACAGGGGAAAGCTAGTGGCCTCCGTCTAAAGGAGTTATCGCCGATGTTTCACAAGTGTGGCCTCCTTGCGTTTACCCTGTGAAGTCGACCTGGGCAGCGCAGACTTTTGAGAAGAGGAAATCTCCCCTTTTACGGGTGTCATTCTCAAGGGCTGGGGCAGGAACAGTCCCAAGTTCATGGCTACTAGCAATTACGGAACAAGGAAGGAACTGGAGCCCCGCCTCCCCCGCGGGCAGCCGGGGCCCAGGCACTCCGGATCTCGTGCACCCCTTCCGGGGGCCGCTGCCCCCGGAGCCCCGGCCCCTCCGGCGGCCGGCTCTCCCCTCTCGACCCCCGCCCAGGCCGCGCCGCCCACTCTCGCACATGCGCACCTCTGGAAGACCCCCGAGTCCAGGGCCGCACGCAGGACCCAGCCAATGAGCGGGACCCCGGCCAGGTGCTTAATGTTCTTCAGGGGGATGCCCTTGCTGCCGCCCCGGGCCAGGATGAGGGCCGCCATGTGCGGGGGCTTCTCCACCCCTCGGCCCTGGCCGCCGCGGGAGTTGCGCTGTAGCTTCGGCGGCCGGCCCCGAGAGGGTCGCCCCCGCGGGTTGGAGACGGAGGTGGCGGCCCCCTTCTCCACCGAGTCCATCTTCCTCCCACGCCTTCTCCCCAGCTTCTCCACATCCGGGAGCTCTTGTCTCGCCACCTCAGCTCGGCGCCGCCCGATCTCCCCGCCCGACTGCCCGCGGGGGTGGCTGTTCCCGGCCCCGCCCACCTCCGATCCTGCACCCTCGCGGGGCAGGCCGGGAGTTGTAGTCCGCTGGTCACTCGCAGGGCCAGTAGGCTCCGCCTGCGCGACCCCCAAGCCAAAGTCCGGCACCGAGAGCCCCGTCCTGACTGGAAGGAAGTGCAGCTTCTGCGGAGCTTGATATTGTATGGAGATTAATAAAATAGGTAACAAGGACAACAAATAGTTCTTCTGTTGAAGAATTTCCCCATTCGAAATTGTAGTGAGTTTCCCATCACACCCTGATGCATTCTAACTCGAAACAATTTTCATTTAAAAATTTAAGTGTCCATTTTTCTGCTATGCTACCTACTCCTTGTTTCTAAGAGATGACCTCATTCAAATGTCCTCCAGGCCCTTTAAATTCAACATTTTAGAAACAGCTCTCCCTGTGGGCTCAAACTGCTTCTACTTGCATTTTCTTTTTCTTTCTTTTCTTTTTTTTAATTGAGATATAATTGACATGTAACATGTTCGTTTCAGGTGTACAGTGTAGTGATTCTGTGTTTGTGTATAGTGAGATATGATCACTACAATGTGAATATTTCTGTCTGCATATTCTACCAATACCACCATCCACCTAGGTGGAAAAACTTGGAAGTCAACCTTGCTTAGTCCCTTGTAAGTGCAACAGACATCTGTTCGGTTTTGTTTGTTTGTTTTTGGACTGAAGTCTTTTCCCTTCGGGAATTGTTAGCTCTCTTACCTGGTGGGCATTTCACATAAATCTTCAGCAGTGTTGCAGTGAATGTATGACCCAGGCTGACCAATCTAAGTACCTCATCTTCCTGAGAACAGTCGTGGCCCAGAGACAGGAATATGATCAAGCAGATCCCCCTCGAGTCCTTTCCAGAGACTCTGGGAAAGAAAGGATCTTTTTCTTGCTGAAAATATTTGGGTGCTAAGGACCCTCTAAACCTGAATCCTCAGGGCAGTATGAGGGAAGGGGGATGAGGAGAGTTTCTGTTCTGAAATTGACTGGGAGGCTTGTGTTCATATGGAAGAAAGCAGGGTCAAGCCACACAGGGATAAGGGAAAAGCTCTTGATCCAGCCAAAAGATTCAAAGGTGCATACAGACACACACTCACATACTCATGTACACACACACATATATCTTTCATGTGTGATTTTTTAGAAAGAAATCTACCTAACATACACTTTGCATTTTACCACTTTTGCAAGCCTGCATCTGGAAGTAGAGAGTCTGCTTGTCTGTCCTAGGTGGAGGCTAGTCCACCCAGAATGAATGAAATGTGGTGGTATTGCCTTTCCTTCTCCAGGAGTGACAGAAGGTTGCTGCGCTTCCCAGGTCTTGGCCCTTTCTGAAGGAGACAGAATAAGCCTGTACTGTTTTGAGTCCCAGACAGTCACTAGAAACTTCACATATCATCTTTTTCCCTGTGAAGTAGCCTAGCCCTCCTAGGGTCTGGTTCTGGGAGAAGGTGCTGGATATGGCAAAGGATGACTATAAACAGATATCAATGCAGGTCCTGGAGAAGGGGCAAGGCCCCAGGAACCATCCTAGCACTACAGGCCACATGGTCATTTTGCCCTCAATGCACTGGCTCTTTGAATGGGACCTTCCCAGTTACTATGCTGAGAAACAGCAACACTGCTTTTTTTGGTAACCATGTGAGTACATCTACTGCTTCTGACACACAAAACCTCTTTTTCCTTCTCCATTACAATAATTACCTTAGTTACCACTGATAAGAAAGTTGCCATGCTCCATGGTCATTCCCTAGAGGCCTGCAAAAGCTAGTGGACCACCGACATCTGAGTAGCTTAACTCCTCTGGCACACTGGTGTCCTCCACACAGTGGCACCATTGTTTCTTATCAAAAGAGATTACAGCAATTTACGTAAAAGCTATGAGACTGTGGACTCCTCCAGGAGAGGGACCGTTCCTTCTTTGTAATTGCATCCAGAACAGCGTGTGGGTTGCAGTATCTGCTTGGTAATAGGCAGTGAACTCCGTCTCATGTTACTTTTCCAGTCTCTGCTCACACATACTTTTGTATCCCGTTGCAATCTTACCATAATAAAGCACCTTGTATTCTTTGCATTTTTACAGGGCAGTTTTGGTTAGACCTGACAGCTGGTTGATTCCCAATCCTGAGAGAGAAAGAGAGAAGTGCGGGAGGGGATAGTCAAAGTGGAAGGTGATTATCTAGTTCAATATATGACACACGGAAGTTTGATAATTTTTTTTTCAATAAAATTAAGACCATACTCATTTAATATATTTTTCTTATGTGTGATCAATGGGCATAAAGTTTCAGGATTCCCTGGAAAAATGGCAACTCACTCCAGTATTCTTGCCTGGAAAATTCCATGGTCGGAGGAGCCTGGTGGGCTACAGTTCATGGTGTCATAAAGAGTCAGTTAAGACTGAGCACGCACACAAACAAGATGGATAAATTCTAGCAATCTACTGTATAATGTTGTATAACCTGTAGTCAACAATTATGTATTGCACACTTAAAATTTAAGATGGCAGATGTATTCATAATACAATAAATGGAATTTTGAAAAAAGAGAAGGATAATGATTGTGCCAAGAAGAGGAAATGTTAGCTTATCTTTGGGTTACTCTGAAGGAGTTAAAAATAAACTGCTCTCAAAGCAAATATTCAGACTCATCCTTCCTTTAAAGATGAGTATGAAGTATATTGCTGCCAAAGAATAATTCATTTGTATTTATAGTGAAAGAACATATCTTTGTAGTGCCTCTTGTTTTGTGATTCTGTAAGTGAACAAACTCAACGCACAGAGAAGTGCTTTAATTCATTGATTTGCTGGTATTTATTGCATTCCACAAGCCAGGCCTCGCGTGACACTTCAGGAATGCCAAAGCAAGATGGCCAAGACACAGAACTTAGTGTTCTGATGGGGAGATAGGCAGACCTCAGTAGAGTGCAGTTTGTGCTTTGATAGAAATGCATGTGCTGGAGTAGGCAAAGAACAAGAGAAGTATTTAGACTAGAGTGAGTTTTTGTTGGCTAAGATGACTCGTGCAATACTGTTCAAGTGTAAGAATCTCTTCTAGGCTGAGGGAGTAGTATTGGAGAAATCACAGAAGAATGAAACAGCTTCCCAGTGCGAAACTGGGAAACTAGAAGTAGTTCACTATAATTCGAGCATATGACACAGGTGGGTTTGTGATAAAAGCTGATTAATAGAGGGGATCATATGGGCCAGATAACAGCACATAAGGCTGTTAGGGGCCAGACCTTGTGGACATCATGAAGAGCATAAGACTCACTTCATTCTTTCAACGAATCATTACTGCATAACTACAGTGTGTCAGGTACTTTGCCAGGCCCTGGAAATAGATGGAAGGTGCTGGAAAGTGCTCAATTTCTAAGTGTATCTTAGAAGTATAGTGAATAGGATTTGCTGACAGGTCAAATGAAGGGTGTGAGAGAAGAAGAAGACAAAAGTGGTGGCAGGGTCTTTGGCCTCTGACCATTAGCATTCTTTAATGTTGGTGAATCTAGGGATCAGTCAGTCTCTGGTGATGTAAGAGTCCCAACTCTGCAGAGAGTGCCCTACCCTTAGTATTTCTGGGAGTCCTCAAGAGTGTCTTACATGTGCCCATGAAAATGAAAGTCCTGGCTGCGACTTACAGTGACTGCAGTTGCTAGAGACCCACCGACTTACTTCTCTCTCTGGAGCTATAGCTAAGACTTTCTTACTGGTCTTTTAACACATGGATTTTTTTTTGAGTTGTAAGTACTATATGTTTTTGTGTATGTGTATGTTGTGGCTGCTTAGTTGCTCAGTCCAGCTCTTTGTGACCCTATGTACTGAAGCCCGCTGGGCTCCTCTGTCCACGGGATTATGCAGACAAGAATACTGGAGTGGGTTGCCATTTCTTTCTCCAGGGGATCTTCCTGACCCAGGCAGGCAGATTGGCAGGCAGATTCCTTACGGCTGGACTACCAAGGAAGCTGGGACATAAATATAACAATATAAAATTGTATTGTATATAAAATTTTATATTCTTTTGTTGCTTGTATCATTACAGTATAAAGTCTTTAAACTTTCTGTTAGAAGTTATTTAAAGTTACTTTCAATGGACAGACCATACTTTATTTAGCAATTCCTTATTGCTGGACATTTTTATGTAAAGTAATAATTCCTAATAACTTTGTATATAAATTTGTAATGATGTAGGCAATAGTTTCTGGAATAGTTTTCTATAAATGAAATCACCCGATTAAAATGTAGTGATTATCTTCATTTGAATCCAAATTAAGATTTATCTGGGTAGGTTGGCCACATTACCATTCATGTATAAATTATCTCTTGCCACTCAATAAATTACCTTAAAACTTAGCAGCTTAAATGAACAGACATTTCTATTTCACAGTTTCTGAGGCTCAGAGAGGGATTTAAATGTGTAGTTCTAGCTACAGGTTTCTCTTGACGTTTCAGTCAAGCTCTCAACTGGGACCACAATTATCTCAGGGCCTGACTGAGCTAGAGAATCCACTTGTAATGTGGCTCATCCACCTGGCTGTTGGCAGGCCTCTGTTCCTTACTGACTGGCTGTGTGTCCAAAGGCCTCACTCAGCTCCTAGCCACATGGGCCCCTCTGTAGGGCAGCTCACAGTATAGCAGCTGCATTCCCAGAGCAAGTGATTCAAGAGAGAGTGAAAACAGCACAATCAAGGGCATCCCAGGTGACGCTAGGGGTAAAGAACCCACCTGCCAATGCGGGAGACTTAAGGGAGACATCAGAGAGGCTGGTTTGATTCCTGGGCTGGGACCCTATGGACTGTGTCACAGCAAGTTCCTCTGTCCGTGGGATTCTCCAGGCAAGAATAGTGGAGTCTTCAATCTCTTATGTCTCCTGCATTGGCAGGCCGGTTCTTTACCATTAGCGCCACCTAGGAAGCCTGAAGACTCTGCCCATGGGATTCTTCAGGCAAGAATACTAGGGTGGGTTGCCATTTCCTTCTCCAGGGGATCTTCCCAACCCAGGGATCGAACCCAGGTCTTTTGCATTGCAGACAGATTCTTTACCACCCTAGATGCAAGGGAAGCCGAAAGACTAGATTGATAACCCCAAATAGACAATAGATTGGTAGAATTTTTTTTACAGCCCATGAGAGAGACCTACATGGTCACCAAATCATAAGTTTTCCTGGAAGATGTGACGACAGTACATGTGGGGGAGAAATTTCAACTTGGCCAGACCCTTTGCTGGAATGTAACCCAAGATGCTGAAGGGCTGATGTTGAAGCTGAAGCTCCAATACTTTGGCCACCCGATGTGAAGAATTGACTTGTTGGAAAAGTCCCTGATGCTGGGAAAGATTGAGGGCAGGAGGAGAAGGGGGCGACAGAGGATGAAATTGTTGGATGGCAAAACTGACTCAATGGGCTTGAGTTTGAGCAAGCTCCAGGAGATGGTAAAGGACAGGGAAGCCTGGCAGGCTGCACTCCATGGGGTCACAAAGAGTCGGACATGACTGAGCAACTGAACAACAACAGCCCAAGATACACATCTGTCAAGCAGAAGTAGTAAGTAATAAACAGGGTGAAAAATCCTGACCAAGAATACTTCCACTGCCACAGAATTGCTCATGGTTTGGTGTTTGAGACCTTACATTTCTTTAGATTGGAACTGGCATGTAACACCTGGAATGAACAGATGAATGTTTCAATCTATATCAAGACAATTTTTTTTTTTAAACATGGATATATTAATGCTAGGAAATGATCTCAAAAAGCAGGTTGGAAAGAAGCTGTAGAAAATAAACTTGAAAACTTTCATGAAACAAGTAAAAGAAGCATTTATCTGTAAATAAATATTACTGTGGAAGCTCAGATTATTTAGTGGATTTGAAGGACTTCCTGGATCCTTATCTGTTAAGAATTTTAGGAGAAGGAAAAGGAGGTGCCTTAGAACTCCTGATATCAGAAGCAGTCAGGCCTCCAGCTATTAGAGACTTTGAACTCTGGGAGAAAGAAGTGAATAAGACTGAGGCCTGAGGGTGGGAGCGCTGTCTGTGGTATTCAAAACATCTGATAAGAACTGTCCGCTAGGCAAGTTCAGTTCAGTTCAGTCGCTCAGTCCTGTCCGACTCTTTGCGACCCCATGAATCACAGCATGCCAGGCCTCCCTGTCCATCACCAACTCCTGGAGTTCACTCAAACTCATGTCCATTGAGTCAGTGATACCATCCAGCCATCTCATTCTCTGTCGTCCCTGTCTCCTCCCACCCCCAATCCTTCCCAGCATCAGACTCTTTTCCAGTGAGTCAACTCGTCGCATGAGGTGGCCAAAGTATTGCAGTTTCAGCTTTACCATCAGTCCTTCCAATGTACACCCAGGATTGATCTCCTTTAGAATGGACTGGTTGGATCTCCTTGCAGTCCAAGGGACTCTCAAGAGTCTTCTCCAGCACCACAGTTCAAAAGCATCAATTCTTCAGTGCTCAGCTTTCTTCACAGTCCAACTCTCACAAGTATCACCTTTTTACAGGCAAACATACAGATTCTGTGACTTGTTTTGGAGACTAAAAGGTGGAGGGAAGCAGGTAAATTGTAACTGCCAAGGGAGCCATCCACTGTTACTGAAGATGCCAAGGCAGGGGCACAAGAAAGGTCGGAAAGACGCCAAGATTTTTTGTTCCATGAAGCTATGGACCCAACCCCTCAAAGACTAGATTTAAGGCAAGAACAACAACAGCAACCAGAGAAGATCCTGAAAGGAGAATGTTTCTGGAACAATACTGTGCAAGGTGGTGAATGAAAAATTCCCACCATTTTTTGGTGTTAATAGAGAATGACCGCTTTCTAGAAGAACAGTGGTAAAGAACCAGCCTGCCAGTGCAGGAGACATAAGAGACTTGGGTTCAATCCCGGGGTTGGGAAGATCCCCTGGAGGAGGGCATGACAACTCACCCCAGTATTGCTGTGTGGAGAATTCCGTAGACAGAGGAACATGGTGGGTATAGTCCATGGAGTCACGAAGAATCAGACACAGCTGAGGTGACTTAGCACAGCACAGCAGGATGTATTTATAAGTGTGGTTATTAATAAGTATAGTTATTTTTGGAGTACTTGGTGCCAGGCATACTGCTGAGTCTTTACATGTGTTGTCTCATTTCAGGTTCTTGACAATCCTTCAGTTCAGTTCAGTCGCTCAGTCGTGTCCAACTCTTTGAGACCCCATGCACTGCAGCACACCAGGCTTCCCTGTCCGTCACCAACTCCCGGAGCTTACTCAAACTCATGCCATCCAACCATCTCGTCCTCTGTTGTCCCCTTCTCCTCCTGCCTTCAATCTTTCCCAGCATCAGGGTCTTTTCCAATGAGTCAGTTCTTCCCATCAGGTGGTCAAAGTACTGGAGTTTCAGCTTCAGCATCAGTCCTTGCAATGAATATTCAGGACTGATTTCCATTAGGATGGACTGGTTGGATCTCCTTGCAGTCCAAGGGACTCTCAAGAGTTTTCTCCAACACCATAGTTCGAAAGCATCAATTCTTCAGCTCTCAGCTTTCTTTATAGTTCAATTCTCACATCCATACATGACTACTGGAAAAATCATAGCTTTGGCTAGAGGGACCTTTGTCGGCAAAGTAATGTCTCTGCTTTTTAATATGCTGTTTAAGTTAGTCATAGCTTTCCTTCCAAGGAGCAAGACATCTTTTAATTTCATGGCTGCGGTCACCATCTGCAGTGATTTTGGAGCCCAAGAAAATATAGTCTGTTGTTATTTCCATTGTTTCCCCATCTATTAGCCATGAAGTGGTGGGACCGAATGCTATGATCTTAGTTTTTTGAATGTTGAGTTTTAAGCCGGCTTTTTCACTCTCCTCTTTCACTTTCATCAGGAAGCTCTTCAGTTTCTCTTCACTTTCTGCCAGCAAGGTGGTGCCATCTGCATATCTGAGGCTATTGATATTTCTGCCCGCAATCTTGATTCCAGCTTGTGCTTCATCCACCCGGCATTTCGCATGATGTGCTCTGCATGTAAGTTAAATAAGCGGGGTGACTGTATACAGCCTTGGTGTACTCCTTTCTCAATTTGGAATCAGTCTGTTGTTCCACCTTCAGTTCTAACTGTTGCTTCTTGACCTGTGTACACATTTCTCAGGAGGCAGGTAAGGTGGTCTGGTATGGTCATGACAACCCTAATCCTTTTTTTTTTTAACCTGGACCCTCAACTGTTAACAGCATCTCCAATGGTAGATAAGAAAACTGAGCCCCTTTTGGCTTTTTAAGGAACTTTGAGTGCTCTTCAAAACCTCAGTACTAGCAAGTGATCAAGGTGAGATTTGAATGCAGAATCTTTTTTTTTCTTCTTCTTTTCTTTTTACTTTTTAAATTATGAAAGTATGATAACACAGTTACAAAAGACTTGGAAAATACAGAACAAAGCTACATATAGTTTCACTGTATATTACAATTATTTTTTAAGTAGATAAATTAAGATCTTTAGTTGGACTTTCAACGTCAAACTCTCAATAATTAATAGACTGAATAGGTGGGAGAATAGAAGGATATAGTAGACCTGAAAAGCACTATGAACCATTTCAGCATAATTAAAGTTTATATACTTTTCACACACCAGCAGGATACAAATTCTATTCAAGTTCCTATAGACTATAAACCAGGAGACACTGGAGCGTATCCAAGGATGTAAAGCAAGGATCAAAAATTTCATGGTCTAAAGGTTGAATGTAGAATCTTGAACTTTAGAATCTGGGTTCTGAACCCTTATGTGACGAGAACCCATTTTGAATGATTTAGTAGTTAAAGTTTGACTTGATGGGGAGAGGGAAGCACAGAGAGGGCATCCAGAATAAATAGGACCCGGTGACAGATGTTTTTGCAGTGTGCCTAATCCTTTTATACAAATGGAGTTCTTGGCTAAGATTGTGGAAAACCTACGGAAACCATGAGATCTTAGGATGAGCAGTGCTGGTATCATCAGGTGCCCTCATAAACTACTTCTTGAAAGGGAGCTGGTAGAAAATCCCACAGTTCCCTTGGTATAGGGGCCCCACAGCTGGAAAAGTGTGGGAAGAAGATATCTTAAAAGGAGCCTCATAGTAAGTAGAAACAGGGTGGTCCCTTGATCAGAGGATAAAAAAGGGGGATCATCTGATCAGGTCTTTGTCCCTGAATGTTGCCTTGAGCAGAAGACAGCTCCTAGTCCCAGGCTGCTGCTGCTGCTGCTGCTAAGTCACTTCAGTCGTGTCCGACTCTGTGTGACCCCATAGATGGAAGCCCACCAGGCTCCCCTGTCCCTGGGAGGTTACGCAAGACCAAAGAAATAGGGCCCAACCTGAAGGTCCAGCCCCATTCCTGAAGGAGCCTGTGGTGGGAAAAAGAGAGGCTGTAGAAGGAGATGAGTCATCTACAGAGGATATCACAAAGTTGCCCAGTGTCCTGATGACATGCACTGCTCCTGCTCAGTGTGGGCATGGCTCTGGCCAGCATGGCTCTTTTTAAGCATTTGGGAGTCTGTGACCCTGGAAGAAGCCAGAAGTATCAGAGGACCCTAGTTAACATTCTGCCCATTTCTCCAGCTGCCACAAAGTGATACAAAGATTTTTGCACTGCGTTGAAAGAAGACACAGTGTCTCCTATGCACGCCTTGTGCTCAATAGTCTCTGTGTTCAGATTTTCCCTTTATCACTTTTTACTGGATTGACCTTGACAAATAGCTTAGCCTCTGTGAGTCTTGAGTGTTCTCATCTATCTCATAATGGACACATCACCAGATCATTTTGAAGATTAAGGAACAATGCATAAAAAGCATTTAACACAATGAATAACACATCATATAAGGGACCAATGAGTAGAATTAATTAAATAGTTATGTATTAGAGAAAAAAATGTTAGTTTATGAGTTGGTACAATATTTCATATTTCATCAGAGGACAACTGAACTTTTTCTTTTTTAATCCCTTGAGAAGTTCTTTGAGTTTAAAAGGTGAGATTTGGGGTGGAAAAGTGAAGTGCATGGCATGGATGTGCTGGGATTATAGCAATTTTAAGATGTTTGCTATGCTACGCTGTGGGCTTCCCTGGTGGCTTACACAGTAAAGAATCCGCCTGTAGTGTGGGCAACCCAGCTTCTATCCGTGGGTTGAAAAGATCCTCTAGAGAAGGGAATGGCAACCCACTCCAGTATTCTTGCCTGGAAAATTCCATGGACTGAAGAGCCTATAGTCCATGGGGTCACAGAGTCAGACGTGACTGAGCGACTGAATACACACACAGCTGAGTCACCATGCTAACACCTAAAACTAATGCAGCACTGCAAATCACCTACACTTCAGAAAAGAAGAAACGAAATAAAGATGAGCAGGGGAAGTGGAAGAATCCCGGAAGTCTGCAGAGAAATACAGCGGGATAATGGATATCCAGCTATACATAGTATGGGAGGATGAGAAAATTTTATTGAAATCTTGAAGTGCAAGGACTTTGAGGATCTATAAACAAGTGATTCTTCATTTGATCTTACCAAAAGGCCAAGAAGCAACAAGTGATACTTATATTACAATTATTATTAGTTTGATTCCAAACTTAGTCATTTTAATGAATGGTTGGCAAAAATAATGATGAGTCATGAAGGGCTCAGTTATCTTTGTTCTCATTAAAGCACATGTGTTTTAGTGAAGGAAGATAAAGGAGGCTGAATAGCAGCTTCCCAAAGATGTCCAAATCCTATCCCCCAGGACCTGTGAATGAGATACACGGTAAAAGGGGACTTGCACATGAAATTAAGGATTTTGAAATGAGGAAGCTGTCCTGGATTAATTTCCAAAAACTTAGGAGAGTTCTTACAAGAAGAAGGCAGGCATGTCAAAGTCAGAGTGAGAAGATGTAAGAACAGAAGCAGAAGTCAGAGAGGAGAGAAGATCCTGCACTGGTGTCTTTGAAGACAGAGGAAGGGACCATGAGCCAAGGAAAGTAAGCAGCCTCCAGAACCTGGAAGAGGCAAGAGTTCTCCCGTAGAACCTTCAGAAGGACTGAAGACCTGTAGATGCCTTGACCTTAACCCAGTGAAACTGATTTTGGACTTTTGACCTCTAGAACAGTAAGTCAATAAATTTTAGTTGTTTGAAGGCACTAAATTTAAAGTAATTTGTTACTGTGTGCGTCTGTGTTGGTCCCTCAGTTGTGTCCGACTCCTTGCAACCCCATGCCCACCAGGCTCCTCTGTCTATGGGATTCTTCAGGCAAGAATACTAGAGTGGTTTGACATTCCCTTCTCCAGGGGATCTTCCCAACCCAGGGATCAAATCCAGGTCTCCTGTGTTACAGGCGGATTCTTTACCATCTGAGTCACCAGGGAAGCCAAATTTGTTACAGTACCCAAAGGAAACTAATACAGAGTATTTGGGCAACAGTGGAAAAGCAGAGGACAGTGTGGTGTCTGTCCTGTGCCAAGTCCTGTGGGTCAGCCTCTGGTAAAGAGTTGTAGGTAGAAAATGAAAGAGCTGTCCTCACGAAGAGAGTTTGAGGGATGAGAGGAAAAGCAATCATGCTTAGGGCTTTGGCTGAGATAGTATGACACAGAGCAGGGCAAGTGGGGGCTAGCACTGCTCTTAGGTTAAGAGGGTACTACAGGATTTGTTAGGAGCTGTTCTGGGCAGATAGAAGGCTCAGAGTCCATGATTGGGGAGAGGGGAGTAAGGGCTGGAGGAGACCGTGCCAGGAGAACCAGCAGTGTCACTGATAGAGTACAACTTGTTTGAAGAAATTTTAGACATCCCTGAAGACTCCCTGAAAGACTTGATGGACACTGATGGAAGGATGAGCTCTTAAAGGAGAAGGGAAAGCCAGACAGTTTGAATTATTATCATTTCTGTTACTTCATCTATACGGCCTGGAGAAACTTGGACAACATCAGTTTTTGGACTCCTGATACATATAGTCCAACTAATTTCCAAGATTTATCTGTAGGGTTTCCAGGGATGAATGCAGGATTCTTGCAGCAGGCATTTTACAAGTGGAATGCATTCAGAAACCACAAAATTAAAGTTCTTGACCACTAGGTGGCACCATCCCCATGGGCTGGAGAATTTGTTTCGTGACCTCTAAAAACCCAAGGGCTTGCTGCTAAGTCACTTCAGTCGTGTCCAACTCTGTGTGACCCCATAAACAGCAGCCCACCAGGCTCCGCTGTCCTGGGATTCTCCAGGCAAGAACACTGGAGTGGGTTGCCGTTTCCTTCTCCAGTGCATGAAAGTGAAAAGTGAAAGTGAAGTCGCTCAGTTGTGTCAGACCCTCAGCAACCCCATGGACTGCAGCCTTCCAGGTTCCTCCATCCATGGGATTTTTCAGGCAAGAGTACTGGAGTGGGCTGCCATTGCCTGTTCCAAGGGCTTGAAACACATCAAAATGATTTGCCTGTTCAGTAACCCGGGCCAGGAAGATCCTCTGGAGAAGGAAATGGAAACTCACTCCAATATTCTTGCCTGGATAATCCCATGGACAGAGGAGCCTGGCACGCTACAGTCCATGGGGTCGCAAAGAGCTGGACACGACTTAAGAGATAGAGCACAAGCACGAACCTGGTTACTACAGACTCTGGCTACTTTTTCTTTTTTGTTTACAGAGTTATATAAATAGAGGAGCTCCTTTTTTCACTCTCCTTTTTACTTACAAATGTCACCTGTAGCACGAACTCGACTTTCTTGTCTGTGAGATCAAATAGCTCTATGTTACCCAGTAGGCTTGAGATGTGGACGAGAAAAGGGGAATGATGTTGAAATTCATTTTTTGAAGATTTAACTTCTTTCTCCTTTAGATGGGAGAACAGAATATACAAGGTCTTAACTCAGTTTTTCACTTTATGTGTTGTTGGCGGCACCATATTCATGAACCATTCATCTCTGTACCCAACAAATATTTGCTGAGAGTGTGTTCTGAGCAGAAACAATTTCTTAATCATTGCAGTGGGTTATATAACTTTTAAAAAACCCACAGAGCTCCAACAGAAGAAAATCTTAACATTTTATGAGGGGAATGGAGAGGTAAATTATTAAATATGACATATGGGGAATAAAGTATAGAATAGAAAGTGCCATCTATCTTCATGTATTTAGTCATCATGTTCGTGCATTTATTTTTACATGCATTGCCTTGCTGCTTCCTTTCCTTGCATTTATAATATTATCATACTAAGAAATGTGTTTGAGGTCTAACAACAGAAAAAAAATGAAATATTGAAGCAGTCATTTTAAATTCAACCTTCACGTCTTCAAACATAAAAAGGAATGACAAGTATCTATATAAGATTGATCTGAAATACATTTGAAAGTCCAGGAAATGGGGGAAATGGGGAAACTTACAATGTCCTCCTAAAGCCCAGATAAAAATATGTGGAAATAAATATATGTAGCAGGATACTATTTTTAATATATTGGTAGTATTTGAAAAATACTGATGTGTGATGTTGGGAAAGATTGAAGGCAGGAGGAGAAGAGGATGACAGAGGATGAGATGGTTAGATGGGATCACCCACTCAATGGACATGAGTGTGGGTAAACTCCGGGAGTTGGTGATGGACAGGGAGGCCTGGTGTGCTGCAGTTCATGGGGTGGCAAAGAGTCAGACACGACTGAGTGACTGAACTGAACTGAACTGTTCTCTGTATAAGTTGATTGTCCTTACAATCTTTAGACAAAAGGTGTTTTGTTTCCTAATTTATGTGCTGATATTTGAGGTTACAATCTTCATTATTTTCTATCACCGTCCGTCTGTGAGAGGCCTGTCTTCTACTTTGTCCCCTTTTATTCCTGATCTCCATTTCTCTCTCCTTTACCGTTACATACTCTTATTCTAATGTGTTTCATCCATGTCCTCAGCTACGTATGCTTGTGTGAATGTAGCTTCGCTTTGTGTACATATTTTAAATGTCCTATGTGAAGGAATTTCTTCTTTCTTCACCTACACAGTTTTGCTCAGAATGGCTCTACCAGTAGATAGAGGGAAGAAAAATCACCAGATAAGCTTGAAGACTCTAAAAGCAGAAATATTGGATGGGGAATTGGGGAGATACTGTGTATATGTACAAATTTGCAACTAGAAAATGAATAGGTTCTAGAAATCTAATGTACTGCCCACTGATTATATTCAAAAATATTGTATTATATGCTTAAATTGCTAAGGGACTAGATCTTAAATATCCTCATCATAAAAAAGAAATGATTGGGACTTCCTGGTGGTCCAGTGGTTAAGAATCTGGCTTCCAGTGTAGGGGACTCATTTTCAATCCCTGGTCAGGGAACTGAGATCCCATATGCTGCCAGGCAATGAAGCCCATGTGCTACAACTAGAAAGTCAATGCACTGCAATGAAGATCCCACGTGCCACAACTAAGATGTGATGCAACCAAATGAATTAATTAAAAATTAATATATTATAAAAGGAAGTGTTACTATTTTATTTAAAAAATGAAATGATAATCATGTGACATGATAGAGGTGCTGACTAAGCTATGATGACACACAAAAATGTATCGTCAACAAGCGTATGCCTTAAGCTTACACAATGTTTTGTGTCTATTATATCTCAATTAAAAATAAATAAAATAAAACAGAAAGAATCAGTGCCCTCTTCATTTACCAGAGACTGGTAAAAAGGTAAGACTGTCAGCTGGGCCCTGTCACTGCATGGTGTAGGAGGGGCAGACAGCCTCTACAGGAGGTACATGTAGACAGAGCACCCTGAGACACCAACATAGTTTCACTCCCAGCGTCACACGGGGTACAGCCATTGATTTTCAGTGTACTGGTCAGTAACCCAGAGAGGAAGGGCTTTGATCTCACCAAGTCTTCTGTGTCTCCAGAGAAGAACAGAAGTAGTAAAGAGAGATTATATGTATCAGATCTAGCTGGGCTTCTAGCCCATTGCTCATATAGTCATGACAAAGAGAGTACAGTGGTGACCTGCATAGACCCACCGCCTGATTAAAATGCAGACCTTGGCAGCAGCTTCTAAAATAGACCAACAATAATGACTAAGGCCAGATGTTTCACCCTTATTTTTTGACATTACATAAACACCCTAGAATGTTGACATTTACTGCAGGAGTGGAGGAGGCCATGCAATAGACTGAGGTTTCTGCTTTAGATTTTGTAACTGCAGGATATGGTCTGTGAGCAGCTGTGAAATCATATGAGATAGAACAAATAGAAGAAAATGTCCTTGAATTGCATCTGAGCTCACCCTTTTAAAGAATAACACAGGATTATAGCACCTGAAAGAAGAATTATATGTAAACTTCAGAGTAAAATCATAATCTTAACCCTCAAGCAACTTTATTGAACTTATTAGCCATAATAGTTTTTTAACAGATTCTTTTGGATTTTCTAAATACATGATTTTGTCATCTGCCAATACTTTGGCCACCTCATGCGAAGAGTTGACTCACTGGAAAGGACTCTGATGCTGGGAAGGATTGGGGGCGGGAGGAGAAGGGGACGACAGAGAATGAGATGGCTGGATGGCATCACCGACTCGATGGATATGAGTTTGAGTGAACTCCGGGAGTTGGTGATGGACAGGGAGGCCTGGCGTGCTGTGATTCATGGGGTCGCGGAGAGTCGGACACGACTGAGCGACTGAACTGAACTGAAACTGAATAGTTTTACTGTTTTTTTCCAATATGGTGACTTTTCTTTACCTGACTAACTGCCCTGGCTAGAACCTTCAGACTGAATAGAAGTGGTGAGAGCGACCATTCTTGTGTCATCTTAGTAGGAAAGATATTCTTCTTTCACCATTAAGTATAGTGTTACCTGTGTCTTTTTCATAGATGTCCATTTGATTCCTTCCTTCCTTCAGGTTAAGGAAGTCTCCTCCTATTCCTAATTTCTTGTGTGTTTTTATCATGAAAAGGTGCTGGATTTTCCTCAAATACCATTTCTGCATCAATTAATACAGTGTATTACGTTGACTGATTTTAGGAGGGAATGTTGAACCAACCTTGCATTTCTAAGATAGCGCTCATGGTATATAGTCGTGGTATATAATCCTATTTTATATTGCTAGATTTGAGATCTTATTTGTGGTAGGCTATATATAATGGCTTTCCAAAAGATACATGGTGTGCTACAGTCCATGGGATCACAAAGAGTCAGACACAACTGAGTGACTGAACTGAATTGAAAAGATACACATATCATAATTCCTGGGTGGAATCTGTGACTGTTACCTTACATGGCAAAGATTTTGAAAATGTGATTAAATTAAGGGGAGATTATCCTGGACTATCTAGCCAGGCCCTATATGCAGTCACCGGTGTCCTTTAAGGTGGTTGTTGTCGTTTAGTTGATAAGTCATGTCCAACTCTTTACAACTCCGTGGATTGTAGCCCACCAGGCTCCTCTCTCCATGGGATTTCCCAGGCAAGAATACTGGAATGGGGTGCCAGTTCCTCCTCCAGGGCATCTTCCTGACTGAGGGATCAAACCTGTGTCTCCTGCTTGGTAGGAAGATTCTTTACCCCTGAGCCACCTTGGGAAGCCCCTTTAAGAGGGTGGCAGAAGGAAATTAAAGACAGAATAAGAGAAGGCAATGTGACCTTTGGAGAAAGAGACTGGAGTGACAATGGCGACATTCCTTGGCTTTCAGCACTCCAGAAGAATAAATTTCTGTTGTTTTAAAGCACCAAATCTGGGTAGTTTGTTACAGTAGCAAGAGAAAACCAATATACCAGTATTTTGTTGAAGACTGTTGCTTGACTATTCATGAGGAATACTGATCTTTAGTTTCCTTGTTTTATCTTTGTCTGGCTTTGGTATCAGAGTGAAACTGGCTGCATAGAATAAGTTGGGAAATGGTCCCTCCTTTGCTACTTTTTTGAAACATTTTTGCAGGACTAGTTTTAATTCTATTTTTACATATATCTGCATTCCTAAAGCTTATTTGAAATCCAGAAACTTTATCTGTCTGTTTCATGATGTTGACTGCTCTGGGTCAAATTTTCCTGAAAAGATTTGTGTCTATTATTTTAGGACAGTTTTCTTGAATAATATAGCTTCAAATACACATTATGTTCTTGAAGTTTTATTTTAGATGGGAATTTCAATGATATGTGTGTTGCCTGACTATTGTCCTTTTTCTTTATTTTTCTATCATTTTAATTCTTCATTTTATTTCATTTTGTGGGCTTCCCTTATTTTTTATCTTTTGGGCTTTCCAGGTTGCTCAATGGTAGAAGAATCTGCCTGCCACTGCAGGAGGCATCAGTTCATTGTCCGCGTCATTGGGAAGATCCCCTGGAGAAGGAAATGGCAGCTCACCCCTTTATTCTTGCCTGGAGAATCCCATGGACTGAGAAGACTGGTGGGCTGCCGTCCATGGGGTAGCAAAGAGTCAGACACGACTGAGCAACTGAGCACACACGCATGCTCCTTACTGTATTTTCAGCAGTACCTATTTTCCCTTGTGCTTCTTCCAACTCACTTTTTTTTTTTTTGGTCTACACTGTGAGGCATATGGGATCTTAGTTCCCTGACCAGAGATCAAACCTGCAGCCCCTGCAGTGAAAGTGTGGAGTCTTAACCACTGCACCTCCAGGGAAGGTCCACTTCCAACTCACTTTTGTTCTGTGAATGATTTAATATTTTCTCTTCTTATTTCTCCTTGCTTATATTTTATCTCTAGTTCCTCACAAAATCTTTGTTGAACTGCTTGATCTCTGCTCCTTATTCTTAATTCACAGAGGCAACCACTAAATTAGACTTTTCTGTATTTATATTATCTTGTGATAATTTAATTTTTTTCCTTGGTGACATCATTTTAGTGAGTGTCCCTAACTTGTCAGTTGATTTTTTTTCCCTGTTTTCTTCTTCTTCTCCTTCCCCTCCTTCTCCTTCTAATATCTTTATGTAGATTCTGAACAGATTTCCTTTTTAAAATTTATCAAGCATGTCATTTATGAAACAGGTCATTTCCTCTAGCTATTTGCAGGAATTTGGGAGAGCTCAGAAGAACCTACACTTTGTGGAAGAACCTAGGCTTTGCGGAAGGACCTAGGCTTTGTGGCAGAATAGCTGGATCAGTTCAGTTCAGGTCAGTTCAGTCGCTCAGTCGTGTCCAACTCTTTGTGACCCCATGAATCACAGCACGCCACGCCTCCCTGTCCATCACCAACTCCCGGAGTTCACTCAAACTCATGTCCATCGAGTTGGTGATGCCATCCAGCCATCTCATTCTCTGTCGTCCCTGTCTCCTCCTGCCCCCAGTCCCTCCCAGCATCAGAGTCTTTTCCAGGGAGTCAACTCGTCGCATGAGGTGGCCAAAGTATTGGAGTTTCAACTTCAGCATCAGTCCCTCCAATGAACACCCAGGATTGATCTCCTTTAGAATGGACTGGTTGGATCTCCTTGTAGTCCAAGGGACTCTCAAGAGTCTTCTCCAACACCACAGTTCAAAAGCATCAATTCTT
This sequence comes from Moschus berezovskii, assembly GCF_049115385.1. Lineage (NCBI taxonomy): Eukaryota > Metazoa > Chordata > Mammalia > Artiodactyla > Moschidae > Moschus > Moschus berezovskii. The sequence continues at coordinate 93,053,820 of NC_142465.1, forward strand.
TGGTGATCAGCTTTCTTCACAGTCCAACTCTCACATCCATACATGACCACGGGAAAAACCATAGCCTTGACTAGACGGACCTTGGTTGGCAAAGTAATGTCTCTGCTTTTTAATATATTATCAAGGTTGGTCATAACTTTCCTTCCAAGGAGTAAGCGTCTTTTAATTTCATGGCTGCAATCAGCATCTGCAGTGATTTTGGAGCCCCAAAAATAAAGTCTGAGACTGTTTCCACTGTTTCCCCATTTATTTCCCATGAAGTGATGGGACCAGATGCCATGATCTTTGTTTTCTGAATGTTGAGCTTCAATAGCTGGATAGACAACCACAAAGTTCAACTGTTAGCAAGGGAAAATCTCTCTTCCACTATTATGGAGACAAACTGCTTCATTAAGAACCAAACTAAGTTCCTACAGTTGATGCATTGCTCCCCCAGGTGGCACTAGTGGTAAAGAGCCTGCCTGCCAGTGCAGGAGATGTAAGAGACACTGGTTCGATCCCTGGATTGGGAAGATACTTTGGAGGGGGAAATGGCAACTCACTCCAGTATTCTTGCCTGGAAATCCTGTAGACAGAAGAGGCTGGTGATCTACAGTCCATGAGGTCACAAAGAGTTGGACACAACTGAGCACACACACACGCAACCTTCCACCTACTGTTGTAGACCGGGATGTAAGATTTTATATTTAGTGTGTATACTTCTGTTTCGGCATATGTACTTTTACTCTGGATCTTTCAAGTTATACAGTTGCAGCAGCCCCCCCAACCCGCACTTTTTTGTGGGCATTTTTCTGCTTGACACTTATTGCTTTTGAAAGCCCTTTGACCTATTTTCTGGTTTGGAGTGTCAACTTTCTTCTAATTTTGCCAAAAGCAACTTTGGTGTTTATATTTCTCTTTTTCCTTTCTGCTTTTGAATGATTTCCATAAAGAGAAGGCAGAAATACCAGCTTTGGAAACAAGATAGGTCTAGCTTAAATTTGAACACTTTTTTATCCTCTTTTTTTTTTCACTCTTGTCTTCTCTTTACATTCTTCTTTTTTTAACTTCTTAATTTATATTGGAGTGTAGCCAATTAACAACGTTGTGATAGTCTCAGGTGGACAGTAAAGGGACTCAGCCATACATATACACATATCCATTCTCCCCCAAATTCTTCTCTCATCCAGACTATCACATAACATGAAACAGAGTTCCCTGTGCTATACAGTAGTCCTTGCTGGATATCCATTTAAAATAAAGCCGTGTGTATGTCGATCTCAAACACCCTAAATATCCTTCCCTCCCATCTTTCCCCCGTGGTAACTGTAGATTTGTTCTCTGTTTATTTCATCTCTTCATAGGTTTCACATATAAGGGATTTCATATGATATTTCTCCTCCTCTGTCTGGCCTACTTCACCCTGCATGACAATCTCTAGGTTCATTCATGTTGCTAGAAATGGCATTATTTCATTCTTTGTAATGGCTGAGTAATAGTCTTTTGTATATATGTTGCATTCTTCTTTTGTAGTTTATCTGTGCTCAGTTTCGTCTGAATGAATTACAATTAAATTTTCATCTCTACCCTCGTTTCTGTCCTTCTGACTGTCTTCTCCTTTGTCTATTGTTAACTTCACATGGGAATTCCTAAGGAACTCCTATCATCATTGTTCTTCTCTATACTTTGATGGGGCTTCCTTGGTGGCTCAGCTGGTAAAGAATCCTCCTGCAATGCAGGAGACCTGAGTTCAGTTCCTGGGTTGGGAAGATCCCCTGGAGACGGGAAAGGCTACCCACTCCAGTATTCTGGCCTGGAGAATTCCATGGACTGTATAGTCCATGGGGTCATGAAGAGTCGGACACGACTGAGCAACTTTCACTTTCACTTTCTTCCACTTTCATACTTTGATGTTCTTGATTTTGGTCAATGGCATCAGAGTTCTTTCTCTCAAGTAATTTGGCTGAAAATTTTAGAATCATATTTGTACTTTATTTTGTCCGTCTTGTGTTCAAAGTACCTCCAACCTAACCTTCTTTTTACTTCTGCTGATATCACTTTGCTTTGGGCCCTACACCTGGATTCTGCAGACTGTTATTCTTGACTGTCTTGGGTGCACGCTTAATCACTTCTGTCATGTCCAACTCTTTGCAACCCATAAACTGTAGCCCACCAGGCACCTCTGTCCATGGAATTGTCCAGAAGAATACTGGAGTGGGTTTCCATGCCCTCCTCTAAGGAAAATCTTTCTGACCCAGGGATCAAACCCATGTCTCTTACATCTACCTGCATTGGCAGGTGGGTTCTTTACCACTAGCACCACCTGGGAAGCCCCTTGGTTGTCTTATCCATTGTCAATTCAGCTGCTTACTGTACCAGAGTTAGCATCCTTAAATACATCCTGTTATGTTTTTCCTTTCCTCAGATCTCTCCGTGGCTCACCAATATAAATGGAATAATCTCTTTAACCTTCTGTAAATTGACATCTGAACTCTCTACCAACATAAAATTAGTTGTTGTTTCTTACGACCATTCTTCATTATTATCATAACTGTTTATCTTTGTTCCTTTACCTGGTAAGTATACTTCTTCATCTTAATTTGCTAATGTTTTGGCTGTTTTCCAAGACATTATGCTTAATAAACCCTTTCAAAATATCTATTTGCAAATAATCTCTCCTTTCCCACACTCTTATAAAATGTTTTAACCTATTTGTTACACACATCCTTTTATGCCGTGCCTATATTTGCCTTTCTCATTACTCTGAGCTCCCGAAGTACAGGAGCCATGCCTTCTCAGCTTATATTATTCACATCATATGACATAGTGGACATTGTTCCTTGATACGAATTTAAACAATGTACGTTAATGGGCTTCCCAGGTGGTAAAGAACCCACCCACCAATGCAAGAGACATAAGAGAATCAGGTTCAATCCCTGGGTTGGGAACATCCTCTGGGGAAGGGCATGACAGCCCACTTCAGTATTCTTGCCTGGAGAATCTCATGGACAGAGGAGCCTGGCGGGCTACAGTCTATAAGTTCGCAAAGAGTTAGACACGCCTGAAGTCACTGGGCACATGCAAACATGCACACAAGATATGCTAACAGATATGTGTCTAATGGATGGAGATCTCTCTCACACACACAAATGGCTTCCATCAGGCTTGCATTGAGCCAAAGAGCTGCAAAATCCCTTCCTGAAAGGTGGACAACTGACAATACCAATCCAGGTTTGGTGGTCTGAGGTGATGGCTGGAATTATGTGAAACTGGTAAAAATCTAGGGAGAAAATATTTCAGCTTCAGCCCATCCCCAAGTCTCCTCTGAACTGGTCTTAGTAGTAAAAAAAAATCTCCATTTCCACAGGGGTTAACTGTGGCTTCTGGGCAGCTGACAGGGAAAGGTTTCTTGTGGCTGAGAAGACAATGGTGGGGGAAGGGGAACAGAGCAGGGGAGCTAAGCCTGTAATTTTCTTTCTGCCTTAAAAGTTTGATGAGGTAAACTCACCTTTATGATCACACCGACATTTTGTAGTGTTTTCTGTAAACCAAAGTCCAGGTTTTTGTTGCTTATCTTGTTTTGTGAGGAATTCTGCCTTCTTTGGAGGTTCATCAGCTCAAATTGCAACAATTAATTGTTAAATGACTTGTTTTGTTCTTTTATAATTTTTAGATTTTTAATTTCTCTTGAGTTTTTCAAGATGTTAATGAGAGACATACTGTCTATGTATTTTGGGCCTTATTCTTTACTTCATCACCTTAATGTCAATTCAATACATTGTTCTTGCTCTTAACTCACCCGTGTTGACGACTGGATCAAGTCTCTTAATCCATTTGAAGGAAAGTTGCCTCATGTGTTTGAAAGTGAAAGTGAAGTTGCTCAGTCATGTCCGACTCTTTGTGACCCTGTGGACTGTAGCCTACCAGGTTTCTCCGTCCATGGGATTCTCCAGGCAAGAGTACTGGAGTGGGTTACCATTTCATTCTCCAGGGTATCTTCCCGACTGAGGGATTGAACCCGCATCTCCCACTTTGGAGGCAGACGCTTTAACCTCTGAGCCATCAGGGAAGCCCTTCTCATGTGTTTAGGTAGATACAAAACTACTTGTTTCAAGTTTAAGACTCTCTAAAGCTGGTGGAGATCCTGATGCTGGGAAATATTGAGGGGAATAGGAGGAAAAGGGGATGATGGAGGATGAGATGGTTAGATGGCATCATGGACTCAGTGGACATGAGTTTGAGCAAACTCCAGGAGATAGTGAAGGACAGGGAAGCCTGGCTTGCTGCAGTCCAGTGGTCTCAAAGAGTTGGACATGACTGAGCAACTGAACAACAAAAAACCCGGTGGATCATAGAAAAGCACTGAATTCCTTGGAAAAAGTTTGTTCTCTCTGGTCTATTTAATCTTGACTTACTTAGACCCATGATAATAAAATATCTTCTTTAATTGAATATGCAAGTAACTAGTGAATAATGCTAATAACTTTAATAATTGCTCATCACCATACCAGAAAGTTGCATCAAACCAATCTTTATCGTCAAATTTTTGAAGTTAAAATATTTTAGTATCAAAGTAGTATTTTCAGAAGGTATTTTGTGTTGCTGTATGTGCGCATGTTGGCTTTATAAAATACTATGATAAAGGTCAAGACTCCAAAGATTTGGGTTTAATGACCACATCTGTATACTTTTGGTGTTTTTTTACACATAATCTCAAAGTCTTGAATATCATAAAATTCTCATGTCATTGACAATAACAGTTTTATGGGATACAAAATTAAAAGCAAGTTGACCAAATTCCCTATATTATTAATGGAGTAACATAAACTTGGAGAAATATAGAATTTAATCCCATAGCCAGACCATACTTTACTTAAAACACCTGGGAAAAATATGTGTGAATTATCTGATTATCAGATATAAGAAAGGGTAACAAATTTAGAGTCATGTTTGCTTAACTTTTAAGTAGAAACCAATTTAATTCAGTGGGTACCTGCTGAGAATATATACAGGTTATCTAAGCAGTATAAAGATGAGAAAGCACTCAGAGCCTGATTAACATGCTGATACAAAATATTTTAATTCACACGTTACCTAAATCAAATTACAAAGCTACTTATATTTATAAAGTATATGTAAATATACTTATGTATAAAAGCTATATTTTATTATGTCATATCCTACCTCCATCATGGAAGGTAGTTTACTATCGACTTATTTTTATTTGCTACTAGAGAGCTGGATTAACACTGAAAAAACTCAAATGATACAAAGATAACTAAGGATTTGACATTTAAAAACTGTTCAGTAGATTGCCTTGAATTCTTAAGAAACAATAATAGCATGCATTCTTTCATAAAGAAATCAAAATTGAGTGAAATGAGAGAAAAAAGTCAGTTAGTTTACCTAAGAATAATGTCCTGAAAATCTTAACCTAGGACTTTTCCTTCCACCAGACTCAGAAAATACTAAAAATCTCATCTCGGACACTCGGATGTCTTCATTATTCCTTTTCTCTGAATGAAATAAACTTCTATTTTGCCTTAATTTATTACCTAAATCCTAACCTACTGTTATAAGTTCTTTGTAGCAATCTTTTATTAATGAAAATTAAAAATCCTAACCAGAAGTTGTATTTGACTAGATGTTTACTGCCTTGCTAAAGATATAAGTCAAGGGAGTATCTATTATAGGGAGCATTTATTTGGGACCTGTTTCACATGGCCAGGATCTGAGTCACCGTAATTGCAATCTAAATCCATTTTGAACCCTTTGGGTTCTAGCACTAAACACTTTTATGGTGTTTCTCATAGTTTGGGCTGTTTCTTCGACAGTCTACATTGCAACCTGCCACTTTCTTTTGAGTTTTGCTAACCTTAATTCACAGACCTTGTTGGCAGAGAAGTTACTAAGAAGCCTTCCTCAGGGATGATTACAAAATGTGATTACTGTGTATATTTAGCTTCTGGATGGTACAACATATTTTCTAATATTGTTCCGTTTTCTCAGTGAACAGAATTGTGCAAATCTTATATCTTTTTGTCTGCTTTTGATTTGCTCTTTCAAATACAGGTACTCTTTTGTATCCCTCATACTCTTTGGGGAGGTCGGAGGTAGTTATCTCCTACTAGATTTCAGATAGCCAAAGAACTTTTAATCACAAGTTTTATTTTTCTCATAAAAGTTAATGAATTGAAGATGAAAGCTGGCTTAGTAACCTGGAAAAGAATTTTATTTCATTCAGTGGGATCTGTTTGAGAGCACTCATGAAGTGACTTTTTATATTTGAAATGATACCTTGGGTACTATGATAGAGTGGTTTATAGACTAGAACATTTCATCATATGAAATATATATACTTGTATAAAATATAAATGATTGCATTTTGTGTATGTGTATACACACACACAGAATTGAACTGAGTGCATTTATATTGTAAGCTTTTAAAGGACAATAGATGCTAAACAAGGCAGATTAATTATGATTTTAAAGATTCAATCTATAAAAAAAGAATGTATATACATATGTATTAATATAACTGAACCACTTTGCTGTACAGCAGAAATTAACACAACATTGTAAATCAACTATACTTCAATAAAAAAGAAAATAATAAACTTTTAAGACTAGAGTTAAAAAAAAGATTCAAGTAATCAACATTTATTGGTTTTATTATGTAGAAGATACTAGAATGAGTAAGAGACAGTTTTTATCTTCAAGGAATTATTGAAGGCCATTGTGTAAGTAGAGTTAACAGAATGTGGGTGGAGAAACGTGAGTACCAAAGGATAAATAGCAGAGCTTAGTATTTAAAGGGGAAAGAAAAGGGAAGTCGCTCAGTCCTTTCCGACTCTTTGCGACCCCATGGGCTATAGCCTACCAGGCTCCTCCATCCATGGCATTTTCCCACCCAAGAGTACTGGAGTGGATTGCCATTTCCTTCCCAGGGGATCTTCCTGACCCAGGGATTGAACCCAGGTCTCCCTCATAGCAGGCAGACGCTTTACCATCTGAACCACCAGGAAAGCCCAAAGGGAAAACTACCTCCAGTTAGAGCATCAGGAGACTTACAGGAGGACACAACCTTTTGGAACGAGTCCTACAGAGGACGGAAGGGGACAGATGCAACACAGCACGTGTTCCCATTTCACTGTCAGGACTGCATTTCTTTTCCCCTGGTCCTCCTCCCAGGCTTCTTTCTCTTTACCTACTAAGAGGACATAGGTGAGTTTGAGACCTCTTGTTTCTTTAACACAATGGAGTATTAATGTGGGCTGAAGATGAGCTGGTTGGAGTAGAAATAAAAATGACCAGGATCTTCAACTTGTAATTCTGCCTCTGTCTTCTCCTTGTTGTTCCTGTTCCTATGATTCATTCTTAGTTCCATGAACCATAGTTTGCTCACCACTGTAAACCCAGAGCCTGCACATAACAGGAATTCAGTAAATATTTGCTGAGTGACTGAACAAATAGAAAGATGTAGGAAAGGAAGGGAGGAAGCATTGTAATTTCTTCATTTGACTTTGCTAAAGTTTGACTTACCTTTAAAGTTTACTATTTACCATTCTGTAAATGATTTGTAAAATAATTAAAGTGTTGGCAAGTGAAGATGATAACATGATTTCCTTATAGATGAGGGGTGCATAAAGCACCGAGAAAACAGTAAATAATGATATTCTACTATCATAAAATCACAAAGACCTATATCCTAGTGGAGTCTACAAATTGATCTTATCACATGAATAAAATATTTTTCTGTTGATTCCAAAGGGAGAAAAAATAAGGAAAGAATAAGGAGAGAAGATGTTGAGTATAAAATACACTCAAAACAGATTAAAAACTTAAATGTAAGGCCAGAAACTACAAAACTCTTAGAGAAAAACAGAGGCGATACACTCTTTGACATAAATCACAGCAAGATCCTCTTTGATCCAGCTCCTAGAGTAATGGAAATAAAAACAAAAATAAACAAATGGGACCTAGTGAAATTTAAAAGTTTTTGCACAGCAAAGGAAATAATAAACACAATTAAAAGACTATCTTCAGAATGAGAGAAAATAATTGCAAACAAAACAACTGACAAAGGATTAGACTCCAAAACTTACAAGCAGCTCATACAGCTCAATATCAGAAAAACAGCCTCCTCCCAAAGTGGAAAGAAGATGTAAATGGATATTTCTGCAATGAAGACACACAGATGTCCAATAAACACATGAAAAGATGCTCAGCATTACTAATTATTAGAGAAATGCAGATCAAAACTACAATGAGGTATTACCTCACACCAGTCAGAATGGCCATGATCAAAAAGTCTGCAAACAATAAATGCTAGAGAGGATGTGAAGAAAAGGGAACACTTCTACACTGTTGGTGGGAATGTAAACTGATGCAGCCACAATGGAAAACAGTATGGAGATTCTTTAAAAAACTAGAACTAAATCTACCATATGACCCAGCAATCCCACTACTGCATATATACCCTGAGAAAACAATTCTTAAAAGACACACGTACCCCAGTATTTATGGCAACACTATTTACAATAGCCAGGACATGGATGCAACCTAGGTGTCCATCTACAGATGAATAGACAAAGAAGATGTGGTATATATATGCAATGGAATATTACTCAACATAAAAAGGACAGATTTGATGAACCTAGAGCCTGTTATATAGAGTGAAGTAAGTCAGAAAGAGAAAAGCAAATATTGTGTATTAATGCATACATATGGAATCTGAAAAAATAGTATTGATAAAGCTATTTTCCGGGAAGGAATGGAGACGCAGATATAGAGAACAGACTTGTGGACTCAGTGGGGAAAAGAGAGTGGGATGAATGGAGAAAGGAGCATCGATATATACACACTACCATGTGTAAAATAGATAGCTGCTGAGAAGTTGCTGTATATAACAGGCAGCCCAGCCTGGTGCTCTGTGACCACCTAGAAGGGTTGGATGGGGGAAGGGGAGAGAGGCTCAAGAGGCAGGGTATATGTGTATCGCTACGACTGAATTGCGTTGCTGTATAGCAGAAACCAACACAAAATTTTAAAGTCATTTTCCTCCAATTAAAACACAAATTTAAAAAATTAGATTTTGCTAAGTTCCATGGATATTTGAAATTAAATTATAATACTTGAACTCAGGTCATTGTCTATTAAAGATGAGAAAAGTACGTGTAACACACATTAACAACGGAGATGTGTTCCTTGGTCTTCTCAGTGTGTCAGCATTTACAGATAGACCCCCTTAAAATCCTCCCCTTTTAAACATTTTCCAGTTAAAAATGACCTTGGCTTTTTATACTTCAGCTCCATGGAACGTATTTATCTCTCCTTAGAATGTTTTTATAAGAATATTTTAAATCTATACTACTAAAACTCAACATAATTTTTCACTCCTTTCACCTTATTTATTGAAATTCCTTTTCATATATAATGGGGCTTCCCTGGTGGCTCAGATGGTAAAGCATCTGCCAGGAATGTGGGAGACCCGGGTTCAATCCCTGGGTCAGGAAGATTCCCTGGAGAAGGAAAGGGCAACCCACTCCAGTACTCTTGCCTGGAAAATTCCATGGACGAAGGAGCCTGGTAGGCTACAGTCCATGAGGTTGCAAAGAGTTGGACACAGCTGAGCAACTTCACTTCACTTTCATATATAATAGTGTGTATAGTTATGTTGGTGAATTTACTAAACAAAGTATATTTAATGAAACTTTGCCTCTACTCCTGTTTCCTCTGTTCTAATCTCTTCTTCCTTCTACAGGATCAGATCAGATCAGATCAGATCAGTCGCTCAGTCGTGTCCGACTCTCTGCGACCCCATGAATCACAGCACGCCAGGCCTCCCTGTCCATCACCAACTCCCGGAGTTCATTCAAACTCATGTCCACAGAGTCGGTGATGCCATCCAGCCATCTCATTCTCCGTCGTCCCCTTCTCCTCCCGCCCCCAACCTTTCCCAGCATCAGGAAAAGACTCTACAGGATACTGCATTTAAATCTTTAAAAATAGTTTATGTGCTTGTTTTTAAAATAGCACATACATACGTGTTTATAATACACATTATAAATGTATATAATATGTTTACAATACAGATTATAAATATAACAATACATAATGTCTTATCCCTATTCTTAGATAAGTTATAGCTTATACACAATTTTCTCTACTTTACTTTTTCATTTAATGTTACGCTCTAGTGATAATTCTATAGTAAATATAGCACATTAAACAAATGATTAGAGGAAAAGCCAAGTTACATTTCAAAGAAAATTGGAATTACTTGTAGACTTTTGAAAAATATGGCAACTAATGTTCCTGGATGCAAAGCAGTTGTTTATTAAATAACCAAATCATTTGTTTGGTAATCAGAAAGTAATGCTTTAAGCATTAATATCCTAACATAGTTTGTTTCATACATGTGTATACACTCATACATACACACATTTGCTTTGGTGAGCTTTTGTTGCATTTTATAAAATTGGCAAGAATTTTGCCTTGATGTGTAATACATTAACTGTAATTTTTCCTCAGACATATTTTTCAGATTACTGTTATGACACAGAATGTCTGATTTCCAGAAAGGGATTACTGATACATGTATTTTATTTCTTTATCTTAATTCACTAGTATGCTATGATCTTACTACCAAACAGTAGGTGGCACTCTAAGAATGCACTTATGTGTGTCTGCTAAGTCACTTTAATCAAGTCCAACTCTGCCACCCTATGGACCATACATAGCCTGCCAGGCTCCTCTGTCCATGGGATTCTCCAGACAAGAATATTGGAGTGGGTTGCCAGTCCTTTCTCCAGGGACTCTTCCCCACTTAGGGATCAAACCGGGTCTGCTGCATTGCCAGGTGGGTTCTTTAGCACTGGCACCAACCCGGGAACCCCATAAGAATGTACTCATTAGAAACAAAATCAATTTCTGCTAATTTGCTATTTATATTGTAATATTTGAGGTTGTTTACCTAATGTTCAAAAAGGAATGGACTGTTGCCTGAGGTCTAGAAATATATTTCTCATATATTCAGAATTTTTACTAAAAATCTATTTGAAATACCATCAGTTGTAACTACTAAGGGCTTTTGTATAGATAAAGTTGATGTAGATAAGACTACACTCATGTCCTTATTTTGTGTAGATAAAGCTATTCCTTATTTTGGGTAGATAAAGCTGACATAGGGACCTTTGTTGGCACAATAATGTCTCTGCTTTTCAATACACTGTCTAGCTTTGTCACCGCTTTCCTGCCAAGAAGCAACTGTCTTCTGATTTCACAACTGCAGTCACCATCCACAGTGATTTTGAAGCCCAAGAACAGTAAACTTGTCATTTCCTCTACCTTTTCCCCTTCTATTTACCATGCAATAATGGGACTGGACGCCATGATCTTAGTTCTTTTTTTTTTTTTCTTTTTAATATTTAGTCTTAAGCTGGCTCTTTAACTCTCCTTCTTCACCCTCATCAAGAGGCTCTTCAGTTCCTCTTTGCTTTCTGCCATTAGAGTGGTGTCATCTGTATAATCAAGGCTATGATCTTCCCAGTGGTCACGTATGGTTGTCAGAGCTGGACCGTAAAGAAAGCAGAGTGCCAAAGAACTGATGCTGAAAGTCCTGAAAGTCCCTTGGGCAGCAAGGAGATCAAACCAGTCAATCTTAAGGGAGATCAACCCTGAATATTTACTGAAAGGACTGATGCTGAAGCTGAAGCCCCAGTATTTTGGTCATCTGACGAGAACAGCCAACTCATTGGAAAAGTCCCTGATGCTGAGGAAGATCGAGGGTGGGAGGAGAAGACGGTGTCAGAGGATGAGATGGCTGGACGGCATCACTGATGCCATGGACATAAACTTGGGCACACTCTGGGAGATGGTGAAGGAAACGGAGCCCTGTGCGCTGCAGTCCATGAGGTCACAAAGAGTCGGACAGGACTAGGCAACTCAACAGCAACCACAAAGTTGATGTAGATAAGATTATACTCACTTTCTTATCTACACTCATTTCCTCACTGATATCATCTAGGTTTACAGCTTTAAATACAAGAAAAATGTCCACATTTTAAATGGAGTTCGAAAGATTCCATCGTGTAAAAAAAATCGCTTCATCAGTTTAACTGATGCAACCTGTGAGAGTTGGACCGTGAAGAAAGCTGATCACCGAAGAATTGATGCTTTTGAACTGTGGTGTTGGAGAAGACTCTTGAGAGTCCCTTATACCGCAAGGAGATCCAACCAGTCCATTCTAAGGGAGATCGATCCTGGGTGTTCATTGGAAGGACTGATGCTAAAGCTGAAACTGCAATACTTTGGCCATCTCATGAGAAGAGTTGACTCACTGGAAAAAAGTCTGATGCTGGGAAAGGTTGGGGGCGGGAGGAGAAGGGGACGACAGAGAATGAGATGGCTGGATGGCATCACCGACTCTGTGGATATGAGTTTGAGTGAACTCCGGGAGTTGGTGATGGACAGGGAGGCCTGGCGTGCTGTGATTCATGGGGTCGCGGAGAGTCGGACACGACTGAGCAACTGAACTGAACTGATGCAACCGAGTGGGTGGCGCTAGTGGTAATGAATCCCCCTGCAATGCAGGAGACGCAAGAGACGCGAGTTTGGTCCCTACATTGGGACGATCCCCCGGAGGAGGGCATGGCAACCCACTCCAGTATTCTTGCCTGAAAAATTCCATGAACAAAGGAGCCTGGCAGGCTGCAGTTGGTGGGATCACAAAGAGTCAAACGTGACTGAACCTGCCCAGGGCAAGTAGGTAACTGAGTAGTTGTTGCTAATCAAGTTATAATTAAATTCCAAAAAATCATGGGATGTGTTGTGGGTCATCCAAATTTGGTGACCATGTTCAAATTAACATCTCCAGCCTGGACCTCCTCTCTGAATTCTAAATTCAACTGTTTATCTGGAAATTCTACTTTGATGTCAAATAAAAATCTCAAATGTGCCCAATATTTTTCCCATCTCCAAGTCTCCTCCACCATCATCTGATTTATCTGTTGATGGCAGCTCCATACCCTTTCAGTTGATCAAGCTAAACCATTGAAAGTATTCTTGTCAATTCCAACCTGTCAGGAATCCTGTTGACTCCTCTAACTTCAACATATGTCCAGAAACTGACCTTCCCTCACCCATTTCTGCTGTTACTGAATTGGTTTGATCCATTATCATCTCTCACAAGAATAACTACAATAGCCTTCCAACCCGTCTCTCAGCCTCCACTCTCATTGCATTATTTTTTTTTAAACTCTTGCATGTTCTGTGCAAGAGCATTTGAATACACAATTGCCAAATTGCTTTATTTATTTGGCTGTGCTGGGTCTTAGTTGCATCTTTAGTTGTGGCATGTGGGATCTATTTTCCTGACCAGGGATTGAACTCAGGCCTCCTAAATTGGGAGCATGGAGTCTTAGCCACTGAACCACCAGGGAAGTCCCTTTGACTACTTCACAATCTATTTTCAGCACAGCAGCCAGTGTGGTCCTGTTTATGTTACTTTTCTGCTCAAAACCTTGCAAAGTTTCCACATTTCACTCACAGTAAAATGCAAATCCTTACATTAAACTACAAGGTCAAGTGCAGTCTGGCCGTCATTCACATCTTTGTGTTCGTCTCTTACTAATCTTTCTCTCCCTTGCTCCACTCCAGCCAAGCTGACCCCCTTTTTTTCCTCAAGCACAGAAGGTCCACCCCTACCTCAGAGCCTTTGCACTAATTACTTCCTTTGCCTAAAAGTCTCTGCCCTCTGTGTTTACATGGCTTGCTTTTCACACTGATAACCATATGGAGGGTCCTCTTTACAATGCTGAACCTTATCCCTTGCCCCAGCATCCCATCTCTCTTACCTTAGTTTCTGTTTTTCTCCAAAGAACATAGCACTTTTGATACAGTATTTATTATATTATTTCCTAGGCTAATATATAAAGTTTATATGGGTAGAGGTTATTGTCTTTGGGTATCGCTTTTCTGTCAGTGCCTAGAACAGTGCTTAACATATTGTAGGTAATCAATAAGTATGTGTTAAATGACAAATGACCAAACAAATGCATGATAAGGAGGATAAGACATCATAATCTTTACAATATTTAAGGGTCTTGGCTTCCCAGGTGGCTCAGTGGCAAAGAATCTGCCTGCCAATGCAGAAGACAATGGTTACACGAGTTCTATTGTGAATGGGGAAGACCCTATGGAGGAGGATATGGCAACCCACGCCAGTATTCTTGCCTGGGAAATCCCATAAACAGGGGAGCCTTCCAGGCTACAGTCCAGGGGATTGACAAAAGAGTTGGACACGACTGAGCAACTAAACAACAAACAACAAATATCACTTGTTTTTCACTTAGAAATTATCACTTATTTCGAAGACAACTTTCCACTAGAATAGGCTTTTTTCTGGGCTTCTCTGGTGGGTGGCTCAACTGGTAAAGAACCTGCCTGCAATGTGGGAGACATGGATTTGATCCCTGGGTTGGGAAGATTTCCTGGAGAAGGGAAAGGCTACCCACTCCAGTATTCTGGCCTGGAGAATTCCATGGATTGTATAGTCCATGGGGTCGCAGAGAGTCAGACACGACTGAGCAACTTTCTCTTCACTTTTGAATCCGAGTGAAGCAATAGCGGACTCACTAAAATGAAATTCCAAAATATTTGACAGCTGGCCTAGTGAAAAATGTAATTCACACAATTTAAGATATATTAAGTAGGTGCTAATATCTGAGGAATATTTACTATCTTAAAAATCTAGATGTCCTGGTAAGGAAGGAAATTGACATTAATTGGACTGCTAACATATATATATATATATATATATATAATATATATGACATAATAGGCTTTTCACATGTACATTATAATTTATTCTTTGCAACTCAGTGAAGGAGGTATGGCATAATTCTGCTGACTTGGAGGTTTTCACTGAGGTCTAGAGTGTGTGGGAAGAATAAAATTACTTGACAAGCATCACATATGGTAGCTAGTAGCAGAGCTGGGATTCAAACCCAGTTTTGATTCCTAAGCTCACGATCTTTTCAGAACATTCACTACCATACCTCCCTTAATTGTTTAAGGGGAAATATATTCACATTGTATTATACTAGGGCTTCCCAGGTGGCACTAGTGGTAAAGAGTCTGCCTGCCCATGCAGGAGATTTAAGAGATGCAGCTTCAGTTCCTGGGTCAGGAATATTGCCTGTAGGAAGAAATGGCAACCCATTCCAGTATTCTTGCCTGAAGAATCCCATGGACAGAGGAGCCTGGTGGGCTATTGTCCATGGGGCTGCAAAGAGCTGGATGCGAATGCAGCTACTAAGCATGCACGAGTCTGTTATAACAAGACATGGTATAAATCAAATAGTATAAAAATCAGGCATGTTAAAAATCAAATTGTATAATGATTCTTAACAATTTATATCTCAGAGATGCTTCAGCTTCTGGTCACCTCTAATTCCAACCTGGTCTAGAGGAGCTTGATTTTTTGTTGTTGTTGTTCACTGAGTCATGTCTGACTGTTTGTGACTCCATGGACAAGCATGCCAGGCTTCCCTGTCCTTCACAATCTCCCAGAATTTGCTCATACTCATGTCCATTGAGTCACTGATGCCATCCAAGCATCTCATCCTCTGTTGTCCCCTTCTCCTCCGGCCTTCAATCTTTCCCAGCATCAGGGTCTTTTCTAATGAGTTGGCTCTTCGCATCAGGTGGCCAAAGTATTGGAGTTTCAGCTTCAGAATCAGTCCTTCCAATGAATATTCGGGATTGATTTCCTTTAGGATTGACTGGTTGGATCTCCTGGCCATCCAAGGGACTCTCAAGAGTCTTCTCCAGTACCACAGTTCAAAAGCATCTATTCTTCGGTGCTCAGCCTTCTTTATGGTCCACCACACATCCATACATAACTACTGGAAAGACCATCGCTTTGACTCAACGGACCTTTGTCAGCAAAGTAATGTCTCTGCTTTTCAATATGTTGTCTAGGTTTGGCACAGCTTTTCTTCCAAAGAGCAAGTGTCTTTTAATTTTATGGCTGCAGTCACCATCTGCAGTGATTTTGGAGCCCAAGAAAATAATGGAAACACTGCTTCCATTGTTTCCTCTTCTATTTGCCGTGAAGTTAAATAAGCAGGGTGACAATATACAACCTTGATGTACTGCTTTCCCAATGTTGAACCAGTCCATTGGTTCATGTCCTGTTCTAACTGTTGCTTCTGCATACAGGTTTCACAGGAGGCAGGTAAGGTGGTCTGGTATTCCCATCTTTTTAAGAATTTTCCAGCTTGTTTTTGTTGTGATCCACACAGTCAAAGGCTTTGGTATAGTCAATAAAGCATAAGTAGATGTTTTTATGGGACTCTTTTGCTTTTTCTGTGATCCAATGGATGTTGACAATTTGATCTCTGGGTCCTCTGCCTTTTCTAAATCCAGCTTGTACATCTGGAAGTTCTTGTTTCACATAGTGTTGAAGCCTGGCTTGAAGGACTTCAAGCATTACCTTGCTAGCCTTTGAAATAAGTGCAATTTTCTGGTAGTTTGAACATCTTTTGGCATTGTCTTTCTTTGGGACTGGAATGAAACCTGACCTTTTCCAGTCCTGTGGCCACTGCTGAGTTTTCCAAATTTGCTGGCATATTGAGTGCAGCACTTGCACAGCATCATCTTTTAGGATTTGAAATAGCTCAACTGGAATTGATGCTTTTGAACTGTGGTGCTGGAGAAGACTCTTGAGAGTCCCTTGGACTGCAAGGAGATCCAACCAGTCCATTCTAAAGGAGATCAATCCTGGGTGTTCATTGGAAGGACTGATGCTAAAGCTGAAACTCCAATACTTTGGCCACCTCATGCGACGAGTTGACTCACTGGAAAAGACTCTGATGCTGGGAAGGATTGGGGGGAAGGAGGAGAAGGGGATGAGAGAGGATGTGATGGCTGGATGGCATCACTGACTCGATGGACATGAGTTTGAGTGAACTCCGGGAGTTGGTGATGGACAGGGAGGCCTGGCGTGCTGTGATTCATGAGGTTGCAAAGAGTTGGACACAACTGAGCGACTGAACTGAACTGGAATTCCATCACCTTCACTAACTTTGTTCCTAGTGACGTTTCCTAAGGTCCACTTGACTTCACACTCCAGGATATCTGGCTCTAGCTGACTGATCACATCATTGTGGTTATCTGGGTCATTAAGATCTTTTTTGTAGATGACTTTCTGTGACCTCATGGATTGTAGCCTGCCCGGTTCCTTTATCCATGGGATTCTCCAAGCAAGAAAACTGGGGTGGGTTGCCATTCTCTTCTCTAGGAGATCTTCTTGACATAGGGATTGAACCCAGGTGTCTTGCATTGCAGGTGGACTCTTTACTGTCTGAATCACTGGGGAAGCCCAACTTGATTTTATTTTAATTTAGATATAGATTTAAAAAGTACATAGATGTGTATACACACACACATATATATATCCTAGATTTGGACAAATGGAGATAGAATATTTCAAATCATGTTGCTCATTGAATACTTCGGTCTTTTCCTAAAAAATGAAGCAGTTCACTCCACACAGTAAAATTATCCTGACAAGGATACAGTTCCCCTGGTTACTCTGACCATTCTAACAAGCAATCTAGATTTGTTTTGATTCCCATAAAACATTAACCTAGCTCTTGACCTAAATTTGGGTGGGAAAATAATAATAGAACAAAATACTTTTGTCTGAAGTTGATTCTCCTTCCGGTCCCAGACTCTGGATGATAATGAGTCAAAGGGCAAAGCACAGACAAAGTGCGTGCAAAGATCACAAGCTGTTTAGGAGTGCAGTGAGGTCACCCAGCACTCCCAGCTGCTCCCCACACCTGGGTCTCTGGAGACTGCTGATGGTCAGGCAGAGCCCATGTTCTCCCCATTTCGCAGCAATACCACCAGGAAAAGTGTTCTTCCCCTGACACGTGAGCTAAAGTTGGGAGTCACAGAGAGTTCTCTCCTCTCTCATGCCCCGGTGTTAGCAGAGTGACTTTTAGGCCTGAGGATGTTTCACGTCACTTTTATTTTGGGATCCCATGTCTGGAGACAGCTGGTGAGTGTTAATGACCAGGCCACTGTGCTCAGGTCTGCACGTCCACTCTCCTCATTTCTGAACAAGGGAAACATCCTGAGATGTGGTTCTCACAACACAAAGGAGACACAAAAGCCTCAGATGGTCCTCAGTGGGAGAGGAGCTATTTTTCAACTTGGCTTGGGACCAAGCGCTGAAAAACGTGAGACCATTGTTACATATTATTCCTTTTGGCCAAAAAAATAGAAATTATACAAACATGTAAGAAAATCGTATTATACTTTTCCCACATTCTTTCTTTTCCCCAGATATATTGTTTAAATGTGAACGGTCGTACAAATATCCCATGGGAGTGACACTTTCCACAAGGACAGCTTCCTTGTTTGTAAGAGATTCAGTTCAGTTCTCTGGTGGATGAGGGGCCAATTTAGGGCTTTATTTTAACCATAGACGTCCTTATGTGCCATTAAGTGAGGGAACGGAAGGGAAGAATGATAAATGCCAAATCTCTGTAAGCTGATTAAGAATCGTCCTCCATGATACTGAATTTAGTTGTCTTCATGTTATGCTTGACTGCACCAACACAAAAGCCTGGTGACACGAGATAAAAGATGAAGAGGACTCAGACATGCTGTAATTCAGTTCAGATGAAAAAACCACACATCTAGATCCATATTCTAGGAATTACTCTAGTTGCTGAAGAGTCAAAGATGAATTACATTCAGTCCTTGCCATGAGCTTTACCATCCAAGTGGAAAGAATGAAAGGAAGCTCAGTCATGTCTGACTCTGCGACCTCATGGACTATAGCCCGCCAAGCTCCTCTGTCCATGAAATTTCTCAGGCAAGAATACTGGAGTGGGTTGCCATTTCTTCCTCCAGCACATACATGGAAAGAATGGACTAGAATTTAAACATGGTATCTCACAAACCACATACCTAGATCAGGTAGATATGAGTGAGTCATTACCTTACAACTCCTTTTGACACAATGATAGTTCCCTTGTGGCTGCTGTCCATCACAGGGATGAAAATAATTAACAATTTCAGCTAATGAACTAATTAGATGAATGAACCATCCCAGGTACATTGAAAATGAGAAGTTGGGCTACCCTGGTGGCTCAGTGGTAAAGAATCCACCTGCAGTGTAGGAGACACAGGTTTGATCCCCGATCCAGGAAGGTCCCACATGTCTCGGAGAAAATAAACATGTGGGCCACACTACTGAGCTAGTGCTCTAGAGCCCAGGAGCTGTAACTATGAAGCCCACATACTGCAACTACCGAAGCTGCATGCCTAGATCTTGTGCTCCTCAACAAGAGAAGCCACCACAACAAGAAGCTCTCACGCTGCAGAGAGTAGCCCTCTATTGTAGCAACTAGAGAAAAGCCTGCACAGCAATGAAAGCCCAGCACAGTAATAAATAAATAAATAAAATCATATAAATATATATATATACACAAATGAGAAGCAAGCTATGTAGTTTCAGGAGATAATTTATATCGTTGTGTAACTATTATATTCTTATAAAATTCAGCTTATGCTCCCTTCTAAACATAAAAAGATTTGGAGTAGGGATATAATTGAAAAGGTTTAGGGAGATATTCCAGTTTTTTTTTCTTAATAACCTTTGTTATTGTTTTAATCATTATACTATCAGAGTTTTGTAGGGCTACAATCCTCTTATCTCTAAGAATGAGGAAGATCTGATTTCTTTCATGCTATGAAGACTTACTTTACATAAAATCTTGATAGCTCCCGTTTGAGCTACAGACTTCAACCTACAGCAAAGCCTAAAATCACAGCAATTTCTTGAATGTTACTTTACACCAGGCTCTAAGTTAATTGTTTGTCCATACATCATCTTATTTCCTCTTTGTAAAAACTCTCCAAAGAAGCTAATATTGTTTGTCTTATTAAAAGAAATTGTTAGAGATTAACTAATTTGCCCAAAATTACTAATCAACTAAGTGGTGGCATCAGGATTCAGCGCCAAGGTGTCATAAATAGTGAAACTTAATTGTGAATATGACATAATAAAGATTTTTTTAAAAATTCATTACAAATACAATTTGTCATTAAATAGCCCTTTTGCTATATATGTAATTGCTCTTTGAGAATATCTGTGCATTTTCCAGAGTAGCTTTGAACTTCACAGAGCTTTAATTCAGCTGGGAAGAGCAGTTTTATCCTTGTAACAAATTAAGGTCAAATACTTTTCTCAAACAAACAAATGATTTAGGGAAGAAAACTGCAAATTTAAGAAAAAGCTGTGTGTATGTTTTCTAATCTTTACTAGGAAATCAACCAATGCTTTCCTGTTGACATAATTTCTGCCTTGATTGTTAAAAGTACCATATATCTAGAATACATATGCTTTATAGAACAGATAAGGAAAGGGAGTAATTTAATCACAACTAAGCGCCTAAGCACGTTTGAATGGGAAACAGGAAACTAGGCTTAAAAATAGAGTAGAGTATGTGATTCACTTGGCCTCAAAGCCTAAAACATACTTTCTCTTTTGCGGTCTTAATAGCTTTCCTCATTCTTTTTCCAGTGCATAAATTGCTTTTTGCCCTGTGAAGAAAGTATTTGTTTGTTAAAAGTATAGGTGAGGATTAAATTTTAACACAGCAATGAAATCCCATAGAGCACAAAGTCCATAAAAAATGCACAATTCTTAGAAAGACAGAGAATATAAAAACAAATCAGCTTCATGTCTGTCCTACATCACTATTTTTTCTGCTTTCAGTACCCACTCGGGCTGGAATGAGGGTGGCTGGAAACCGGCTCAGTCTCTGAACACTGGTTCTGGAGATCAATTTAGTTGTACCAATGGCTCAGATGGTAAAGAATCTGCCTGTAATGCAGGAGACCAAGGTTCAATCCCTGGGTAGGGAAGATCCCCAGGAGAAGGAAATGGCTACCCACTCCAGTATTCTTGCCTTGGAAATTCCATGGGCAGAGGAGCCTGTCAGGCTACAGTCCATGGGGTCGCAGAAAGTCAGACACGACTGAGGGACTACCACTTTCTTTCTTTCTTTTTAGTTTATTATCTCATTTCACTGCTTCCATAACATCTGAAGAAAACAACTTCCTTTGAAGTCTTACAACGTGATAATGGTGACAACGTGATAATGGTGACATTGACTTTTAATATAATTAGGTGTTTTACCTTTAAAAGAGATTGAGTTGTGATGTTTAAGCTGAGAAGAAGGTTCGTTCCTTTGGTAGCAAAGCTGGGAGGGTGCAGCTGCCGCAGGCCAGAACCCCAGCCATGTGTAAGGAGCTGGTTCACGTTGGGGGAAAGGAACATGACACAGAACGATGCAAGAATGAGAGGAAGAGAGAGACATATACACATTCTTGGTAGCACTGGATTCTTGTTTCCAGTCCCTGACAGCCGAGTCTACTTTGACTTCCGGTTTCCTGACACCTGGCTTTTCAGCCTTAATTCTGCAAGTGGCACCAATAGCTTTCCAGTAAATATCATTTGCTTTGTTATGACTACTGCTGTTTTTATTGTGAATCTTGCGTAAGCTAGCTCAAGTTGTGTGTCTGTCACCTGCAACCGGAGGTCCTGATACACAGAGGAACATTTTCACCTCATGGGCTGAGGTATGATCTGAACTCCAGAGGTTCTGTGACCAAGAAGCAAAGGATCACATAGGCTGTTGTCCCAGCCAATGAAATTGTCTTCAGGGGCTGAACATCAAAAGGCCTGTAAGAGTCCATGGTAAAATCACGCTGAATAAGGTCCATGATAATAAGGCTAAATAGGAGGTAAAGCTATGCATTGTGGTTTTCCTGGGAAGTCCAAGTTTGTACAAGTGGTCTTGGTCTCCTGTCTGGTTTAGCATTAGTCTCAGAGATTTGATTTTCTAAATTAAGCATTGTTATGGATAGTTCCATTAAAATTGTCCAACACTGGTTTGTTAGAGTGCTGCCATTTTTCATTTCTAGCTTCTGCAGTACCTCCCTTGTCAGGTAGGATGTGAGACATGTGTGATGAAGATGCTTTTTAACATGTGATGAGGATGAAAGGCCTCCAGCAACAGCCTGTCCCTCTTCTCCTTATCTACCCACAGGCAGTGTGACTCACATGTCTCTTGAAATGGCAGGATGCAACGTGATCAAAGATGCATCTAAAACAGCAAACTATTGCCAGTCTCCTGGGGTGGTTGAGAAATATGCAAACTTACTGCCCTTACCAACCACTTAAAGGACTTACCATTCATGTCCTGGGCCACGCCATTGTGCAAGAGGCAAGAAGTTGCCAGGCCACAGGTTAGGGTACCTGGAGGAAATCGTAGGTTGTGTGTGTGTGTGCACGCTCAGTCGTGTTCAGCTTCTTGCAACCCCATGGATGGTAGCCCATCAGACTCCTCTGTCCATGGGATTTCCCAGGCAAAAATATTAAAGTTGGTTGCCATTTCCTTTTCCAGAGGATCTTCCTCACCCAGGGATGGGACCTGTGTCTCCTGCATTGGCAGGCAGATTCTTTACCACTGAGAAGCCTTCAGGGAAGCCCACCTGTTATGTTATAGATGTTTAATAAATACTTGTGGACCAAATAAGGACCTTCTACAGGTCAGTTGCTGCTGCTGCTGCTGCTAAGTCACTTCAGTCATGTCCAACTCTGTGTGACCCCGTAGACAGAAGCCCACCAGGCTCCCCCATCCCTGGGATTTTCCAGGCAAGTTAGATAGATGTTTAATATCTTCCTAGGGCCGCTGCTACTGCTGCTGCTAAGTTGCTTCAGTTGTGTCCAACTCTGTGCGACCCTATAGATGGCAGCCCACCAGGCTCCCCCGTCCCTGGGATTCTCCAGGCAAGAACACTGTAGTGGGTTTCCATTTCCTTCTCCAATGCATGAAAGTGAAAAGTGAAAGTGAATTTGCTCAATTGTGTCCGACTCTTCGTGACCCCGTGGACTGCAGCCTACCAGGCTCCTCTGCCCATGGGATTTTCCAGGCAAGAGTACTGGAGTGGGGTGCCATCACCTTCTCCGAAGGGCCACTGCACTCTTCAGCAATTTCAAAGCTTGCTGGTGCTTTCATCAACTTGTGCAATGACAACGTTGAAGTCATTAATACTTGCATGCTTAGATTTCACTACCTAGATCCTAAATATAACTGCAGTAGTTTCTTTTGCTGGTACAGATTATTTTGCAATGGTTACTGGCAAGTTTAAAGAATAATACAATAGCAATTGGCCTAACTCCAGGTTAAATTCAGGAATCCTTTTCTGTACGGGGCTACCATTTCAGGATCTTCTTGGGTGGTATTTTGTCCATATATAGTGCTGTATTTCAATTTGTTAGATTTGTCTCAAAGAGTTCAATAAAAATCTAACCTTTTAATAAGTCTTCAAAACACAATGCTAATTTTTGAAATTTCTTCTGTCAATACTCTCCTTTTAGTGACCTGCAAATAAAAAAATCACATGCTGAAAAGATCTTTAGAATCCTTTCAGAAATTCAGGACATCCTTTTATCATGCTAATAATTTCCTAATTTAATCGTTTTATGCGTTGAGTTATTTCTATATCTTGTACGTCATTAAGCAAGGAATCAGGATAAAATTTCCAAAGAAGTAAAAGAATTATACAAAGGTTCACTTTTCTTCCTAGTTCCAGCTTCTCTCTCTCTGTGTGTGTATAATCTCAGACTTTTAATGTATAAGTTACTCCCTAATTCTTTAGAAATCCATGGCAAGCTAAGTTGAGGAGTGTGTTGGGCGATTTTCAATGAATTTAGTCAAAGGAAATAACTCAGGCTGATAATTAGCTAATATTTATCCTAAACTCATTGCCTAACTCAACTGATAATTGCTCATAACTTTATTTTTCTTTGTTTAAATATTGCATGTTTGACCCAAGTGTACCAAAATATGTTGCTGGTAGGGAGAATCCTACCCATTTTAGCACCCAAACTTGCTTTTATTCTTCCCTTTCAATGTGAGAAGCAATGATAGTCAAGACAGAGGCTTAATTAGGTATTTCAATTTATCATCTTATACAAGAAAAGCTATGGTCCAGGCAGGATATCACTGGTTTGTGGTTCTCTCCTGTATCCTCTACTTAAACCCTCTTCACACAACCTAAACTTTCCATTGATGGTTCCTGAATGTGAAGGATAAAGAGGGAACATTTTCAAGTTAAGATAGAGTAGTGATGTAGAAGCCTAAAACCTCACTCCCCTAATACCCACATGCAAGTAGGCAAAAATAATAATGATAAGCAAAGGTAAGGATTTACCAGAAGAAACTAACTACAGGACGAGATTGGGGCAAATATTTCCACCTTTCAAACATTTTATTTTCTAATAACAGAAGCCAAAGAAGCTAAAGTGGCCAGGCTTCTTTCTGAGCAGCCTCATCCAAGAAGCAAGAGGGGAACCAACAAGATCCTGAGAAAAACCTCTTAGATTCTTCAACTTGGAAAGAGGTTGACTAAGGGGCTGAGAAGACAGTGTAAGGCAAGAACCCATGCACAGGTCAAGAGAAGTCTCTCAAGAGTAGTGACCTTGAATGCCATCAGAAGACCTCAGTATAAGCTCCATGTCACTGAGTTGAGACAGAGGAAATGAGTCACAGCCCAAAGGGATCACCTTCTGTGTGGATAGAACAGTCTCTGACATAGAATAATTAAGGGGGATCTTAGAATATTAAACAGAATCCCTTCATTCAGTTCTTTCATTCCGTCTTAACTGGGTTTTCCCGCTTCCTTGCTCCACAAACCAAGACCATAGCCAGTGTATAGACTATCGAGTACTTTAAGTGTAAAATATAAGGGGCCGGAGGGAATAGCCTGGAATAACTGGGAAGAATATTTTTCTATCCCTTTCTAGAAAAATTTCAGATTTATGAAAATGTCTTTCTAGTGCAGAAAGTTCTGGGATTGGCTTACAAGTTAGTTTCACGTGGACAACCAACCAAAGGGAGAATTTTGATATTAGCTTTTTAAGTTTGGATAGTAATCCTCTGGGACTTCCCTGGTGGCTCAGAGGTTAACGCGTCCGCCTCCAATGCGGGAGACTCGGGTTCGATCCCTGGGTCGGGAAGATCCCCTGGAGAAGGAAATGGTAACCCACTCCAGTATCCTTGCCTGGAGAATCCCATGGACAGAGAAGCCTGGTAGGCTACAGTCCACGGGGTCGCAAAGAGTCGGACACGACTGAGCGACGGAACGGAACGGATTAATTCTCTAAGTAACCCATAGTTACTTTTTTCTAACCCCAAAGTGTATTAACACGTTTTCCCACAGTCATTTTGACTTTTCTGACGTTTCCTTATAATCAAATTGTCATTAACATCTGTTTCAAGCAACAAGACTTTCCCACGGTAGTGAAACTATGATGATTTTTTCATATGGAGAATGTAATGGAAATGCGTGAATTGAGGAAAACAAGCCAACAACTTGAAAAATCATGGGATGAAGGGAAAAATTTGATTGAAATATAAGTTGAATATAAATTTTATTCTGTTGGAAACATTATGAGAAGTATACATTACTCACAGCAGTTTTTTTTTTTTTTTTTCTAAAAGTTTGCAGAGGACCAACCAGTAGTAGCAGCATTTTGGTTTTCCTGGGACAAGCCTCAACTAACTCTTCTCTCTTACTGCCCTTCCTAGGGACTTTCCCAAGATGAAAGGAGTCTTTCAAACTCAAGTCTCTGTTGTCATTAGTGGGTCTTTATTGTCATGAGCAATGAGGCAAGTCAAAAATTTTTTCATTAATAGTACAGGTAAACCAATGTGTCAAAGACTGTTGGATAAGGAAATTCCCTGGTGGTCCAGAGGTTAGGATTCCATGCTTTTAAGCTGGGGTTTGATCCCTGGGCTGGGAACTTAGATCTTGCAGGACTTGCAGCACAGCCAAAAACAAAACCATTGAATGATAACTAGTGGGGCACTTGTCTTTGTTATTATAGCCATTCAATGGCTAAAACTGTCTCTAACTCTCATCCCAACTGGCATAAACTTTTACCCATTTACTCATCCCCATCACCAAGAGAAGTACTGAAAGAGGGCAGGTACCCCAGAACTAACTTTGTTCATATGTTCTTTTTAGAACAGGTTCTTGATTACTTTCCACAAACAACAGTCTTCTTAAACTCATCAAAATTTACTACAAGGCTCCTGGTTTGTTTTAAACACCATACTTGAGTATTGTACCCAAAACAAATTTGCTTCAAAAAAGGCAAAGGAAGAATTGTTTAGCAAAAGCATTTGACATAAGTGCCCTGAGAGGTTGACTAACATTCTAGAAAATTCTTTATAGAATCAAAATTAAACATATTAGAATCTTAGAGCTGGAAAAAATATCCAAGATATCTAGCTTCTCTCTCTCTCTAGTATACTCTTGTTTGATATGTAATTTTTCTTAATAATCTTTCTTCATTTTATGGTGGTGGTTTAGTCACTAGGTGGTGTCTGACTCATAGTGAGGTAGCCTGCCTGGCGCCTCTGTCCATGGGATTTCCCAGGCAAGAACACTGGAGTGGGTTGCCATTTCCTTCCCCAGGGAATCTTCCTGACCCAGGGATTGGACCTGTGTCTCCTGCATTGCAGGTGGATTCTTTACCCCTGAGTCACCAGGGAAGCCACAGGTATTGATTAATCTTTGTCAATCTCTGCTAGGTCCTGGGTATAGAGGGCTGAGCAAAACACATAGTCTCTGATCTTATGGAGTTTCAATTCTCCTGAGAAAGACAAAACCAAATCATTATGCAAATAACTCTGTAATCCCAATTTGACAAGTTTTGGTTGCTCCAGTTGTATAGGCTTTGTTATTTTTATAGGTAGCTATTCTATTTGTATAGTACTGACTATGAGAAAGTTCTTTTAAATTTATTTCTCTCTCCTGTAACTCAGGCCGTCATTTTTAGATGCTTTGAAGAAACTTTGTAACATCACGTTTGCACCATCTTCTTCAGTCCTTGCCAGGGTTTTAAATCCTGTATGTCAGGAGGGTATTTCTTAGTTGAGTTCATGTCCTACCCTTATTGATCAAGCACACTCAGAATCCAGCTCCAAATAGAAAACATGATCCGAAAGAATACATGCTCTCCAGTGTTCAATGCAGCACTGTTTACAATATGCAAGGCATGGAAGCAGTCTAAATGTCCATTGACAGAGAAAGAGATCAAGAAGATGTGGTGCATATAGACAATAGAATATTATCCAGCCATTAAAAAGAATGAAGTAATTCCATTTGTATCAACATGGATGGGCCTAGAGATTGTCCTACTGAGTAAAGATACATCAGACAGAGAAGGAAAAATGTCGTATGACTTCCCTTACATTGGGAATCCAAAAAGAAATGATACAAACGAAATTATTTACAAAACAAAAACAGACTCACAGACTTAGAGAACTAATTTAAGGTTGCCTGGGGGAAGGATGGGGAGATAGGATGGGATAGTTAGGGAGTTTGGGATTGACATGTACATGCTGCTATATTAAGAACAGATATGGGCTTCCTCGGTGGCTCAGTGGTAAAGAATCCGCCGGCCAATGTGGGAGACTTGGGTTTGGTCCCTGGTTCAAGAAGATCTCACATGCTGCTAAGAAACTAAGCCCATGCACCACAACTGTTGAACTTGTACTCTCGAGCCCAGGAACTGCAACTACTGAGCCCCTGCACCCCAGCTACTAAAGTTTACTTGCCCTAGAGCCTGTGCTCTGAAATAAGAGAAACCACCTCCATGAGAAACCCATGAACTGCAACTAGAGAGTAGTTCCTGCTCGCCACAACTAGAGAAAAGTCTGTGCAGCAACAGAGACCCAGCATAGCCAAAAATAAACAAAAATTTTAAAAAAAAAAGGATAATCAACAAGGTCCTACTGTATAGCCCAGGGAACTCTGCTCACTATTATGCGGCAGCCTGGAGGGGAGGGGAGTTTCAGGCAGAATGGAAACATGTATATGTGTGGCTGAGTCGCTCTGCTGTGTACCTGAAACTATCACCACCCTGTTAATCAGCTATTGTTGTTGTTCAATTGCTAGGTCATATCCAACTCTGCAACCCCGTGGACTGCGGCATGCCAGACTTCTCTGTCCTCTGCTCTCTCCCGGAGTTTGTTCAAGTTCATGTCCATTGAGTCAGTGATGCTGTCTAACCATCTCATCTGGCTGTATATAACCGGCTATACCTCAATACAAAATAAAAAGTTAAAGAATCCAACTCCCTGGGAATTCTCCCAACTTCTGCTAGTACATGTTGGCTGGATGCTACAGCTCTGTCAGAGTGGAGTCTCTTTTCTTCCTTATCAGGTCCAACACATTCCAGCTGGGTTATTGTTGTCTTTGTGGCCAGTGGGGGAAGTGGGGGCAGATCCTGACTGATTTAGACTATTTCACAGGAGGACTTCTGCAGAAGTAAAGGGGGGAAGTTCAGTCCCTTAATGGGAAGGAGTAGGCCATTCTGGGCTCACAAGGCAGGGGAATCTAGAGATTCAAGAATTTCAGATGACCTCATCCATATGTCAGCATCTCATTCTTTGTCACATAAAGCCTGATCTTGGCCCAGCAGGCTGAGAAGGATCTTGAGTTCTCCTTTTAATCAGTGCTGGGCCTGGTCCTCTGCTTTCATTGCCCACTAGCTATAGAACATTACAATCTTTCATATGTTATTGATGCAAAAGACGCCCTCGGGTTACAAACTCAACTTTTCATTGCCAATTAATAACTTTCTGCTTTTGATCTTTTCCAATTTGTCAAGCAAGCTTAGCACTCAATTTTTCCATCCTTATAGTTATGTTTACCTCTATTTCTCAAATGCCAGAAACATCACACATGCATGTGAAATTTCTTTCACCAGAATCACATTTCAGGTCACCATCAGGGAAAGTTTTAGTCGTAGCCCAGTAAACTTCTGCAGGGACTGTGTTTCAACTTCTGTCAGTGCTAGAGTCCTCATTACCAGTTGGGTGGCACATAATCTAATTCCCAAATCCCATCTTAGTGTCTGCTTTCTTAGACTCTGTTTGGTACTGATAGTTGCACCATTGGGTTTCCCAGGTGGTGCTAGAGGTAAAGTATCTGCCTGCCTATGCAGGAGGCATAAGAGACATGGGTTCAATGCCTGGGTCAGGAAGATTTCCTGGAGGAGGACATGGCAACCCACTTCAGTATTCTTGCCTGGAGACTCCCATGGACAGAGGAGCCTGGTGGGCTACAGTCCACGGGGTCACAAAGAGCTGGACACGACTGAAGCAACTTAACACACACATTGCAATATTAGTCCCCTAGGAAGCAGATTTCTAGACAGAAATGAGAGAGAGAGGAGTTTATTAAGGTGTGCTCTTAGGATGGTGACTGCAGCCATAAAATTAAAAGACACTTGCTCCTTGAAAGAAAATCTATGACAAACCTAGACAACATATTAAAAAGCAGAGACATTACTTTGCCAACAAAGGTCCATCTAGTCAAAGCTATGGGTTTTCCAGTAGTCATGTATGGATATGAGAGTTGGACTATAAAGAAAGCTGAGTGTGGAAGAACTGATGCTTTGGGACTGTGGTGTTGGAGAAGACTCTTGAGAGTCCCTTGAACTGCAAGGAGATCCAACCAGTCCATCTTAAAGGAAATCAATCCTGAATATTCACTGGAAGGACTGATGCGGAAACTCCAGTACTTTGGCCACCTGATGCAAATAAGTGACTCACTCGACAAGACCCTGATGCTGGGAAAGATTGAAGGCAGGAGGAGAAGAGGACAACAGAGGATGAGATGGTTGAATGGCATCACCAACTTGATTGACGAGTTTGAGTAAACTCCAGGAGTTGGTGATGGACAGGGAAACCTCATGTGCTGCAGTCCATGGGGTCACAAAGAGTTGGACATGACTGAGTGACTGAACTGAATTGAATTTACAATGTACATCTATGAAATAGAAGAGGAAGAAGGGAGACAGGACTGTACAAAGATATACTGGCCTTTCCATAGTCTCAACAAAGGCTCAACTCATCCTGAGGGAAGTTCTGAAACTGGGATATTCTTTAGGGTTGTTCAAACTTGGGACAAGAGGGCTAGACTTCTATACTCCTGAGTCAACCCACCAGTGAATACAGATCACCCTAGGAAGGCACCATGACCTTCGGTGAGATGGGACTTTTCAGTAGAAACACTCACCAAAGAGAGAGCTGAGGCTGTTTGCTAGGCATTCCTCCAGCAGCTTGGGAAATAAATTTTTCATTTATGATGGTGGTGCATTGTATCTATAGGGCTTCCCAGGTGGCACTAGTGGTAAAGAATCCACCTGCCAATGCAGGAGATGTGGGTTCGATTCCTGAGTCAGGAAGATCCCTTGGAGGAAGAAATGGCAACCCATCCCAGTATTCTTGCCTGGAGAATCCCATGGACAGAGGAGCCTGGCAGGTTACAGTCCATGGAGTCACAAAGAGTCAGACACAATTGAGCCACTGAGCATGTATGCATCATATCTATTAGGGAGAAAATGAGAGAACTTCTGAATTTCAAAGTCAGTAAAGTGGCTGGGACTATCTCTAGTATTTTCTGTTTAAATATGTTTCACCCCCATTCTGGGCTTCTCTGGTGGCTTAGGTGGTAAAAAATCTGCCTGCAATGTGGGAGACCTTGGTTCTATCCTTGGGTTGAGATGATCCCCTGGAGGGGGCGTGGCAACCCACTCCTGTATCCCTGCCTGGAGAATCCCCATGGACAGAGAAGCCTGGTGGGCTACAGTTTATGGCATCACAAAGAGTCGTACATGATTTACTGACTAAACACAGCAGCACCCCCCATTCTCCTCTGCACTAATTGACTCATGATACAAAAGTGCATCTGTATCCACAAAATAGTCTCTTTTCAAAATATCAAAGAGAACCTATTTTGTTTCTCTTATTAACCTATCTGAGCCTTATACCATCTTAAGAAAACATTTTTTTTTTCAGTACTGAGAAAGGGTGTAGGAGTCTTTGAATCCAAATGTTTTCTCTTTCCGCCTCTGTCTTTTCTAGTTGATGGTATTCCTTATGCTGCTTTCTCCAAATAACCTTTACTGTGAGTTATAGATATTCTGTAAATTTAAAAATTAATTTGGGGGACTTCCCTGGCTCTCCAGTGACTAAGACTCTGTACTTTCAATGCAGAGGTTTGAGGGGGCATGGGTTCAATTCCTGGCCAGGGAACTAAGACCCCATATGCTATTTGGCCAAAAAAAGAAAAGCAAAACAAGTAAACAAAAAAAGATTCTCTAATGACCAAAGAAACTTCATAGCAGCTCTGAATGCAGATCTTCAGTCTTCTTCCATATAAGAGAGAAAGAAATTTAAAAATAAATAAATAATAAAAATTTATTTGGCAATAATAGTTGACTAGGGAATGTATGGTTCTCCTAAAAGTCAATGTTTCAAAGGATGGAGAGTTTTAAAGAATCACTAATTGAAATGAATATAGCTGTGTTTAAAGTTTTCCCAAACTCTAGTTATTATACAGTAGTGTTCCATACTTTACATATATATTGGCATAATATATTTAAAATGTATAAATTATTTGCATCTCATCCCTGTTTTTGTATCCATTGCTAAACTCCATTCAAGTGATAGAAAGAACATTTTATATGTACATTCCTGAAGATTAGGCTGATACAACAAATGAGCCAATTAAATACTTAATAGGATTTGTAAATCTATAGCAGAAACAAATAATCTTGAAAACAAAGCTAAAATTTGGAATAGCAAGGCTCTATTGAAAAAAAAATGGATAATTGAATTCTGACTTTTCTGAGACAGTATAACTTGGATAAGTGAATTCTGACTTATCTGAGCCAGTATAACTTGAAGCAGATTCAAAGGATACAAGATGTGACCTGCGTGCTCAGTCATTCAATTATGTCCAACTCTTTGAACCCCGCGGACTGTGGCTTGCCATGCTCCTCTAACCATGGGATTTTCCAGGCAAGAACACTGGAGTGGGTTTCTTGATACAGTTCAGTTCAGTTCAGTTTCAGTCATGTCTAACTCTTTGTGAACCCATGGACTGCAGCACGCCAGGCTTCCCTGTCCATCACCAACTCCCGGAGCTTACTCAAACTCATGTCCATTGAGTCACTGATGCCATCCAACCATCTCATCCTCTGTAATCCCCTTCTCCTCCTGCCTTCAATCTTTCCCAGCATCAGAGTCTTTTCAAATGAGTCAGTTCTTAGCATCAGATGGCCAAAGTATTGGAGTTTCAGCTTCAGCATCAATCCTTCCAATGAACACCCAGGACTGATCTCCTCTAGAATGGACTGGTTGGATCTCCTTGCAGTCCAAGGGACTCGCAAAAGTCTTCTCCAACACCACAGTTCAAAAGCATCAATTCTTCGGCGCTCAGCTTTCTTCACAGTCCAACTCTCACATCCATACATGACCACTGGAAAAACCATAACCTTGACTAGACAGACCTTTGTTGGCAAAGTAATGTCTCTGCTTTTTAATATACTATCTAGGTTGGTCATAACTTTCCTTCCAAGGAGTAAGCATCTTTTAATTTCATGGATGCAATCAGCATCCACAGTGATTTTGGAGCCCAGAAAAATAAATCTGACACTGTTTCCACTGTTTCCCCATCTATTTCCCATGAAGTGATGGGACCAGATGCCATGATCTTAGTTTTCTGAATGTTGAGCTTTAAGTCAACTTTTTCACTCTCCTCTTTCACTTTCATCAAGAGGCTTTTTAGTTCCTCTTCACTTTCTGCCATAAGGGTGGTGTCATCTGCATATCTGAGGTTATTGATATTTCTCCCGACAATCTTTATTCCAGCTTGTGCTTCATCCAGCCCGGCATTTCACATGATGTACTCTGCATATAAGTTAAATAAGCAGGGTGATAATATACAGGCTTGACGTACTCCTTTCCCGATTTGTTGGAACCAGTCCATTGTTCCATGTCCAGTTCTAACTGTTGCTTCCTGACCTGCATACAGGTCTCTCAAGAGGCAGGTCAGGTGGTCTGGTATTCCCATCTCTTTCACAATTTTCCACAGTTTGTTGTGATCCACACAGTCAAAGGCTTTGGAATAGTCAATAAAGCAGAAGTAGATGTTTTTCTGGAACTCACGTGCTTTTTCAATGATCCAATGGATTTGGGTTATCTTGATACCAAAGTATAAATTCAACTACCCCCAGGAAAGATATAGGAACTTAATAAGATGAAATAAGGAAACAGAGATGAAGGTTTATTGATGAGAACTTAGAAAACTTGATTTTTAAGAAAAAGTTCTTTCTTACCTGTTTTTTTTCATAGTAGAACTGAAATTCAATATGTTTTAGATGTATTGGGGAACATATAGTTAGCATCCTCTGGACTCTTGAAAGTGACATTATGAGACCACAAAATTCACAGAGAAGTTTCATGTGTAACTTTACTGTACCTTAGGGATAGATCAGGAGAAGGCAATGGCACCCCACTCCAATACTCTTGCCTAGAAAATCCCATGGATGGAGGAGCCTGGTAGGCTGCAGTCCATGGGGTCGCTAAGGGTCGGACACAACTGAGCGACTTTACTTTACTTTTCACTTTCACACATTGGAGAAGCAAATGGCAACCCACTCCAGTGTTCTTGCCTGGAGAATCCCAGGGATGGGGGAGCTTGGTGGGCTGCCATCTATGGGGTCACACAGAGTCGGACATGACTGAAGTGACTTAGCAGCAGCAGCAGCAGCAGCAGGGATAGATCAGCAGTGACTGAGGGGGATGACTAGGCTGATGGGCTTGGGGTGGCCTTAGAAAGCCACTTGTAGCTCAAGCAGTAGACATTGCACTTTTATCCAATACCCTTTCTCCTTCTCTGTCTCCCTGTTTGCATGTGAAAGGAATGTTTCCCAGTCCTCTTGCAGTTAGATGGGACCATGTTCCTAATTTGGCCAATAAAACGTAATTAGAAGTGATGTGTCAAGTTAGAAGATGAGTTAGTGAAAAATCCCAAGTTGATTCTCTAGTTCCTCTCTTACCTATCACAGTGACAGAGAATCATGTTGTCTAGATAATATGGCTACAACACGGTTAGTGAAGTCTTCAGCATGGTCCCTGAGAGACTCTATGGAGCAGAGTCCTCCAGAAAACCTCACCAGGCATGCAGCATTAGTAGAAACAAACTTTTGCACGCTCAGTCACTGATATTTGGGATGAGTTTTCTTTCTTCCTCTCCTTCTTTCTTCTGTATCCTATCAATAGATAAATAGATGAAAATTCTCAAAGTCCCAAATGGAGAGAATTAAGAGGGCCTTAACAAACTCAAGGTTAGAAGGTAGAGGATTAGCGTATGTGGATTTGGGCAGTAATTCCTGCCTTCATGATGGCAACAAAAAGCCTACATGTGATATGCATAAGTGCTAAGTTACTTCAGTCATGTCTGACTCTGTGCGAGCCTATGGACTGTATCGCACTGGTATCCTCTGCCCATGGGATTCTCCAGGCAAGAATACTGGAGTGGGTTGACATGCCTTCCTCAAGGGATCATCTCGACCCACAGATCAAATCCAGGTCTCCTTACGTTTCCTGCATTGGCAGGCAGCTTCTTTTACTCCTAGAACCAACTGGGATATGTGATATAGCAAAGTCCAAAGACCCTATTCTTGTTGCAGAATAATGTGTAAGTATCATGTAAGTAACAATTACATAAGTAATAGGTATGTAATATGTAAAGTGTTCTCTGGAAATGTAAGTTTGCACTAAAGGAAAGGAAGAAGAAAAAAGGTAAGAAGGAAAATTTTGAGCAACTGATTTTAAATACTGAATGGTTCACTTTAAAAATCATATATAATGGCATTATTTTAAATGCAGAATTAATTTTTTCCTGTCGTCCACAAAAATTGACAGCTCATAATGTAAGTTGAGTAGACCAAGAAGAGTCAAAGATAGTACCAAAAATCAATAAAGTCAGAGTTGGCTTTGTAGAAAATTGGATCCGTGAAGAATACTTTAGAAACCTGAGAATGAAGGAGGCACAATAATTAAAAAGAAGAGACAACATTAATTTTATTTCCAGATGATGAAATGACTTTTTTAATATTTATTTTTAATTGGAGGATAATTGCCTTACAATGTTCTATTGGTTTCTGTCACACAACAACATGAATCAGCCATAAGTATAAATAGGGAGTGTCCCTATGACAACTGTAATTGAACCTCCTATTGAACGTCCCTCCCACCCTCCAACCCATCCCACTCTTCTAGATTGTCACAGAGCCCTGGGCTGAGCTCCTAGTTTATACAACCATTTCCCACTAGCTATTTTATGAATGGTAATGTACATGTCTCAGTGTTACTCACCCCACCCTCCACTTCCCTCGCTGGGTCCATATATGTGTTCTTTATGTCTGAGTCTCTATTTCTGCCCTGCAAATATGTTCCTCAATACCACTTTCCTAGATTCCATATATATGCGTCAATATACGATATTTGTTTTTCTCTTTCTGAGTTACTTCACTCCGTTTAATAGGCTCTAGATTCATCCACCTCACTAGAACTGACTCATTCATTCCTTTTTATGGCTGAGTAATATTTCAGTTTATATGTGTACCACAGCTTCTCTCTCCATGTAGGTTGATGGATATCTAGGTTTCTTCCAGGTCCTGGTGATTGCAAACAGTGCCGCAGTGCACACTGAGGTACATGTGTTTTCTTTTGAATTATGGCTTTCTCAGGGTATATGCCCAGAGGTGGGATTCCTGAGGCAGATGGCAGTTTTATTTTTAGGTTTCTAAGGAATAAGATGACTAACTTAAAAAAGTCCGATGATTCTGCAGCAAAACTATCAGAACAACAATAATCTCAGTAACTTATCTAATTTCAATACAAGTAAGCATTGATTCAATACAGATGAAGCCACCAGTTTCCCAAATTTAAAAAGCAGAAATTATAAAATACAATGTTAAGACATTCTATTCATACCAGTATATATCAATTATGTATTTGTGTTGCATTTTGTTGCTAATTACAGAGTTAGGTAAGATGTCTAGTATTTAAATGATAACTAAAATAATTTTTCTATATGTAAAAAAATCACAAGATATAACACACAACTTTAAGAAATTCCTTTTACAATAGTGTATCAGTTTATGAAATGCACTTTGCTGCTTGGGACGGACACTGAAACATAAAAGCTGTGTAAAAAAAATGGAAGTCCATTTGCTTTCCACTAAAAAAAGTCTAGAGATAGATAGTCAGGGCTAGTATGACTCTAAATTTTTAGGCTTCTTATCTCTTTCTCTTTTGTCATCCTTGGAAAATGGCTTTCTATCATTAAGTTTGCCCCTATCATATAATGACTGCTGGAACTCAGCCATCATGTCCATAGTCCCAACAGCAGCAATGTGAAGGGAACTTACCCTAGTTATCTGTTCTCATTTTAATAAACCTTTCTAGGAGTGTCATCTGAAAACATTCACTCATGTCCCATTGGCCAGAAATTAGCCACAGGCTAGCTATAAGGGAGAAAGTGAAAGTGAAAGTCACTCAGCTGTGTTTGACTCTTTGTGACCCGTGGACTATACAGTCCATGGAATTCTCCAGGCCAGAATACTGGAGTGGGTAGCCTTTCCCTTCTCCAGGGGATCTTTCCAACCCAGGGATAGAAGCCAGATCTAACCCATTGCAGGCAGATTCTTTACCAGCTGAGCCACAAGGAAAGTCCATAAGGGAGATGGGGAATGTAATCTTTGTGAAAATTTCTTCAAGAGATGGGAAAACCGGACCACGTTACCTGCCTCATTAAGAACCCTGTGTGCAAATCAAGAAGCAACGGTTAGAATTGGACATGAAACAACAGACTGATTCCAAATCAGGAAAGGAGTACATCAAGGCTGTATATTGTCACCCTGCTGACTTCACTTCTATGCAGAGTAAGTACATCATACGAAATGCCGGACTGGATGAAGTACAAGCTGGAATCGAGATTGCCTGGAGAAATATCAATAACCTCAGGTATGCAGATGACATCACCCTTATGGCAGAAATCGAAGAACTAAAGAGCCTCTTGATGAAAGTGAAAGAGGAGAGTGAAAAAAGATGGCTTTAAACTCAACATTCAAAAAATGAAGATCGTGGCATTCAGTCCCATCACTTCATGGCAAGTAGAAGGGGAAACAATGGAAACAGTGACAGACTTTATTTTATTGGGCTTCAAGATCACTGCAGATGGTGACCACAGCCATAAAATTAAAAGACACTGCTCCTTGAAAGAAAATCTCTGACAAACCCAGATAGCATGTTAAGAAGCAGAGACATTACATTACCAACCAAAGCTATGTTTTTTCCATTAGTCATGTATGGATGTGAAAGTTGGACCATAAAGAAGAATGAGTGCTAAAGAATTGATACTTTTAAACTGTGGTGTTGGAGAAGACTCTTGAGAGTCCCTTGCATTGTAAGGAGATCAAACCAGTCAATCCTAAAGGAAATCAATCCTGAATATTCATTGGAGGGATTAGATGCTAAAGCTGAAGTTTCAATAGTTTACCACCTGTTGCTAAGAGCTGATTCATTAGAGAAGACCCTGATGCTGGGAAATGTTGAAGACAGGAGGAGAATGGGAACAACAGAGGATGAGATGGTTGGATGGCATCACTGACTCAATGGACACGAATTTGAGCAAGCTCCCGGAGATAGTGAAGGGCAGCGAAGCTTGGAGTGCTGCAGTCCATGGGGTCACAAAGAGTCAGACAACACTGAGCTACTGAACAGTAACAATTTTTTAACTGAGCACTTTACCACTTCGAATCAAACCAAGATAATTTTATTAAAGGAGAAAAGGAAAATGGATATTAGTTTTGGCAAGAAGCCATCTCTGCCATAAGAACCATCTGAAAGTGCATAATGTTTAGAATTCTAAAGGAGATCAGTCCTGGGTGTTCATTGGAAGGACTGATGCTAAAGCTGAAACTCCAATACTTTGGCCACCTCATGTGAAGAGTCGACTCACTGGAAAAGACTCTGATGCTGGGAGGGATTGGGGGTGGGAGGAGACGGGGACGACAGAGAATGAGATGGCTGGATGGCATCACCGACTCGATGGACATGAGTTTGAGTGAACTCTGGGAGTTGGTGATGGACAGGGAGGCCTGGCGTGCTGTGATTCATGGGATCGCAAAGAGTCGGACACGACTGAGCCACTGAACTGAACTGAATGTTTAGAATTATGGAAGATCTGTTCTTGGGCATGTAAAATAAGATTTGAATAAACCAAATTTTAGTGAAGTTGAAAAATACCTGAATGTAATTAGAAGTGCAAGGGTGGCCTTGGGTGGGAGAGACCTGAGGATGGAAAAGATTGCTGTCAAGGTTCTAGCTTTTGTTCAGGGTGGCGTTTGCAAGTGCTTATTTCATTATTAAAAACTACTGGGTTTCCCTGGCCGTCCAGTGGTTAAGAATCCACCCGTCGATGCAGAGGACACAGTTTCAGTCCCTGGTCGAGGAAGATTCCACATGCCCCTGGACAACTAAGCCTATGCACCCCAAATACCGAGCTCACATGCTGCAACTACTGAAGTGCCCTAGAGCCTGTGCTCCTCCACAAGAGAAGCCACTGTAATGAGAGACACGAGCACTGCAACTAGGGCGCAGCCTCCACTTGCCGCAACTAGAGAAAGCCCATACACAGCAATAACGGCCCAGAGCAGCCAAAAGTAATAAAGTGAAAATAGAACAATAAAGCCAACTTTATCACAAAAAAATCCTAAGAAAAAATTACTAGCTAACAATAAATAGACGCGGACCCCACATGAGCGAACGATAAGAGTGTGTCATGAGCCAAGGTTTTGTTATTCATACATTTCATAAAAAGGTGCAATTTTCAAATTCGAATTTTTTAAATTCAAAAATAACTTTAGAGTTAGAGTTACGCATATGGAAAAACACATAGATTAGAAAGCCAAGAAAACAATGCGAAAAGAGGAGAAAGAAAAAAATGTGCACTGTCAAAATTTTAATACTCCACATTATTTTAGCTAAGCACTTTGCTTCTTGGAAGAAGGAACCAGATCCTAGTCATAAACCCACACTCTTATAAATTCACGGGTGACATCTTGTGTGTATTTTGTTGGGAGTAATGGAAAGGAATTCATTGTTCATCTTTCTGCACCAAAGAAAGTTGCTCCTTGCTGTATTTTTTCTACTTCATTCTGCCATGACTCATCTAAGGATTTCAAGGTCTTTTTTTTTTTAACGTTGTGTCATTATCACCTTCTGCAAAGACTCTTACTTACTTAGCCCAATATCCATCCTCTCTGCCTTGATCTTATTCAGAACCACTAGTGGCGTGGAGGTGAAAGCATGTAACTTCTAGGAAATTTTCTGAAAAGCATGCTTCTTTTGGCCTTTCTACTGTTTCTTCCCTCCTCCTAAAATGCAGAAATGATGCATCTGTGAGCTCCATGCATGACTGAAGTCTGAAGTCTGACTCCACAGAGCCCCTGTATCAGGCTCAGTCTGCACTCCCTGAACTCCCTCCAACACCAGAGCATAAACTCATGCTTTTCAATTTCCTTAGTAGGGTCTCTGTTATACACAACTGAACCCAATCCTAACTGACACAGTTACCTTCTCTTGGTTATTTGCATGCTTGCTCAGTTGCTCTATCATGTCCGACTCTTTGTGACCCTTTGAACTGTAGCCCACCAGGCTCCTCTGTCTATGGGATTCTCCAGGAAAGAATACTGGAGTGGGTTGCCATGCCCTCATCTAGTGGATCTTCCCAACCCTGGGATCGAATCTGAGTTTCCTGAAGCTCCTGAATTGCAGGCGGATTCTTTACCCACTGAGCCACCTGGGAAACCCGTTTCTGGTTATATGTCAAGCAATTTTAAAAATCACAGGAAGCCAGCAGTAGAATGCTAAGCAGAATCTATATTGTGAAGCGGGATCTTAAAGACAGTGATGGAAAAAATTCTTTCTCCTGTGCATTTGAGAAGACATCCTCTAAGAAACACATTGAGAAGGTAATGGCAACCCACTCCAGTGTTCTTGCCTGGAGAATCCCAGGGACGGAGGAGCCTGGTGGGCTGCCGTCCATGGGGTCACACAGAGTCGGACATGACTGAAGTGACTTAGCAGCAGCAGTAGCAGCAGCAAGACATACACACATTATATTTTACTGTTCAGTTCACTCGCTCAGTCATACCCAACTCTGCGACCCCAGATTTCCCTGTCCATCACCAGCTCCCGGAGCTTACTCAAACTCATGTACATTGAGTCGGCGATGCCATCCAACCATCTCATCCTCTGTCGTCCCCTTCTCCTCCCACATTCAATCTTTCCCAGCATCAGGGTCTTTTCCAATGAGTCATTTCTTCGTATCAGGTGGCCAAAGTATTGGAGTTTCAGCTTCAGCATCAGTCCTTCCAATGAATATTCAGGATTGATTTCCTTTAGGATGGACTGGTTGGATCTCCTTGCTGTCCAAGGGACTCTCAAGAGTCTTCTCCAACACCACAGTTCAAAAGAATAAATTCTTCAGCACTCAGTTTTCTTTATAGTCCAACTCTCACATCCATACATGACCAATGGGAAAACCATAGCTTTGACTAGACGGACCTTTGTCAGCAAAGTAATGTCTCTGCTTTTTAATATGCTTTCTAGGTTGGTCATAGCTTTCCTTCCAAGGAGCAAGCATCTTTTAATTTCATGGCTGTAGTCACCACCTGCAGTGATATTGGAACCCCCCAAAATAAAGTCTGTCACTGTTTCCATTGTTTCCCTATCTATTTGCCATGAAGTGATGGGACCAGATGCCAGATCTTATTTTTCTGAATGTTGAGTTTTAAGCCAGCTTTTTCACTCTCCTCTCTCACTTTCATCAATAGGCTCTTTAGTTCCTCTTCAATTTCTGCCATAAGTTTGATGTCATCCACGTGTCTGAAGTTATTGATATTTCCCCAGGCAATCTTGATTCCAGCTTGTGCTTCCTTCAGCCCAACGTTCCTCATGATGTACTCTGCATATAAGTTAAATAAGCAGGGTGACAATATACAGCCTTGACGTACTCCTTTTCCTATTTGGAACCAGTCTGTTGTTCCACATCCAGTTCTAACTGTTGCTTCTTGACCTGCATACAGATTTCTCAGGAGGCAGGTAAGGTGGTCTGGTATTCCCATCTCTTGAAGAATTTTCCACAGTTTGTTGTGATCCACGCAGTCAAAGTCTTTAGCATAGTCAATAAAGCATAAGTAGATGTTTTTCTGGAACTCTCTTGCTTTTTTGATGATCCAATACATATTGGCAATTTGATCTCTGGTTCCTCTGCTTTTTCTAAATTCAGTATGAACATCTGGAATTTCACGGTTCAGGTACTGTTGAAGCCTGGCTTGGAGGATTTTAAGCATTACTTTACTAGCTTGTGAGATGAGTGCAATTGTGGGGTAGTTTGAGCATTCTTTGGCACTGCCTTTCTTTGAGATAGGAATTTTTATTGTTATAGTCTTATAAATAGGAAAATTACCTTTTCCAAAGCAGTCTCTTCCATCTTAAGAGCTTCTTATACTTTCAATGTGGAGACAAGATTTGTATTTACAAATATTAAATGGAATATTAGAAAACAAAAATTCTCCGGGATTAACTAATATTCATTAATCAAAATTAAATCTGCAGGTTAGAAAGCATGTTTGATGAAGTGTAAATTATCTATATAATACTCAGGCGCAGGGAAGTATGCCATTCCTAAGTGTCTGCACCTCAGCAATATTTTTTAATTTTTGTTGATTTACACAAGAAATAATCTTATCCAGCAACAAAAACAAGAGAAATAGGCTTATCCAATTCTTTTAGGTTGACTGCTAATCTGAAAGGTAGAAAACCCTTGCTTTTTTGTATACCCCTGTGACTAACCTGATATAATATTACCTGACTTTAAACCAGTAGGCCATGCAAGCCAGTTGCTGCCAATGCTGAGGCTCTCAAATGAGGGTTTGTAAATATTTAAGGGAAAGCTAAGAATTAGCTATTACTTCAATAATTTAAAGAGCCATTGAGAGTGACTTTAAACCTTATGTAAACGTTCAGAGAATGGGCAGAGTAGAAATGACCAGAGATATTTTGTTCCCTTAGGGTTGCAAGAGGCTAAAATATTTTTATACAATTTCTGTTCTCCAAACCTAATAAAA
The DNA here is from genome assembly GCF_049115385.1 of Moschus berezovskii. Classification (NCBI taxonomy): domain Eukaryota; kingdom Metazoa; phylum Chordata; class Mammalia; order Artiodactyla; family Moschidae; genus Moschus; species Moschus berezovskii. The sequence goes on from NC_142465.1 coordinate 93,095,959, forward strand.
ACATTTATGACATGAATTAAAACAATTTAAATACATGTATGTTCTTAACCTCTCTTTTACTTGTACCCACTTAAGCGGTACTAACTCTTTCTGCCACATTGCCTCTCCTCCTCTGTCTCTGAGGAAAGTTTTACCTTTCCCAGCTGGGTTACCCTCAGAAATAAGGAAGAAAATGATAGGCACAGGACAAATACTATGAAAGATTATAGAATTAAGCAAAGATGGAAAAAATAGAGGGGCCAGGTATACAGTGTTTACCTGACAGTGTTTGTGGGAAAAAAAAGAAAACATGGAGCTATTTTGAGATTACTATTTTTGTATATGGATTATGTAATTTTGAACTATTGCTCTGAGACTTTAATAAGGTAATGGACTTTAAGCCCTAATCTAGGCCCATATTTGTCAACTGCTGAAAACCCATGCTTTTTTAGATACGTGTAAAACTTACACTGCTACCCTACTGCAGGGATGCTGGCATGGCCCCCCTAAGGCATAGTTGAATGTCACTCGGTATCTACCAAGGCAAACTTGTCAAGATTTATTTTCTGTAGATTGAATTATGAAAACAATAGATGCTTTTTAAAGAATATAAGTATCCAGTTACAAGTCAAGTGATGTATGACCTCACATGCCAAAATAGGATATGTCCCTTATGATCAAGACCATCCCCAAGAAAAAGAAATGTAAAAAGGCAAAATGGTTGTCTGAGGAGGCCTTACAAATAGCTGAGAAAAGAAGGGAAGCTAAAAGCAAAGGAGAAAAGGAAAGATATATCCATCTGAATGCAGAGTTCCAAAGAATAGCAAGGAGAGATAAGAAAGCCTTCCTCAGTGATCAATGCAGAGAAATAGAGGAAAACAACAGAATAGGAAAAACAAGAGATCTTTTCAAGAAAATTAGAGATATCAAGGGAACATTTCATGCAAAGATGGGCTCGATAAAGGACAGAAATGGTATGGACCTAACAGAAGCAGAAGATATTAAGAAGAGGTGGCAAGAATACACAGAAGAACTGTACAAAAAAGATCTTCACGACGAAGATAATCACGATGGCGTGATCACTGACCTAGAGCCAGACATCTTGGAATGTGAAGTCAAGTGGGCCTTAGAGAGCATCACTACGAACAAAGCTAGTGGAGGTGATGGAATTCCAGTTGAGCCCTTTCAAATCCTGAAAGATGATGCTGTGAAAGTGCTGCACTCAATATGCCAGCAAATTTGGAAAACTCAGCAATGGCCACAGGACTGGAAAAGGTCAGTCTTCATTCCAATCCCAAAGAAAGGCAATGCCAAAGAATGCTCAAACTACCGCACACAATTGCACTCACACTGGTAAAGTAATGCTCAAAATTCTCCAAGCCAGGCTTCAACAGTACATGAACTGTGAAATTCCAGATGTTCAAACTGGGTTTAGAAAAGGCAGAGGAACCAGAGATCAAATTGCCAATATGTATTGGATCATTGAAAAAGCAAGAGAGTTCCAGAAAAACATCTACTTTTGCTTTATTGAGTATACCAAAGCCTTTGACTGTGTGGATCACAACAAACTATGGAAAATTCTTCAAGAGATGGGAATACCAGACCACCTTACCTGCCTCCTGAGAAATCTGTATGCAGGTCAAGAAGCAACAGTTAGAACTGGATGTGGAACAACAGACTGGTTCCAAATAGGGAAAGGAGTACGTCAAGGCTGTATATTGTCACTGTTTATTTAAGTTATATGCAGAGTACATTATGTGAAATGCCAGGCTGGATGAAGCAAAAGCCGGAATCAAGATTGCCTGGGGAAATATCAATAACCTCAGACACACAGATGACATCAACCTTATGGCAGAAACTGAGAAGAACTAAAGAGCCTATTGATGAAAGTGAGAGAGGAGAGTGAAAAAGGTGGCTTAAAATTCAACATTCAGAAAACTAAGATCATGGTATCCAATCCCATCCTTTCATGACAAGTATATGGAGAAAGAATGGAAATAGTAACAGACTTTATTTTCTTTGGCTTCAAAATCACTGCAGATGGTGGCTGCAGCCATGAAATTAAAAGACGCTTGCTCCTTGAAAGGAAAGCTATGACCAACCTAGACAACCTATTAAAAAGCAGAGACATTACTTTGCTGACAAAGGTCCATCTAGTCAAAGCTATGGTTTTTTCAGTAGTCATGTATGGATGTGAGAGTTGGACTATAAAGAAAACTGAGCACCGAAGCATTAATGCTTTTGAACTGTGGTGTTGGAGAAGACTCTTGAGGGTCCTTTGGACTGCAATGAGATCCAACCAGTCCATCCTAAAGGAAATCAATCCTGAATATTCATTGGAAGGACTGATGCTGAAGCTGAAACTCCAATACTTCGGCCACGTGATGTGAAGAACTGACTCATTGGAAAAGACCCCGATGCTAGTAAAGATTGAAGGCAGAAGGAGAAGGGGATGACAGAGGATGAGATGGTTGGATGGCATCACTGACTCAATGGACATGAGTTTGAACAGGCTCCAGGAGTTGGTTTTGGACAGGGAGGCCTGATGTGCTGCAGTCCATGAGGTCTCAAAGAGTTAGACATGACTGAGTGACTGAACTGAACCTAAGATCACTGTTACTTCAATGGAAAGGACTTGCTCCCAATCTCAAGTGAGAGATGCATGGATCCTCACCAACAACCCAAAAGTCAAAGAGTGAAGTATGGTTGACTGGGGGATAGAGCTGCATAGATGTAGAAAAGCTAGGTTGGAGAGTGAAAAGTAAAGACTGAAAACAAATGGTGGACTGTTGAGTACAGAGTGCAGGATAACTCTTACAGGACTTTGTTAGAAGCCACCTCCAGCTCTAAAGGATCATGTGATACCTGGCTATTCCGTAGCTCTTAGCCTATGACAGGCAAACAGATTCCTCAAAAGTCTGGGAACTCCCTTGGCAGTACAGTGGTTAAGACTTCACTTCCAGCACAAGGGACAGGAGTTCCATCCCTGGTTGGGGAACTAGAATCCCAGATATCTCTTGGCAAAAAAATAATAATCTGTGGGCACAATATCCAATGGTCAGAGTCACTTCTAGGTTGAAAAGTGCTACATTGCTTCCCTTCCAAATGTATCTGAATCCTGTTTCTCATCCTTTGAAAATGAAAAACAGTTTTTAAAGAATTAATTATTCCTTTTCTCATAGCTAGTTAGATAATGCCATTTTATGATAAGATGTTTCTAAAAATGTGCCACCACAAAAGACATATCTTAAATTTAAGATGAAAAAATTAAAAATTTAAGATAGAGACGGTCTTCACATTTTTCTACTCCGTGAATATGTTCTCTCTGCAGTTTGGTTCAAAGGCTACTTGTTAGGAGTCTTATGTTGTATTCATTGCTGAAGATACAGTGATAAATAGGACCATACCCCTGCCTTGCAGAAATACTTTCAGTGTGTAAATATTATCATTCTTTCTCCAATTACCTTTTTTATTCATTACTGTTGTTCAGCTGCTAAATTGGGTCTGATTCTTATCAACTGCATGAACTGCAGCATACCAGACTTCCCTGTCCTTCACTATCTCCTTGAGTTTGCTCAAATTCATGTCTACTGAGTCAGCAATGCTATCTAACCAGCTTATCCTCTATTACTTCCTTCTCCTTTTGCCTTCAATTGTTCCTAGCATCAGGGTCTTTTCCAATGAGTTGGATTTTCGCATCAGGTGGTTAAAGACTGGAGCTTCAGCTTCAACATCAGTCCTTCTAATGAATATTCAGGAGTGATTTCCTTTAGGGTTGACTGGTTTGATCTCCGTGTAGTCCAAAGATTCTCAAGAGTCTTCTCCAACACCACAGTTCAAAAGCATCAATTCTTCAACACTCAGTCTTCTTTATGGTCCAACTCTCAATTCTATTCTTTAAATAAGCAAAATGGTTACGTTGTCTCAGGAATACTCACTCCTTTAACTCAGCACTAGAGGGAGCAACACTGCAGAAGAAAAACTGCAAATCTTTGAGCTTCCCAACCACTATGCTGCTGCTGCTGCTAAGTGGCTTCAGTCGTGTCAGACTCTGTGCAACCCCAGAGACGGCAGCCTACCAGGCTCCCCCATCCCTGGGATCTCCAGGCAAGAACGCTGGAGTGGGTTGCCATTTCCTTCTCCAATGCATGAAAGTGAAAAGTGAAAGTGAAGTCGCTCAGTCGTGGGTCTTAGAGACCCATGGACTGCAGCCTACCAGGCTCCTCTGTCCATGGGATTTTCCGGGCAAGAGTACTGGAGTGGGTTGCCATTGCTTTATAGGACTATAGAAAATTACCAAGTTGCAGAAACAAATGGCTGAGAAGTGGTAGAAAGTCTAACATCTGTGTGGTGAGCAAATCCTGTAACCAGACAAGAAGGCACTTTTAAGCGAAGTTAGGTAGTGAAAGTTGGGGATCCTGCTTTGGATATTTAAAATCTTTTTCAGGAAATTTTTTCCCTAACTGAGACTTTTCAAGTCAATACATCAAACACTATCCAGGAAACAAGGACACCACTTTTAAAGATTTTGCTGCTCAGTTTTGCTAGTTAACAGGGATAAGGCAAGAATAATTAGAGAAGTGTTTGGCTGAGAGCAATACAAATATGTTGTTGCTGTTGTTCAATTGCCAAGTCATGTCTGACCTTTTGCAATCCCATGGACTGCAGCATACAAGGCCTCCCTATCCCTCACCATCTCCCGAAGTTTGCCCAAGTTCATATCCATTGCATCGGTGATTCCATCCAGCCCTCTCTTCCTCTGATGCCCTCTTCTTCTTCTGCCCTCAATCTTTCCCAGCATTAGGGACATTTTTTTTAATGAGTCGGCTGTTCGCATCAGATAATCAAAATACTGGAGCTTCAGCTTCAGCATCAGTCCTTCCAACAAGGATGCAGGGTTGATTTTCCTTAAGACTGACTGGTTTGATCTCCCTGCTGTCCAAGGGACTTTCAGGAGTCTTCTCCAGCAATACAGTTTGGGCATAGATTCTTTGGCATCTGCCTTCCTTATGGTCCAACTCTCACAACTATACATGACCACTGGGAAGACCTGACTATACAGATTTGTCCGCAGGGTAATGTCTCTGCTTTTCAACACACTGTCTAGGTTTGTCATAGCTTTCCTGCCAAGAAGCAATCATCTCCTGATTTCATGGCTGCCGTCACCATCTACGGTGATTTTAGAGCCCAAGAAGAGGAAATCTGTCACTACTTCCACCCGTTCCCCTTCTATTTGACATGAAGTAATGGGGTCACAAAGAGTCGGACATGACTGAGCAACTGAACTGAACTGAACTGAATGGGGCAGGATACCATGATCTTATTTATTTATTTTTTAATATTTAGTTTTAAGCTGGCTCTTTCACTCTCCCCCTTCACCCTCATCAAGAGGCTCTTTCATTCCTCTTTGCTTTCTGCCATTAGAGCGGTATCATCCACAATTCTGAGGTTGTTGATGTTTCTCCCTCCTATCTTGATTCCTGCTTGTAACTCATCCAGCCCAGCATTTCTCATGATGTGCTCAGTGCATAGGTTCAACAAACAGGGTGACAGCAGACAGCCCTGTCGTACTCCTTTCTCAATCTTGAGCAAATCAGTTGTTCCATACAGGGTTCTAACTGTATCTTTTTGACCTGTAAAGAGGTTTCTCAGGAGATAGATAAGATGGTCTGGTATTCTCATCTCTTTAAGAACCTTCAACAGTTTGTTATGATCCACACAGTCAAAGGCTTTAGTGCAGTTGATGAAAGAGAGGCAGATATTTTTCTGGAACTCCCTTACTTTCTCTATGATTCAGAGAATGTTGGCAATTTGATCTCTGGTTCCTCTTCCTTTTCTAAACCGAGCTTGGACATCTAGATATTCTTGGTTCACATAATGCTTAAGCTTAGTGTGCAAGATTTTAAGTATGGCGTTACTAGCATGGGAGATGAATGTAATTGACGGTTAGCACATTCTTTAGTATTACCCTTCTTGGGAATTGGGATGAGGATTGACCTTTTCTAGTCCTGTGGCCACTGCTGGGTCTTCAAGATTTGCAACACCTTGATAGCATCCTCCTTGAGGGTTTTGAATAGCTCTACTGGATAGCATATTAAAAAGCAGAGATATTACTTTGCCAACAAAGGTCCATCTAGTCAAGGCTATGATTTTTCCCGTGGTCATGTATGAATGTGAGAGTTGGACTATAAAGAAAGCTGAGCACAGAAGAATTGATGATTTTGAACTGTGGTATTGGAGAAGACTCTTGAGAGTCTCTTGGACTGCAAGGAAATCCAACCAGTCCATCCTAAAGGAGATCAGTCCTGGGTGTTCATTGGAAGGACTGATGCTAAAGCTGAAACTCCAATACTTTGGCCACCTCATGTGACGAGTTGACTCATTGGAAAAGACCCTTATGCTGGGAGGGATTGGGGGCAGGAGGAGAAAGGGACGACAGAGCATGAGATGGCTGGATGGCATCATCGACTCGATGCACATGAGTTTGAGTGAACTCCGGGAGTTGGTTATGGACAGGGAGGCCTGGCGTGTTGCAATTCATGGGGTCACAAAGAGTTGGACACGACTGAACGACTGAACTGAACTGAACTGAACTGGAGTTCCCATTGCATCCACTAGCTTTATGAGCAGCAGTAAGGCCCACTTGACTTCACACTCCAGAATGTCTGGCTCTGTGTGACTGATCACACCATCCTAGTGCGTGTGTGCATGCTAAGTTGCTTCAGTCATGTTTGACTCTTTGTGACCCCATAGACTGTAGCCCACCAGGCTCCTCTGTCCACAGGATTCTCCGGGCAAGAATTCTGGACTGGGCTGCCATTTTTCTCCAGGGTCTCTTCCTGACCTAGGAGTTGAACCTATGCCTCTTATGTCTTCTGCACTGGCAGGTGGGTTCTTTACCACTAATGCTACCTGGGATGCTCCATCCTAGTAATCTAGTTCATTAATACAAATATGACTTGGTCATAGTAAGTAGGCCCCTGAACACTAAGGACTTTTTAAATGAATGATAATTCTATTTATATTACACAGTCAACATACTATGTTGCTCTTGATTAAAAACATTTTTAAAAAAAACTGAAAGTGTTTGAATCAAGGACAAAGAATTATGGGGAAAATATTGCAATATTGAAGACAAAAAATAACTAACATGTCCTAAGTGTCTGTCCTTGTGTTTTATATAAGTTATCCTTTAGGTTTCTCTATGATCCTAATAGGGGCTTCCCAGGTGGTTCAGTGGTAAAGAATCTGATTGTGAAGCAGGAGACACTGGTTTGATCCCTGGGTCAGGAAGGTTTGGGGAGGAAATGGCAATCCACTCCAGTATTCTTGCCTGGAGAATTCCATGGACAGAGAAGCCTTGGGAGGCTACAGTCGATGGGTCATAAAGAGTTGGATGCCTCAGAGAATGCATGCACGCACACACATGACCCTAACGAGGCAGGCAGTGCCAGCCACATTTTTCAAATTAGAAAAATGCTAATTTGAAATGCTTTGTATAATGCTTCATACACACCAAGCATTATGTTTATAATTAATTATGTGATCATCACACCATATTTACATAACAAATATGATCAGAATCGATATAAATCATGGTTAACTTTATTTTGAAATTCTGTAAAAACACTAAAACTGTATATTGTCTAAGAACAGCTAGTTGTTGGTGTTGGACATCTGGTAGAAAAATTAATCCTTCTAAAGTAAATTGTACAATTTATTACAAAAAGAAAAAGCTCAGCTCATATTGTTCTTGACTTTTAAATGTGGTGATTTTAATGATAACTTATTTGATCTGAGCGTGTAATAGGATGTGTTTATAATCAGAAGTCACTAATACCCTGTAAAGTCTCTGTAATTCCTTATGACCATTCCAGTGGTGTTGATGTCACTTTCTTTTGGTACTTTTGTATTATGAATGTGCTAACACGGACATGAGGATATGATGTACTAACTCAGATCCTTTTCAGTAATCCTGTGGTATTACTGACTGGTATGTGGGACTTCCGAAACTCATAATGGAGATCAAAAGATATTATGAGCTCACATTTTGAGCACAAAGAATTTCCCCTGCTCCATAATCCCATATCGTTCTACCATTGGGTTCGCAAAGTGGTGGGTTCGCAAAGTGGTGGGTTCCCACAGAACCTTGGGTGAGGGAAGAGAAAAGTGATCACCCTCCTAGAGAATATAGTTCCTGAAGCATTTAGCTAATCCCCAATCCCCAAATTGGACAAGGCACTAGACTTGCATATTCTGAAATTTGAAAAAAGGGCAAATGTTAGTTAGTCATGTCCAGCTCTTTGCACCCTCATGGACTGTAGCCCACCAGGTTCCTTTGTCCTTGGAATTCTCCAGGCCATAATATTGGAGTGGATTGCCATGCCCTTCTTCAGAGGATCTTCCTGACCCAGGGATCAAACCCGTGTCTCCTGCATTGCAGGTGGATTCTTTACTGTCTGAACCACCAGGGAGGCCAAAATGCCTCATTGCAGAGGAAGCAGATAGTACACATGGAGATACCAAGGTCCCCATTACCAAACCCAACCTCAAGAACAGGCATGGACAGGGTTCAAACCCACGGTCTTTGGTTTACTGGACCAACGCTTTACCAACTGGTCACTGCACCTGACAGCCAAAAGGTGAAGCAACTAGCAGTTAAAACTGTATTTGGAGGCTTCTAAAAACTGGGGGATGTTGTTGACTTTTCATCTGGAGATTTCTGAAGACAGGAAACACACTAATGAGGGGGTTCACTGGAGTAGGAGGCTGACAGGGCAGGAGAGTGTCAAGTGTCATAGGTGCTATGAAAGGGAGGCATGAGGGCCACCTTATCCTTGTTCCCAGACAGCATGGAAGCCAGTGCTCAGGGTTCCACCTGCAGGAGCCCAAACCTGAGCAGAGGGACAGGAGCCACTTAGACTGTGGTTCAGCAGAAAAGTTTGTGCACCACTGGTGAGAGCCTTGGAGAGACGCACATCGGCTAAGAAAATCCCACACGCAACTTCCATGGAGGCCCCCACATCAGTGGAGACAACTGACATCTGACTGATTCTGACTGACCATCTCTGCTTCTTCTGAAAGGACCTGTGACTTTGTCTTTGCTCAGGAGCTCCAATTCTGGGGCCAAACCAGAGTGTAACATCAGCAACCGAAGTCCAAGGAGAGAAACAGGATGGGAGATGGGGAGAGAAAATCAGGGAGGTAGAGAAGGAAGTCATGAGAAGATGATGTATAGCCCTACGGGACACGTTTCATAACATCAGAGGACAAAGCTCAGTGGGCAGAGTTGAATTCATCAGGAAGGACTGAGTCAGCGTGGAGCAGTGATTCATGGGCTTCAAACTAAACAGCCATGTTCGAAGCCTGGCTACTCATTGACAAAGCTATGAGACCTAAAACAATTAATTGTCCCTGCACCAAGGTTTTCTGAGAAAATTTAATGAGTTAGAACAGTGTCTTGAACATAAGAAACACTCAGTACAGTTAGATGTAATGATGATGATACGTTCACCACCCAGACACAAGTGGGCTCATGAAATTGACCCCGGTCAGGAGAAAATAAATTCTAAGTTTGTACATAATTGAGTTATCAATGCTTGATGTACACCTCTTTCGATGTTTATGTTTAAATAAAGCATGCTTTAAAGTTGTTGCTAATAAAATGTTCTTTTAGCAATTATATAGTTATGCAGTCATAAAATATTATGTTAATTAAAGTCGAGTTCATAAAAATAAATTGTAACCAAAGAGCTTGTTTTGTTTAAACAGAAGAGAAACATTCTTTACTTTCTATAATCAAATCCCAAAACATGGATTTAAAATTACCATCTTGTGTTGAAACAAATGGCCAATCACACACAAGACTTACAAGATGAAATGTTAATTCCTTTGTGTGGCACACAAACTAGCCCTGATCCCTGCCTGTCTGTTTAACCACTTATTCTTCTATCATAAAATCCATTCTCTTATCTTTATATGTTTTATTTTTCCTGATTACAGACACAGACAGATACACACAGACACACACAGACACACACACACACACACACCTTTGCTGTAGACAACTTCTTTTGTTTCCTTCAAATACAACTGTAACCATCCACAAACTCATTTCTTCATCATTTATTTTTTACTATGGCTACAGTCACTTTACTATGCTGTGTCAGTTTCTCCTCTTCAGCCAAGTGAATCAGCTATACATATACATACTTCGCCTCCCTCTTGGACTTCCCTCCCACCACACCCCATCCCATCCATCTAGGTCACCACAGAGCACCAAGCTGAGCTCCCTGTGCTGCACAGCGGGCTCTTACTAGCTATCTGTTTGACGCATGGCAGGGCACATATGTGAATCCCACTCTCCCAGTTCATCCCATCCAACTGCTGTGTCCACAGGTCCGTTTTCATTCAACATTCATTTTCACTCTTTACATTCATTCTTTTAACAACTATTTCCTCAATGCATAATTGGTTCAGGCAGCATTCTGCCCTTGAAGTAGAGTGATGAACAAGACAGACAAGGTCCCTCATCTCAAAAAGGGGCACACACGTGGGAAGAGACAATAAATAGGAAGACAAAAAACTGAATAACATTACACTTTAAGTTGGTGATCAGAAGAGACTTCCTGAATGAGCCAAGATGCCAGCTGCTCAGATAAACCCTCAGTGGTAGCAAAGACTTTTGCCTCCTCTGCCCACTGCTGTATCCCCAGTGTCTAGAACAGTTCCAGGAGCATAATTGAGTCTCAGTAAACATTTGTTTGATGTAAACACGTATGTAATGGATACTTTGGGAATGCAAGGGCAAAGTGTTCCAGACAGAGGAAAGAGGGAGTGCAAAGGTCCTCCAGTAAGAAGGAGTTTAGAGGGAGACAAAGAAGGCAAGGGAGCCAGAGGAAGAGCAGTAGGAAGTGGGGTCAGACAGAGAGACAAGGCTTTGTAGATCCTGGTCTGGAGTACACTTAGAAAATCTCACAGTCGCTGTCTGAAATGCCTTTATTTTCTCCTTCTTTAGTGATAATTCAACTTAGTTTAGTTTATTTTCCACTTTGAAGGCTTTCTACTGCTGTCTTCTGGCCTCTCTCACAGCTGTGGATTATATGCTCTGGTGGTCTAATTATTGTTTATCTTTGGATAATCTGTCTTTCCCCTCTGGTTACTTTTAAGATGGTCTCTCTGCTTTTGTGTTGTGTAATGTCTCTCTGAGGCCCATTGACTTTTTATTCATCTTGAGGAGGAATTGGGTTATTTCCAATCTTCCAAGACTTCTGTAAGCCACTCTGACAATATTTCTTCCAACAGATCTTGCCCCTCCACAGCCCTCTCTTCTCATCTGACGAGCTGCTACTATCCCTGTGGCAAACATTCTCATCATTCCCCTGTCTTTCTTAAACTCTGTCATCCCTTCCATTTTTAGTTCTCTCCATCTGTATCCTGGATAATTTATATATTCTGTCAATTTTTCTATTACATAAAGTCCTGAGTAGCACTAATACTTCTGTTATGTTTTTGAAGACTGTCTCAGAGATTTTGCCTTGCATATTTTATCATTCTTTTTCTAGAGTGCTTGTCTTTAGAGGTGCTTGTTTGTTTGTTTGTTTGTTTTTTTGACAGAATTCCATGAAAGCCGCGTTCTCTCAAACCAGACACTTGAGATGAGAATTCAGTGGCCATGTTTATTAAGGAAGTGTTCCAGGGAAACTGGCAAGGGCATGCGGGGAAAAACAGGACAGAGAAGAGGAGGCATGGGAACAAGGGTGTGATCTCAGGATGATCCTGCAAGGGACTCTGGAGTTTAAAGTTTACGCCACAGAGCTGTACCAACTGAGGCAAGATACTGTGAAACCATGGGGTGGGGATGTGTATTGGAGAGCAGGTATCTGAAAAAGGAGATCCAGAAGGGGCTGGATGGGAAAGTGCACCAGAGAGGGAGTCCCCCATCCCAAGGAACAGTCAAAACTGGGTCTGGGGGATCTGGGTGAAGCACAGACCTTGACATAGTCCACTGCAGTGTCTCCATAGGATAATTTTGCATTACATTCTGCCAGGCACTTGAGAGCATGACTGGCTGAGGACCGATATTTACGTTTGCTTCTCAGCTTGGGGATATCATGTAGGTTTCTATTCTGAAAAGTGAAGGCTCAGGGAACTGAATTATCATTTAAGACTTGTTTTTGCCCTGAGTACAAGCCAAACTGAGTTTGCAAAGTCAGTTCCCTGGGCTGCTGCTGCTAAGTCACCTCAGTCGTGCCCGACTCTGTGTGACCCCTTAGACGGAAGCCCACCCGGCTCCCCTGTCCCTGGGATTCTCCAGGCAAGAACACTGGAGTGGGTTGCCATTTCCTTCTCCAAGTTCCCTGGGCAGCTGAGCCATTTTTTTCTTCCTTTTTTACATTAAGGGCACATCTGCAGGAAAAGCTTTTAAGCAAGGTTTCAGTTCCAAACCCTAATCTTCTACTCTCTGCAAGGATTACAATTCAATCCAGGTGTTACCTGGTCTAACCACACTCCTTCCAACATTCCTCCCGTATCACTCTTAGGTACAAACTCGATATAAGCTGTCAACTCCTACACCTCTTTTTTTTTTTTTAATTACTTCTGGACACCTGAATTACTGGTTTACATATTTATTTTTATTTATCTACTTGACTGTACCAGGTCTTAGCTGTGGCACATGGAATCTTTAATTGCGACATGCAAACTATTAGTTGTTGTAATGGGATCAGTCCCCTAGCCAGGGATTGAACCCCGGAGCCCTGCATTGGCAGCATGGAGTCTTAGCCACTGGACCACCAGGGAAGTCTGTGCACTTACAACTCTTTGATTCTGACATTCAGATATACTTCCTTTTCTTTTGGGAAAGCTTAGCTATGCATCAATCTTTTAAGTCTAAATTTTCTAGCAGACTGTGGTGTGGAATATTTTTCATGTAAGATTTGTCTACCATCTTATAGAACTGAAAAATCTCACTGTAACTTTTGCCTCTTATCATTATAAGAATAAAATGTAGGGAACTATACTCATTATTTTGTAATAATCTATAAGGGAAATAATACACATATATATAAAGCTGAATCACTTTGCTGTACACTTGGAACACAACACTGTAAATCAATTACATTTCAATTTAAATAAATAAATAAAAGAATATATTATACCCTCCTTGAGGGTCTATACTGTATTTTTTTATCTCTATGCTGCTGCTGTTGCTAAGTCGCTTCAGTTGTGTCCGACTTTGTGCAACCCCACAGAGAGCGGCCCACCAGGCTCCCCCATCCCTGGGATTCTCCAAGTAAGAACACTGGAGTGGGTTGCCATTTCCTTCTCCAATGCATGAAAGTAAAAAGTGAAAGTGAAGTCGCTCAGTCATGTCCGACTCTTCGCAACCTGGTGGACTGCAGCCTACCAGGCTCCTCTGTCCATGGGATTTTCCCGGAAAGAGTACTGGAGTGGGGTGCCATTGCTTTCTCCTTTTTATCTCTATAACCTGGGCCAAATAAACAGTGATAAATATTTTCCAAAAATGATGAAGTGGCTCAGAAAACATCTACTTTAAGGAAAGAAATACTATTTGGTTAATAGTCCACATTTGAGACCACAAAAAACATTTAAATATATATCTGTGAAAGGATAGGGCTTCTCAGGAGGCTCATTGGTAAAGAATCTGACTGCCAATGCAGGAGAAACAAATTTAATCCCTGGGTGGGGAAGATCCCAAGAGCAGGAAATGGCAACCCACTCCAGTATTCTTGCCTGAGAAATCCCATGGACACAGGAGCCTGGCAGGTTGTAGTCCATGGGGTCACAAAGAGTTGGACACAACTGAACGACTGAATAGGCACGCACACACGTGAAAGGATAACACCAGGTATGTATTAGCACTAGAGGCATAGATCCTTGCACAGAAAAAGAGCTTAATGCTATTATTTTTCAGTCACTAGGTTAAAAATGAGTTGAAGATAAAGGTGTCTTGCTACTTTCCTCTGTACATCTATTACTACACTTTCTCATTAACTCAGAATAATTGGATAATTTGAGACACACGTTGTTCCGTTAATAGCTCTATCTCAGAAATTTAGGTCTAAAACTTGAGACAGCTTTTACTTTTTTCTCACTTAGCTCCCAAGTATGTCAAGTCTACCCTTCTGAGTCCCACCCTCTCAGCCCGACATGTTATTCTTATTTCTGGTCCGTGAAAACCAAGCCAGTCTCACAGCTGGTAGATGTCTCTGCCTCTAACGGGTCTCTTTTCCATTGTCTAACATGCAGATCAGTTCAGTTCAGTTCAGTCGCTCAGTTGTGTCCGACTCCTTGTGATCCCATGAATCACAGCACGCCAGGCCTCCCTCTCCATCACCAACTCCCGGAGTTCACTCAAACTCATGTCCATAGAGTCGGTGATGCCATCCAGCCATCTCATTCTCTGTCATCCCCTTCTCCTCCCACCCCCAATCCCTCCTAGCAGACTCTTTTCCAGTGAGTCAACTCGTCGCATGAGGTGGCCAAAGTATTGGAGTTTCAGCTTTAGCATCAGTCCTTCCAATGAACACCCAGGATTGATCTCCTTTAGAATGGACTGGTTGGATCTCCTTGCAAACACCATTTTAATCATGTCTTTTAATTATTTAAGAATCTCAAAAAAAAAAAAAAAGAATCTCTTCTATCTAAAGAGTACAGAAACATCACAATCCATAAAATGTCAGTATCATGATTTTTTTTAATGAAACACTCATGCCTAAATAAAGAACATGATAAACTAAAAAAAAAAAAAGAATCTCTAATCATTTCATGATGAAACAAAGTATTTTCTAATCTGCCATTTAATGTTTCCTGGATTTCGATCTAACTCATTTATTTTTCATCTTTTCTTCTCCTTTTCATTCCCCACACCATCCCCAACCCGCACTCTGATCAAACTGAATCTGTTACTGTTTTGATTATAGATCCTTTCCCTTTGCTGAGTTTAGTCCTTTTACTTGAATGTTCTTGGCTTCACCAAAAGGTTCAGTTATGCTCAGCTTTAAATGAACACATACTTGTGGCATTAACTGTTCTTTGAATTAAGTGCCAAGTCGTGAACTGTGTATGATCCTTTGGCTAATTTGCCCTGCATATAAATGATAGTGGATGTCACTGGAGCTCCAAGGGTTTTTTAATGTTCATTTGGCCGGGAGTCACTGTAACCAAAAAATGTTAAATGCCATTAGCACCATAGTAATGAGCTCCTGCTTTTCACTCTGTGGAGTAAAGGGAATTGAGTGTCGATGGCCAACATGTTTGCACTCTAGTCTGGACAGAGACTTGGGGCTGTGTCCACGAAAGGGCTCTTTTCGTGTCTCTTTTGGTTTTTCAGCTTATTTAATCCTTCAGTTTTGGATCTTCTGTCTCTTTTCTTTCAGATGAGTTTTATTTGGAAAGAACTTCAAATTCAAAACTGGCAGTAGGATTCTTGCCCTGCTAGTCTCAGTTTGGACGCTAGGAGTCCTGAACAAACCCTAAATAGGTCCTAACTGTTAAGTTCAGTGATGGAGAGAAGCTGGAGAGAGGAAATAGAGATCAAAGAGTTCCAGGAACTGAAATGTGGAAAAGTTGATATTCCTGAGAAGGATAAACAGGAAGGACACGTCACCATTATAACCAGAAGGGGAGGTGAATGCATCTGTGTGCTCTATGGCCTACGGATGTATTTCTGTAGCAAGAAAACAATTGTTTCAAAAAGTCTCTCTTTTATGCTCCTTTTTCCTAGAAAATAATATGTTTCCAAGCTGGCTGGAGAAACAACTGAAATGCAACTTTTCTTAGTTTTCATTTTATCTCAAAGAAACTGAAAAATCCCCATTTGTTGACTATATGACAGGAAATGAGACTAAAGTCTTGAATTCTGATTTTTTTTTTCCTTTAGCACTTTCTTAAAAGTACTGACATATTATCTCTTCTAGTTTTGCCCCTCCTAACATTGTCACCTCATGCGAAGAGTTGACTCACTGGAAAAGACTCTGATGCTGGGAGGGATTGGGGGCAGGAGGAGAAGGGGACGACAGAGAATGAGATGGCTGGATGGCATCACTGACTTGATGGATGTGAGTTTGAGTGAACTCCGGGAATTGATGATGGACAGGGAGGCCTGGCGTGCTGTGATTCATGGAGTCGCAAAGAGTCAGACATGACTGAGTGACTGAACTGAACTGAACTGAACGCTGTCATATAAGGTAACAGCCCAAGGAAAGCTGTGTAAGAAGCATTTAGGTTTCCAGAAAAAAAAAAAAATTTTAACAAATGATTCAAGTGCAACTGACCTCTTCAGCTATGGTTTCAAAGTATTAAGCATTATTTTGATTTCCTCAAATGCAAGTACTTTGGTTGAAAACATTCCAGCTTGTATTAGGGTAACACATAGAAAAGTCAAATAGAAGCTTAAGACTATTTATGAGAAGGGTTACTCATGATTCTGCCCAGCTTGGCAAACAGACTTGTCACTGTCCTGGCTGTATGGACCTACCATTCTGGCTGGAAGAGTTTTTTGACTTTTTAAAGACTGAAAAAGGATTTGTTGAGAATAATTCTGTTTACACCATAGATGATAGTGGTCTTCAATTTCTTACAGAGATTGCATGGTCTGTCATGTCCAACTCTTTTCTGACCCTATGGACTATAGCCTGCCAGGCTCCTCTCTCTACAGGATTCTTCAGGTTACTGGAGTGGGTTGCCATGCCCTCCTCCAGGGGATCTTCCTGACCTGGGGATGGAATCTGAGTCTCCTGAATTGCAGGCAGATTCTTTACTGTCTGAACCACCAGGGAAACCCCCTTACAGAAATTATGCTTTAGCAATTTTTCATTCTCTAATAACTGGAGAAAGCTCTTAAGCAAATGCCCTGAGAATCTCAGCTTGCATCCCAATGTGGAAGAATAGCTGCATAAGGCTGGAAAATTAGGAGTACACTGCACAACCAGGAGTTGTTTTTCCTACCAAAAAAAAAAAAAAAAACTCCTAAGATAAGAGTGAAAATGAACACAGAGTCTGGTCAAAATCTAATGTCACTATCAGAAGGGAGTGTGTTTGCATTTGGCACTTAGATGATCAATCAGCCCAGTCTTCCTCAGCCTCAGAGCAAGGAAGCTGCAATGAGAAAGGAAGCAAGATCTCAAAAAGCTGTACTTCTACAGATTCCATGAGAACTTGGGTCCTCTGGAATTGGGACACTGGTGACACCGTGATAGAATGTTAGCAGTGTTGACAACGGCTGCAGTAGTGATATGGATGATGGTGAAGGGCTGGTTTTAGTGCCTTCTGCTCCTGCATATGACTTCTGGTGACTCACCAGTAAAGGACCTACCTGCAATGCAGGAGCCACAGGAGACACAGGTTTGATCCCTGGGTCAGGAAAATCCCCTGGAGGAGGGCATGGCAATGCGCTCCAGTATTCTTGCTGGGAGAATCCCATGGACAGAGGAACCTGGTGGGCTACTGTCCATGGAGTTGCAAAAGAGTCGGATATGACTGAGGGAACTTAGCACGCACACACTCCTGCATTTAAGACATCAGAATCCCTGGCTCGAAAACAGAATTCTTGGTCTTAGGCAACTTGGCATCATCAGGGGTACTTCCTGTGGGGCAGTATCTGGATAGTCATGCTGTCCATGGGTAAAAATGGCATAGCTGTCCTTTTTAACTTAGGTGTAATTAGACACATTCTCTTGGAACTGTACTGGGAGTTAAGAAAAACAGTAGGTTCCCACATGGCAGTCAAGAGAATGTCATTAGGGCTCGTGTAAGAACTTCACTGGATATTCTTAAATTTATTGGGAAGATCTTCTGTAGGATAGATTTCTTGAGGGGTAAGTAGGATTACAGATGGGCTTCCCAGGTGGTGCTAGTGGTAAAGAATCCACTTGCCAATGCAGGAGACGTAAGAGGTGAGGGTTCGATCCCTGGCTGGCAAAGACTCCCTGGAGGAGGAAATGGCCACCCACTCCAGTTTTCTTGCCTGGAGAATCCCATGGACAGAGGAACCTAACAGGCTACGGTCCATGGGGTCACAAAGAGTCGGACATGAGTGTCTGAGCATCATCAATGCCGAGTAGGATTACAGACAGCTTTTTCTTTAAAAAGAGGTTGTTTTTGTAATCTTATTCTTGAATCCAGACTGCTGTGATTCAGGAAATACAGGTGATGATCTTAGAATGATCTCTGCTTTCTCTTTGCTAGTCTTCCAAGCTCTGCTGCTCTTCTGTGTATCTGTGCAGATGCTGAAGTGTGCTGCTCAAGTCTCCCTCCCAAATGGTCTGCTGCCCAGCCACAAGAAATGTAGGAGCTGATGGTCTCCAGCAATTGGCTCCCTTGGGATGTGCCTCAGTGTTTGAACAGAGGTCAAGTTCACAGAGTGCCCCTCCAGCCAGTGATGGAACAAAGTGATGTTACAAGTGGTACAAGGGCTTAGCTTTGGACAGTCATTGCTCCAGAGAGCCCCAGTGGACTGGCAGAGTTTGCCACGTCTGTGACATGACCCGGCAGCACCCCCCTGCAAAATCCTACTTCCTTCTGTTTCCTTTTAAGGTATTATACTTGTTAATAAATCATTCACACACACAACTCATCTCAGCTTTATAGAGAGTCCAACAGGAATGGTAGCTCTCACTGTCCTCCTATCCTTTGATTAAGTTACTGTTTTGTTTTCCAATGTGGAGAGGAATTAGTTCTTAGTCTTTATAATTAATAGGCCGGATTTCAGATGTGAATTTTGCCCATTGGGTTATTTATTGCATTTCAAAAGAGAGATCTCACTCCATTTAGCTTCTTCTTTGTCTTTTAAAATAATTAATTGAAATATTTTCCCTGATGTGTTTCCATAGAAACGAAAAATTGGGAGAGAGATAGAGAGAGGAGAAATATGGAAAATGTTTCAAGTGAAGTTAGTTTTTCTTTTTTGCTTTTCACTTTCCTTGCCAAGTTTAAAACCATGAAATCTTGACTAGATACTAAATACAGAAAAATCCCAAACAAACTGAACCTGGTTTAAGTATGTTTATGTATTCCTATATTATGTTTTGAGGAGGGATCTTTTCAATGTAATAAGTATTTATAATAAATAAACACTAAATAATAATAACATCTTATGATTTTATGGTGTTTTACACTTTGCCAAGGACTTTCACTTTATCTTATTTTAATCTTGTGTAAAAATACCCCAAAAGGTTGAACTGTCCCTTCTAGACTTTCCAGTCTTCTTTATACAACACTAAGACTGAAAATGTGTAATAGAACATTCAAATGAAAGTCTTGCTAAAGATCTTAGGACCACAGAGCCTGGAGACTCCAGACATACTTGGGACAGTCCTCCTCCAAAGAAATATATATATATATACGACTTCCGTGATGGCTCAGTGGTAAAGAACCCACCTGCCAATGCAGGAGACACAGGTTCGATCTCTGGGTTGGGAAGATACCCTGGAGAAGGAAATGGCAATTCACTCCAGTATTCCTGCTTGGAAAAGCCCATGGACAGAGGAGCCTTAGTTCAGTTCAGTTTAGTCGCTCAGTCGTGTCTGACTCTTTGCGCCCCCGTGAACTGCAGCATGCCAGGCCTCCCTGTCCATCACCAACTCCCGGAGTCCACCCAAACCCATGTCCATTGAGTTGGTGATGCCATCCAACCATCTCATCCTCTGTCGTCCCCTTCTCCTCCTGCCCTCAATCTTTCCCAGCATCAGGGTCTTTCCAAATGAGTCAGCTCTTCGCATCAGGTGTCCAAAGTTTTGGAGTTTCAGCTTCAACATCAGTCCTTCCAATGAACACCCAGGACTGATCTCTTTTAGGATGGACTGGTTGGATCTCTTTGCAGTCCAAAGGACTCTCATGGACTACAATTCATGGAGTTACAAAGAGCTGGACATGACTAAACAACAACTATAATATAGTAAATATATTATATATATATGATGTATTAAATATATTAAATATAGTATAAGAAATGAAGATATTTCTACCACTTAAATCAGTAAGCTTATTCTTAGTAATGTATAGAAAAAATAATTCAACACAAGAAAGTAGATGAGTACAAAAGATCTTTATATGGGCTTATATAAAATAGAAAAAAAAATAAGAAATCACTTAAATGTTTATCTGCTGGTTGATTTCCTACTGAAACTAGAATAAAATTCAAGATCTTTCTTATGACCTTCCCAGGCCTTGCCCATCTGTCATCTCTGACCCTTCTTTGCCCTTACCACACTTTAGCCACTGGCTTTCTGTTAGTATCTCAAAGGCATGCAGTCCCTTCCACCACAGGGCCTTTGCACATATTCTCCAGGTTTTTTTTTTTAATTATTTTATATTGGAATGTATTTGATTGACAACGTTGTGTTAGCTTCAGGTATACAACAAAGTAATTCAACTATACATATACATCTATTCTTTTTTAAATTATTTCCCTGTTTTTTGCAGAATATTGAGCAGAGTTCCCACTGTTATACAGTAGGTCCTTGTTGGTTATCCATTTTAAATATAGCAGTTGCACATATTCTCCTGACTTGCAACATGATTATCCTCCCGGCCCTCTCTTCCTCTCTTACACTGCCCCTGACTTACTCCTTCTCATTCTCCATGCTACGGCTGAAATGTCGTTTCCATGGGGAAATTCCCCTGGCTAGGTCTGGTCTGGCAATAACAAGCTGTCATCATACTTTGTATGTTCCGTTTGTAGCACTTATGACAATTTTATCTTTAACAATGTTCTTCTTATTTAATGACTTTCTTCCTTGCTAGACTTAAACTTCTAGAAAGACAAAAGGCACGTCTATCTTATTTAATGATATTCTCTCCTGCCACACGTGAGACACATAGAAGACCATCAGTAAATATTTATTGACAGAATAAATTAATCCAAGTCTTAATTCTCTTCATTTCAAGAAGTGAATGCTCTGAATACTGGTGGAACCAAGCCCATCAACTGTGGACTTTCAGAACTTCATTTTCATCAAGCTCTAATGAATTGGACTGTTCTTTTGCTTAAGACAGACATCTTTTTTCTCCTCCTAAATGAATCCTAAAAAAGGGAAATGCACTCTCTAAATGGTTCACGTTTGCAAAAGAATAAAAAATCTTTATTACGTGACTGAGCCAACGTAATCTTAGTGCTTATCTGACTTTATTAAATGCCCTCAGGATCTGTTTCCCAGATTAGCCTCTGTGATCTGCTATTCCAGGAACAACATTGGATTTTTTTTTTTGACTCTAACCTTATATCCTTTTATAGTATTTCCTAAGGAAGTTCATCTGTATTCACATCCTCAATAGGAGCGTGTGAATATTCAGTATTACATGCACGTGTCTGAGTCTGTATTTCCAGATTTGCAAGACATAATTATGGAGACATAGATCTTACTCATGCTTTTACTTTTGTGTAAACATTATGAACAGCCTTTATTCCTACAAACCATCTCTGGGAAGATGGTTCTCTGGTTTCTACTGCTCAACTCATGTAACTATAGCCCGATTCAGAACAAAGCTCATTGCTTTTAAACAACACAGGAGGTTCAAAATCCTGCTGGGCTCTGACCTGCAAGTCCTCAGCGATAACTCTCCGAGAACACAGCTCACCGCTCTTAACCTCTGTAATTCTTCCCTCTTGAATCTCTGCTCTCATTTTAAAAACACTTTAGGACAGGAGAGTATCAAGATGTCCATGAAGCTTGCTATGAGTTAGTGGGAGCAAAAAATAAAAAAAAAGATACAAATTAACTTATTTACAAAACAAAAATGGAGTCACAGACATAGAAAATAAGCCATGGTTACCAAAGGGGATGCTGATTGCAGCCAGGAAATTAAAAGACGCTTACTTCTTGGAAGGAAAGTTATGACCAACCTAGATAGCATATTAAAAAGCAGAGACATTACTTTGCCAACCAAGGTCCGTCTAGTCAAGGCTATGGTTTTTCCCGTCGTCATGTATGGATGTGAGAGTTGGACTGTGAAGAAGGCTGATCGCCGAAGAATTGATGCTTTTGAACTGTGGTGTTGGAGAAGACTCTTGAGACTCCCTTGGACTGCAAGGAGATCTAACCAGTCCATTCTAGAGGAGATCAATCCTGGGTGTTCATTGGAAGGACTGATGGTAAAGCTGAAACTGCAATACTTTGGCCACCTCATGCGACGAGTTGACTCACTGGAAAAGACTCTGATGCTGGGAGGGATTGGGGGTGGGAGGAGATGGGGACGACAGAGAATGAGATGGCTGGATGGCATCACCGACTCGATGGACATGAGTTTGAGTAAGCTCCGGGAATTGGTGATGGACAGGGAGGCCTGGCGTGCTGTGATTCATGGGGTCGCAAAGAGTTGGATACGACTGAGCGACTGAACTGAACTGAACCAAAGGGGAAAGGAAAGGGAAAAAGTAAATTAGGAGGTTGCAATTGACATGTACAAACTATCTATAAGATAGATAACCGACAAGGACCTGCTGTATAGCATTGGGACCTAGACTCATGGCATCACAAAGAATCGGACACAACTGAGTGACTGAGCATAAATGCACATAAGGGAAAAGAATCTGAGAAAGTATATATATACACACACACACACACACACACATATGTATATATACATATACACACGTGTTGTATACACACATGTGTGTATATATACATGTGTATACACATATATATGTATACACACACACATGATATACACCTGAAACTAGCACAACATTGTAAATCAATTATACTTCAAAAAAATTTAAAAGATACTTTATTGTTAAAAAATGCTAACCATCCAAATTAACACATTTAAAAGCTGACTTACTAGAATTTGAGGATTCTAGATTGAGACCCAAGTAAGAGCAATGTTTTCTTCTGTGAATTAGCACATTCTTTTGTAAACAAAAGTTTGTTTCCCATTAAATTAATCTTGTACAGTTGACTGCTTTTGGTAACTATAGATGTGATGGAAATAGGGAAAAATAAAATATGGATAAAAATGGGGGGAAAAATGCTAACCATCATCCTACATAGCAGAGTTGCCACAAACCGTCAATTCGTAAAAAACATAACATCTGCGAAGTGCAATAAGGCAAAGCACAATAAAACCAGGTGTGCCTGTAAAAACAAATGTTTGATAAGAGTCCATTGGCCTTTTCTCATTTGTCTTCTGGATCATTTACACTTTGCAATTGAAGGGAGAAGGGAAGAAGCAGGGGACACAAAGAGTGTTGCCTTGAGGCCAGCTTGACCTGGGGAGGAGTGCTCTGACTGATAGCAGAGCCCACGCTGTGTGTGTGTGGAGGGGGTGGGGGGGACACTGCAAAACCCACATCGAAGTGGTGCCATGACTGCAGTTACAGAGAGAAAGGGCTGTAGCAATCAACTTCACATCTGCCATGCGGCGGCAGTCACTGTACTTGATCCACAGTGGAGTGATGCAAAATATGAAGGCATTTGGAAAACAGGTTAGAATTCAAAGAGGGAAAAGGATCAAAGAGATCATTTGGCAGTTGGATAAGCAAAAGTAAGGGTACTGAGGTGGTCAGAGCAGGGGGTGTACTGGAGCTATGTGTGGTAGAGTTTGGTTGGAAAACAAGGGGTCAGGGAGGATGAGGCAAGCTTTGCAAGGACCTTAAATGACAGTCATGAGGGATTTGGGAGTGTGGTTATTCTATAACTGAAGATGCCCTGTAGGAAGATTAATATACTATGCATGTGTAAAATGCTTTAGGGTGAGAGAGACCATAATTCAGTCTTAAGCCTTGAGTGGTTGATATAGTAACTAATGAGACTCTAAAGATACAAAGGAGGCAGAAAGAAAGGAAAAAAGTCAGGAAAGTCATTGCTAAGCATAACTTAAGTGATTTAATAACTTTATGAGGATGCAAGATCGCACCAATGCTTTAAATCTGAGTTATTGGAGCCATTTAAGAGAGAATTGGGAGATGGGGTGAGTTTGGGGAAAGAGAAGGAATATACTACAGAAAGTTTACATTTTGATTATGCCTACTGTGCTTAGTCACTCAGTCGTGTCTGACTCTTTGCGACCTCATGGACTGTAGCCCGCCAGCCTCCTCTGTCCATGAGATTTTCCAGGCAAGAATCCTGGAGTGGGTTGCCATGCCCTCCTCCAAGGGATCTTCCCAGCCCAGGGATCAAACCCAGGTCTCCCACACTGCAGGTGGACTCTTTACCCTCTGAGCCACCAGAGTTTACATTTCAATTATGCCTGTAGTTCACTCTAATAGAAAGAAGTTTAGATTTTATCACGTCCTAAAGCTATGGAGACAAGGTTTCTGTCGAATATCTTGGTTTCCCCTACAGCCCTCCAAAATTAAGTCTAACCTTTATGGAACTGTGAAGTGAGCATGTTACATTTGCTTGTTTACTTATTTCTACTCTGCAGTGTTCTCTGTGCTAGTCAAATCCTAGCTATATTCCCAGTACCAATACGTTGCTGGTGGGAATGGCAAGAAGTACATTTATTATCTTTTCATTCGTTTCTTCAATAGAAAAGGGGCTGTGAAATACTCAGCTGATACAATAGTAGTGAGGTTGAATAAGATGCTTAGCACAGTGCCTGACACACAGCAGTTGCTCAAATTACCTGTCACTGCTGTTACTTCTCATGAATAAAGGAGAGAATTTTTGTGCCTTCCAAGGCAGCTCAGACAGATTTTCTATTGTTCCCCTCAGACTCCTTCTCTAGTCAAATTATCTGTATAATTTTATTATTTCCCAATACTTTCTACTCTTATCTAAGTCATGAAGATGACTTCTTTTTCAGCTTTCTATTTCGAAAGGACTGGACAGAGACAGTGCTGACAATTGGCAGAGAGAGGCACTAACAAACCACCTGGGCAATGGAAAGTGTGGATTTGACAGTTTAAACAGTAATTTCATTCCATGGTGAGCTGAAGAAGGGAATGAAAATGAAAGTTAAATTGTAATTACTCTAGCCTAAAAGTGGTATTTTGGTACAACGACTCAGCATTATTATCTGTTTTTAGAAGTATTTTCTGGGGACTTCCCGGGCGGTCTACTGGATAAAACTCCAAACTTCCCCAATAGGGGGCATGGGTTTCATCCCTGGTTGGGGGAGCTAAGATCCTACATGCACCATGCAGCATGGCCAAAATAAAATTACTAGAAATATTTTCTGGAAGTTATCCTGGTCAACAATTAGTTGTGAGGCCATTTTACCACCATGTTTCTAAAATGGGGATATGTGCCTTCAACACTTGACACCACAAAGCAATCATGGAACATACTCTTGAGGCATGGGTTTTGCTTGAAGATACACTTACTTCCCCTACCCACCACCCCATTAATGTCAATCTGGATATATTACTTAGTCATTCAACAAGTATTTGCATTCAGGCAGAATGTTGTTTGCTGGGCAATACTGATTTAGAAAGCAGAGACATCAGTTTGTAAACAAAGTTCTGCCGAGTCAAAGCTGTGGTTTTCCCAGTGGTCATGTACGGATGTGAGAGTTGGACCATAAAGAAAGCTGAGCGCCAAAGAATTGGTGCTTTTGAACTGTGGTGTTGGAGAAGACTCTTGAGAGTCCCTTCGACTGCAAGGAGATCCAACCAGTCAAGTCTAAAGGAAATCAGTCCTGAATATTCTGAAGGACTAATCCTGAAGCTAAAGCTCCAGTTCTTTGGCTACCTGATGGGAAGAGCTGACTCTCTGGAAAAGACCCTGATGCTGGGAAAGACTGAAGGCAGGAGGAGAATGGGGCGACAGAGGATGAGACGGTTGGATAGCATCACTGACTCAATGGACATGAGTTTGAGCAAACTCTGGGAGATATTGAATGACAGAGGAGCCTGCTGTGCTGCAGTCCATGGGACTGCAAAGAATTGGACAACACTTTGTGACTGAACAACAATAACAACTGATTTAGAATGGATATGGCTCTTACAGGATAAAATGCAAAATCTGTATACATTTTTAAGTTGCATTATAAGACAACAAGAAATTTTGACTTTGTGGGGGAGCTCACAGGTCTATGAAGGTATACATTCACTTCCCTTAAATTTTGAGGATGACTCTAAGGAAAAGCTTGGTGAGTAAGTATGGAAAGCTGGAGAAGCATAAGAGAAACAAGCCCTGATAAGTTTACTGAAGCAGACACAGCAGTATAAGTTCCTTACTGAGCTGCGAGCTTCAAAAACTGAGAGGCCAGCAGCCTTCTGGAAATAATATTTTCACAGAAACGAGTGATTAGTTTCTGTCCCAAAGAATTCACTTTTCTTATGACTTTTGATTTAGAAACCTAGACAGAGTATTAAAAAGTAGAGACATCACTATGGTGACAAAGGCCTGTATAGTCAAAGCTATGGTTTTTCTAGTAGTCATGTAGGGATGTGGGCGCTGGACCATAAAGAAGCCTGAGCAACAAAGAATTGGTGCTTTCGAATTCTGGTGCAGGTCATTAGTGGACCACACTTTGAGAGACTGGGAAAGAAGGCCATGATTAGATCTTTGCAAAGTTAAGTCTGGAAACTGTGATAGAAAGGGGGAGGAGGACAGTTCAGCCAGTGAATCGCCAGTTTGCAGGCATCAAAATAGTCTTAGCGAGAGACGTGAAGATCATGAATTAAGGCAGCAGCAGCAGTGAGATGGGGAAGGGCTTCCCAGGTGGCACTAATTTAAGGTAAAGACCCTACCTAATGCAGGAGACATAAGAGATGTGGGTTCAGTCGCTGGGTGAGGAAAATCCCCTGAAGGAGGGCACGGCAACCCACTCCAGTATTCTTGCTGGGAGAATCCCATGGACAGAGGAACCTGGTGGGCTATAGTCCATGGAGTCGCGAAAGAGTCGGACACGACTGAAGTATCTTAGCATATATATGTATGTTGTTTAGTCGCTAAGTCCTGTCGGACACTTTGCAGTCCCACGAACTACAGCACGCCAGAACTCCCTGTCCTTTACTAACTTCTGAAATTTGTCCATATTCATGTGCATTGAATCAGTAATGTTATCCAACAACTCATTCTCTGTCTCCCTCTTCTTTTGCCTTCAATCTTTCCCAGCATCAGGATCTTTTCTAATGAGTTGGCTGTTTGCATCAAATGGCCAAAGTACTGGAGCTTCAGCATCAGTCCCTTCAATGAGTATTCAGGGTTGATTTCCTTCAGGATGGACTGGTTTGATCTCCTTGCTATCTCTCTATATATAGTCAACTTGATTTTGTGTGGTCACACTCAGAGTCTGTCTCTTGGGACTATTTGCACCCCTCAATTCCAATTCGCTCTCCCTAGACGCGCTGGGAGCCTCTGGTCCCCCTAGCGGCTTGTTCACGGGGTCCCTGGGTTCCAGCCACATTCTCCGGATCCCATCCTGGAAGCGCTCTCTCCCTGCGCCTGCGTCTGGGCTAACAGCTTAAGGCTGCGCTTGCCGAGCTTTCAAAGTCCGCGGGCCGGGAGTCTCTGGAACCCTCCCGGGCGCCGCCCCTCGAGTCCTCGCAGACCTCTAGCGGCCGCGGCTTCCAGATTCAATCACTGGCGGAGGCCAGGCCTCACTAGGGGACGCAACGACCTTCCGAGCGGGAGGTGCCCGGGGGGAAAGCCCGGGGCTGGTAGGAAAGAGGACGCTCTGCTCCTCAGTCGGAGCGGTCGCCCGTGTTTGGGGTTCGGGTCCGCGGACCAGCTCCGGCTGCCCGCAGCCCTGGAGCTGTGATCCTCGGGGTTCGCGCACCGAGCCCTGGAGGCCTCAGCTCCCTCCCCCGCACCCGACCCCCCTACCCCCGCCACCTCCCACCCCGGGCTGACCATCCTTTATCAGATCAGAACAGTTGTCGAAAACAATGGTTATTTCAAGTTGACAGCGCGATGACGCCTGATAAAAGCTAGTGTTAATTACAACGGTTGCCTGGGACAAAGTTTACCGCTTGCATCAAGAAGTGGGAGGGGGGGCGTTAGATCGTGTGGGGTGAGCGTATTTTAAACACGTGATCGCCTTGAAACTTTGTGATCTCTCTCGGGGGGGCAAGAGTGAGGGTAACTGTCTGTAAAACAGTGGGAAGAAAAAAACCCTAGTTTCGGGGGGCAAGGGTTAAGGGTTCCCGTTTGGGAGCGCGGTGCAGGGCACAGAACACCAAGTTTCCCTAATTATCCAGCCTGAGCCCGCCTCGCAAAGCGAGACATTCGCACAGCACTAATCCAGCCTGGCAGCCGGCTGCTCCGGGTGAAATGAGCCCTTCATTTTCCCGATCAGCTGAGGAGGGGAAATAGTGAAACCCCCAAATCCGCTTCCTTACGTGGTTGCTAAAAGGGTGCACGCAGAGCCTAGAGGGTGGGGAAATTACAAGTGCAAGTGACTTTGGGTATACTAAGGTTAGTGATTCCCCCCATCTGGGGATAACGGAATCGTAGTTTGTAAGTTTCAGTGTCTAATGAGTTGCGGGGGGCGCACACCACTCGTAAAGTCCTTGTCAGGCGCGCCCCAAGTTTGTGGCTCGGGCGCGGACGGCTGGGCCGAGCGGGGGTGGGGAGGGTCTCCAGTCCCAGGCATTGCGCTCGGGGCTTCTGCTCAGTTTCCTGCCTCGGAGTGGCCGCGTCCGCCCCAGCCCAGAGCAGTGTATGCAATCCAGAAACTCGATAGGAGGCAGCAGCTGATCACCCACCGCCCTAAAAATAATCCGCTCGGCGCCCGGCGCGCTTCGGCCAGGGGAAGGAAAGCGCTGGCTTCGGGGTGAGTGAGTCCGTGTCTTTTTCATAAATCTCATTTCAAGAGTTTCAAGGATAACCCTCAGTTGTCGATTTTGGTTTAACAGCAAGCGGAAGCCTCCCGCGCGCTCTCGCAGCGCTTCGCCGTCGCTATTTCTAGGATTGAAGGGACCGGGCCCCAGCCCTGGGGAAGAGAGGGCGTGGGGATCAGGTTTCCAGCAGTACTTACAAAACTCTGGCCGGCTCCTGCTTAAACCAAGTGGATAAAGTGCAAGGAGTTAATACAATTGTGTTTTGTTTTTCCTTTTAGATATTTCCCGTCTTGTTCACGAAGTAACTTTCTGCTTAATTTCTGTCCCTCTTTGCTTTGTAGGAGTTCTGCGTCCGGCTTTGAAGTTTATACTTAAAGACAGAATAGGAAGCTGGTGTTTTGAAGGTAAAGCAAGTGCACCAGTGGGGGTTTGAAGCAGCGTCAAGCGATTGGCCAAGGTATCTATTTGTTGCTTTATTTCTACAGATTGGGATTTAAAAAAAAAAGCCACTGGAGTGTCTGTGTAAGGAATCTTACCTACTTAGTAGTTCCAACATTTCCTTTGGTTTGCAACAGAATTTTAATGGGTGCGTTGAGATCAGACAGTAAATCAGATGTCTGTCCTTTTGCTGATGATTTCCTGCTTGGTTCTGTAGTTCATAGATAAATAGACCAGTATCTTTTAATTCATATTTTATAAACCATGGACTGAATAACTTCAAATAACTTTTTAAATACATTGGTTTTCCTAAGTGATCCGATCCTGAGTATACCCGAGATGATGATAAAGCCCTGAATTAGTTCTTTAAAATATCGTGTTTCTGTCTCACAGTGTAATTTGGTTAATCTCTGAATAAGTAAAGGATGAGTTATTTTGTGTGTGAGAATGAAAGCTTTTATATTGCATTTAGTGTGCTTTCTTCAGGGGTCATCGGCTTGCTAAATTCTCTGTGATTACTCTTCCCTCAGAACTGATACTGTTTGCTGGGTGAACAGTGAAGAGTGCTAGTTTTCACTTTATTTTATATTTATCAACTGAATGGAAATGTTTTCAGTCCTGAGGGTGTGGACCTTTATAAAATGCATTTCAAGGCACAAGAACACTGAGGGTAGTATCCATGAAATCCTAAGTTTGGTCACCAAGAACTGTAGAAAGGTCTGTTCTACAGACCATTCCTATAATCAGAGTTTCCCTTTTGGTGTTTGTGTTTCAAGTTCACTGGGTCAAATTCTCCAGCCCTATCGACTGTCATAAACACTCGAACGTCTTTCTGTGGATTTATGTTTGTGGGGAGAGAAACGCCCTATCTTCTTCTCTGGCCTGCTTCCCTCTCTCACCTCTTTGATGCTGGGGCCTGTCAGTGCTGGCTGAACTAGAAAGCTCGAAGGGGCGGGGCTGTCGGGTGTCACGTGATGGCATTTATCTGGGGAGAGCAGCAATTTATACCGTCCCAAAGTATCCCCAACTTAACCTGGGTTCCAGGAGGGAAACCCTGAATGACAGTTGGAGATTTAAGAATTGGTTTAAAAATCCTGATTGAATAAAATGCCTCAGGTGAACACAAATAATGTCAACAGGTCTACAGTAAGTTTACTTTTTCCCTGTCTTTATTCATGCTGAGTTGTAAGAAGAGTTGGCTGTTAGGAGTGTGTCACATGCAGGCTAGGTGTCTGGAGGAGGGGACTAAGGGACAAGGGGAAGAGGATGAAAGAAGAGGCAGAAGAAAAAGCAAAAGGAGAGATGCAATGAGAGACAGTGAGCAGGCTGGGAGCCAAGGGGAAATGTGAGGTTTAAGATTGTGGCAGAAGGAGAACATCATCCTAAAGTTTTTACTCTCCCCAAATGAACTTTAGTGAGATTATGTCATTATGTATTTCCCAGTCTTTTGAATCATAACTTTTACATTATACCAAGACCGTTTGGGTTTTGTCTAGTCTGATTTATACAGCCTAAGACCATAGGGACTGTTTCTGCCACGTGCACTGTTGAATTCCTGGTGCCCAAGTTGCATGGGCAGCATCAATAAATATTTTTACACTTAATGCCTGAAGTCCCAGACATAAAGTGCATGGCTAAAAATGTTCTTGGACTTTTTCAGGTTATTGTGCTTCTCTGATATTTTCTTTCCACAGTTATACAGATTTATCCAAAGGTTATTTAATTGGTAGGTTTCAGGATTGATTAGATTACCGGCAGGCAGTGCTTATAGCTAATTAAGTGTGTGTATATATATATATATATATATATATATATGTTTTGCAAATTCAGAGTATATTTTAGCAGCTGCCTTAATGATCATGATGAAATATCAAGTTTTAGCATTGAATATAGCACTGAAATACTATAACTTTCAATAACATTTTAAAGCTAGTTTAAGAAAAATGAGAAACCCCAACGGCTCAAGAGGTCAAGAATCCACTTGCAGTGCAGGAGATTCAATTCTTGGGTCAGGAAGATCCCCTGGAGAAGGAAATGGCTCCTATTCTAGTACTCTTGCCTGGGAAATCCCATGAACAGAGGAGCCCGGCAGGCTACAGTTCATGGGGTCACAAGAGTCAGACAGGACTGAGCATGCACATGCAATGAGAAAAAAAAAAGTAAGCAAAGAAAAAAATAGCAAAAGGAATTTCCCAGTTAGTTCTAGGAAACAGTTTATGCATGCCTTTCAATTAAGTGAGCTTAAAGTTTCCTTTTATCATTTTTATTAAATAAAGGAAATAGTCTTAAAAATTCCATTACAAGCTATTTTTTTCAGTTTCTGTTTCCTCTATTTTTATCAGAAATATCTAACATATAATTATAAAATTCAGAACTTCCATTTTACTGATAGTTTAAAAAGCTCGAGTCCTGTTGATTCTCTTATTAAGCTTAGAATCTTAACAGTTGTTAAGGATTTGGCAAGTGTATAAGCTGATCTTGAGGGTTTTTTTTTTTAGTATAACATTTTCTTTTAAAAGATGAAAAAAGGTCTTGACTAGAGAGCATATAAAAAAGTATTACCAGAAATAATGTATGAGAAGAATTCCATATGACCATTGACAGTCAACACACAGACTTTGTAACTAGTTCTTCTATTCATGTTTTATAAAAATTTTGTTTAAAATTTGATTTCTCCAACAGTTTGCCTACTATTGCCTATCTTTTCTGTATAACACACTTTGTTTTTTTCTAGGAAACTATGATTCGTGACCATCGCTAAATCAATTATGAATGAAAGGGAATAGAGAAGACGTACTACTTTAGTTATCCAAATCATTGCCAACCTTGAATAATCTAATTCAGAATCCAGGGTGACATAAATATGGAAAAGAAACAAAGTCCAGGGAGGTTGAAATCATAAAATACTACTTATTTTAATATGAATAAATAAGAAGTTTCTTTAAAAAATATAAGTCGGGAGCTATATGATGGAGTGGAGTGAACATGGTTTATAGTCAGACACATGTGGGTGTGGATTCCGGCAACTCTACTGGTTGGGAAGTTACTGAACCCATCTGAACACCCTTATCATCATCTGTAAAATTCGAAGAGCTCCACAGATATTGCTTCATTGTTCTGAGAGCTTAAGTGGTATGTGCAAAGTTCGCAGAATTTAGTAGGTGCTAAATAAATAGTGCTGCAGTCCATGAGGGGGACTTCTCAGTTCGTGGAGTGCTTCAGTCCATGGGGTTGCAGAGTCAGAATCGACTGACAACAGCAACAACACATAAATGGTAGGCCTTATGAAGAAGTTTTCCGAACGCTAAAACTCTTGGTGGCACATTGATGAAATCGACCCTTGCTTTTTAGGCCATCTGTTTCAGCACAACAGTAAGAATTCATTTAAAATCTAAGTCAGAGCTTGTCACTCCCCTCATCTCCACTCTCTCAGTGGCTCCACTGCATTCAGAGTAGAAGCCAGAGTAGAAGCTCCATCCCCTACAATGGCTGAGAAGACCATGTGTAATCTTGTCCTCTATTTCTTCTCCCAGCTTGTCCACTTCTCCTCTGATGGAATACAGCTTTCCAATAAAAAGGCATCCTTTGTTTCAAAACTTGAGTAGAGTGCATTTCATGCAAAAATATCGTCTGATTCTGGGACCTGTGTAGTTTCATTATCTTGTCACTTGAATTATATTTAATTGGTCTTAAATACTTGATTTTACTGTTGTTCAGAGAAAGGCTGTATGCTGGTGGACTCCACATTGCTCTCTTGGTATTACTGTTTCCTGCAGTGAATGAAATGCTGCAGTAAATTGTGTTCAGCTGAAGTTGTTTGTGAAAGCCTTTTCAATGAATGACCACGGGAAAGGATTTGATATTACAGCATTTTGACTTTTCAATCAGTTTCATCTTCCCCCTCCTTTTTCTGGATAAGCAACCATTTTTGGTTTTTGATAATTTATTTAGGCAAACACTCCTTGGAGGTAGCACTATCAGTAGATATCAATTATAATGTATTTTCCAAATTAAAATGGAATATTTTAATCAGGAAAAAAAACTATTGACAAGTGGACCTTATGGGATGTATAAGGCCTTTCTAAGTAACTCTCAAATAACTTTGACCATAAAGGTTTCCTATTTCTTCAGATACAAAGATAAAGGGGGTTAATTTTATGAAATAATACCTCTTTAAGGCTATATCCTGCATAGCTCATTTGGTAAAGAATCTGCCTGCAATGCAGGAGTCTGCCCGGGTTTGATTCTTGGGTCCAAAAGATCCCCTGGAGAAGGAAATGCCAACCCATTCCATTATTCTTGCCTGGAAAATCCCATGGATAGAGGAGCCTGGTGGGCCACAGTCCACGAGGTCACAAGAGTTGAACATGACAGCGACTAAACCACCACCACCAAGGCTATAATTTAATGAAGGAGAATTTTGTAGTAAGAAGCTTTTCTTCCTTTCTCTCCCTTTTAGAGTGAACTATATAAGAAGAAATGAGCCTTTCATTCTGCG
Organism: Moschus berezovskii; assembly: GCF_049115385.1. Classification (NCBI taxonomy): domain Eukaryota; kingdom Metazoa; phylum Chordata; class Mammalia; order Artiodactyla; family Moschidae; genus Moschus; species Moschus berezovskii. The sequence continues at coordinate 93,129,567 of NC_142465.1, forward strand.
GTAACAACATTTCTTCCTATAATATCTATGATGGTGTGTTACAAAATCCCTGCTTTGTGGATGCCCTTAACCTGGTTCCTCACGTCTTCCTGCTGTTTATAACTTTCCCAATATTGTTCATTGGTAAGTAACCTACTGTCCTATAGTTCATCACCTAGTGGTTATAAGAAGAGTCTTTTTAATGGCTTAAGATTAGGTATAACGTTGATGTAGCTTCTCCAGTGTAAGAACTAGCATGTAAGTTTATGGGAAAAGAATGAGCAAGTATTATATTTTCTGTTTTCCAATTACTTATGTTTTTGGCACTTGATATTCTATAGGTAAGCTTCCCTGTTTGCTCCTGCCTGTCAATGTAGGAGACTCGGGTTCATTCCCTGGGTGGGGAAGATCCCCTGGAGAAGGAAATGGCAACCCGCTCCAGTATTCTTGCCTAGGAAATGCCATGGACAGAGGAGCCTAGTGGGCTGTACTGTCCATGCGGTTGCAAAGAGTTGAACATGACTTAGCAACTAAAGAAGAACAAAATTCTATAGATAAATAACAAAATTATTATTTTTTTAAATTCTATTTATTTTTTTATCCGTGAGACATGTGGGATATTAGCTCACTGACTGAGAATTGAACCCAAGGCCCCTGCACTGGAAGCACAGAGTTTTAGCCACTGGACAGCCAGGACAGTCCCCAGAAGCCTTCTTAGAAATGGACTTTAAGTAGCAGCAGTTTCTAAAAAGAGGGGAAAAAATATCTAAGATAGATCAAAAGTATTTGTTGGGTGCTTTCTTTGTGCTAGGTGAAGAGAACAGAAAATGGGTAAAACACAGTACCTGCTTGGAATAGTCACAGGAGTTTTCCAGTGAAATAAATAGGTCAAAAAGTCAAGAGAAATGCCTGTACCACCTTGTAAACATGTTTACAGATACAGGAACAAATTATCCTGAGCTTTAACCCAGTGGAGCAACTAATTCTCAAGGCTGGTGGGGACTATGCATAGAGTGACATGTTTGGGGACTTGAAAGATATGGAGAGTGCGTGTAAAAGTAGGGTGTGTTTCAGGTAAAAGGAGTACATGAGCAAACAGTTTAGCAAGAAGTTAACAATATAGTTTGCCCTATTTTACAGTTTGAATGTGTATACACACAAAATTTCCAAAACAACCAAAATAGACCTTAGAGCATTTTAAAATTATAAAATATTTTTTCATATGTAAAAATGGCAGAGACTAATATAACAAACATCTATTGACATTACCAAAGTCACTTTAAGGGATCTCATGGAATAAATACCATTTCCTGATCCTTTCCCACATCCTCTCTTCCTATCTTTTTTTGTAATGGAGAAATGATTAGACTGATTAAGAAATCCAGCATAATTTAAGGATCTGCTTTAAATAAAGGTTTAAAAATAATTTGTAAGCTTCTTTTTCTTCACTGAACAAATGAACAAATCTTAATATAGAGATTGCTATGAGCTTGGCATTCTAACAGTGACCAAAGGATTTCAGTTATATGACGTACGTTATGCAGAGGCTAACATAACTCTTGGTATGTAATTATTCATGGCAAACAAATGCATAGACATAAAATATATTGGGACCAGAGTGGCCATACACTTGTTGTTGAATGTGTGGTGACAAATTTGTAGCACATTAAGAATGTCTTTTGGGGCACAGTTTTTGAGGCCCTAGCCTACTGTGTTCCCTCTTTGCCTGGCAAAGAAATAAAGCCACTCTTTTCTTCTCCATTAGAAAAAAAGAATGCCCTTAGGCCCAAAGTAGAACATTCTTTGTTATTGTATTTCTATGGTTAATAATTCCTTTTTGACATCCAGTTAACTTATTGAGAGCAACTCTTAGGGCGGTGTTATTCGCATCTCTGGCATGGAACACAGAAGCTGGCAAAAGGGTATTTGAATCAAGTGGAATTGAAATTAACATTGTCAAAGAGAAATGGTTAAAAATGCAATCTATTCATAATGTTGGCTATTTGGGTTAGTGAGAACACAAATAAATCTCAAAGAAGTATCAGGTATAAGAAAGATTAAATAGTGATGCAAAGAAAGCCAGAGCCTGCCTGCAAGAGTTTAATAGCATAAATTATAGTAGAATATGTTAAATGTAACTGATTTTCAAATAATGAAGTTCTTTTGGGAACAATTTAGACATGAATCAGTATTCTTTTCAAAGAATGCTTCAGGGGTCCATTTTGTCCAGAAACAGAAATTTCAGAAATTTCTTCCTTCAGTACTTTTAGCACTCACACCCCTCCCAACCCCATTCGTTCTTGAAGTTTATGGGACTTTTCTATAGTTGAAAAATTGAGAGAAAAAAAAACAACGGTGACAAGAGACAGAAGTAGGGTCTTGTCTTAGCACATCATATATGAGTTGGCATTGTGCTGTTTTTGAGGGGAAACCACCAAAATTTTCTAACATATAATCTGGTAACTTAATTTTTTTCTTCAATGAGGAGCTAAGGGTGAACCAGTAATGTACTTGAGCCTCCTTAAAATCTCATCAATGAACAAAGCTTTAGCTTTCTCTCGGAGAATATCAGTAGCATTATTGAACGGTGCCGGCTGAGTCATAGGTTATCATTTTTACTCCGTGACTTGCATGTGAGTAAGAGTTGACACAGCCAGTGGGCCCTATATCTTGTCACTAAGTGTGGCTATTTTATTTTTTTGGTTAGGCCTCCCACAGATCCCATCTTTTGAAAGATTTGAGACTTTGAATTGCTTTTATTAACATCATCATTAATTTATTTTCCTTTTGAATGAATGAGATCTGTCAATAAGAATTGTGATGAGCATTAAATAACCAGGTTGTCACCTAGAGTTTGTTATTCCTGAGCTAGACAACAAAGTTGATGTGTTAGCTTAGGCAAGCTTGGAAAAATCCTTTGAAATTATTCCTTTTTTTTTTTAACATAATGAAAGTAAGGATTTCTGTTGCTACCCTAGAAAGGAATAAGGTTTTAGGACCCGCCTCTCCCCAATCTGCAAAGCATATCACAATGTAAATTATTTCCATGATTATAATTGATTCTTTATTTCTTTACCTTTTCCTCTTTTTTTCAGGGTGGGGGAGTCAAAGCTCAAAGGTACAGATTCATCACAACACATGGCTTCATTTTCCTGGACACAGCCTGAGATGGATCCTTACATTTGCCCTCCTGTTTGTGCATGTTTGTGAAATAGCGGAAGGCATTGTTTCAGATTCGTAAGTGACTCCATTTAGTTAATGGGATTACGCTCTCCTGGTGGACATGTTGGTATGGATAGTAGCTAAGAGCATACCAAGTCAGCCTTAACTTTTTGGTTATTACTTATTAGGCGCCACAGCAGTCACCCATTTTATACGATAAACCTGCATGTTGTCCTGTGTTTTCAGTACTGTATCCTTTCTCTGCTAACACAAGTTCAGGTCTCTGGGGTTTGTGTTCTTTGCTGTGCTTTCTGTTTATCTACATAGTGCTGGCAGAAAGTTTTCTCCATTTAAACACCTCAATGATTATCTTATTTTTCAAAACAAATATAAATGGTAAGAACGATTGTCCGTATTAACATATAGCTCTAACTGGCATATTTGTTGTTGTTGATCAGTCACTAAGTAGTGTCCTACTCCTTGCGACCCCATTGACTGCAGTAGGCTAGGCTCCCCTGTCCTTCATTATCTCTCAGAGTCACTTCCAATGAATTGGTGATGTTATCTAACCATCTCATCTTCTGTCGCCCCTTTCTCCTCCTGCCTTTAATCTGTAAGAGCATCAGGGTCCTTTCCAATGAGTTGGCTCTTTGCATCAGGTAGCCAGAGTATTGGAGCTTCAACTTTAGCATCAGTCCTTCCAGTGAATGTTCAAGGTTGATTTTCCCTAGGATTGACTGTTTTGATCTCCTTGCCATCCAAGTCTAATATATTTATGTATAAATATATAACCAGTTCTCAGATATTTCTATTTATTTTGTAAAATTGCAGAGATAGATGAGGCAGGCATTAAAAGAATCTGAGAATCAGGATATGACTACAAATTGAGGCAGAGTACATAATTATTTCAAAATCATGATTTGTAATAAAACCCCTATTTTTAAAGGAATTTTGTCTTTCTTATAAAAGAAGTTTATATTAAGCAGTTAGAATGTAATGAATTCTATTTATGAAGCTGAACATAATGCATGATAATATTTTTATTACATAATAATAGAAAATAAACTCAAGTAATAGGAAAACTTTGATTATGAAATTATGTTAAATGATGTATCTTTCATTGAAAAATTGATAGGAAAAGATCTTTAAAGTCTATGAAATGAAAACTTCAAAACTCATTTTCTTCTTATCTAATAAGAACCTCCCCTGACATCTGTTTATGTTTTTCTGTTGCAATTAACAAGGAGTGAAACTTGGAGACTTTTGTCATGGAGCCATCTATTTTCTAATGTTTTATGACAGTTCTTTGCATATATGTCCACATCTTAGTTTCTGATTAAAAGGAAAATTAAAGACTCTAAGTCTCCTCTCCAAGCATTTAGAAGGCTTATCAGCTATTATTTTATTGAGAATTGCTTACAACTCTTTGTCATATTTATATTATGCTGTACTAGCATAGCCAATTTTAATCTTCATTTTTTAATTCCCTTACCACATGGGCTAACTCTCCATGTTGTTATGTGTTTGTATAAAGTGGAAGATAGTAGAAGTCCCATGAGTCCTAAAAACTTGACATTAAGTAGGGAGAGATGGCTCCTCCTTTCCAGACTCATGGTTGATGTGTAGGTTCAGAGACTTTAGGACGGAGGCTGAGCTAATAATGAGGACATGTACTTCTGGGGGAAACCTGTTTCATAGCAGAAGTGATGCAAGAGACCCATGCTTAAAACAAGCAGAAATACACTTTGATCTTGTGTACCCTCTCCCATTCTTTAGCTACAGACTCTTATCCTTGCCATTTTCATCCAGAACTCCTATAAAGACGCCTATCAGGAACTTCTCTGGTGGTCTAGTGGTTAAGAATTTGCATTCTAATGCCAGGGGCATGGGTTCCATCCCTGGTCAGGGAACTAAGATCCCTGCAAGCTATAAGGCAAGACCAGGGGAAAAAGAAAGACATCTTCCAGTATTTTTGAAAACTGGAAGATTTAGTTTGATTTCTCTCTTACCTTGGTCCTAGTCTGGAAGCTGCTTCTACAAGAATGCCAAAGAACATTAATGACACTTTTATGGGTATCTTTTCCTCTCTAACACACTTTTTATATTAAGACCCTGCTGCTTATACCTTCCTTCTTTCCTTCTTTTTTTTCAAAACAAAACTTTATGAACTATTTTTTACTTAAAATACCACAGATGTTCACTGTAGTTTCATTATAAGTGAAAGAATGCAAAGACTTTCCTAATTGAATATTGGATTTTTTTTATTAATAATAATGCAAATATTAAAGCTATTGATTTTTCTTTTGAAACATCCTGTTTTACACAAGTTTTCATAAGAAGTGTTCTCTTTTTTACTTCTGTCTAAATAGTTTGTGATTCTGATGGAGAAACCCTCCTAGGCCTAGGAATCATTTTGCTTGCTCTTCAGTATAATTTGATTAGTTTATTACTAGAGCATGTCATTCATTAAATGAATGCCTTTGGGAATTTATTAGCATTTTCAAGAGAGTCAATATTTGGTTAATTAATATAATTAATAAGCATTAATGACTAATATATATTCTTTTTAGAAGACAAAATTTTATTGAATTTACTGATTGGATTATTCAAGTCCTTGTGTTGACTATTTTTTACTATTCTTCAAATTATAAAAGTGCACATTAAAATCACTATTATTGTGTTTTCATTTAGGTTTTTATTTTCCATCATTTTCTCTTTTTTGAAATTGTTTGTTTTCTGTGATATGTAGTTTTTGGTTCTCTCTTGAACTTTCCTGACTAAAGATTTTCTACCATAATGGGATGTATGTGCTTCAATACTATATATCTACCATTTGATTATATATACCAGAATACTGAAGTCTGCAAATTATTCTCTAAAAATAGTAGTGTAGAGTAGTATTAGTCATTCAGTTGTGTTCGACTCTTTGCAACCCGGTGGACTGTGGCCCGCCAGACTCCTCTGTCCATGGAATTCTCCAGGCAAGAACACTGGACTGGATTGCCATTCCCTTCTCCAAAAAATAGTAGAGGTTAAAGGAAAGAATAGAGTTTGGGGCACCACTCAAAACCTATACTACTTTGTAAGGAGAGCAGTAACACTATGAAGGGAATCTAAATAAAAGTACTAGTATGGTTAAAAATCACTAAAAAGAAATGCTATAAATATAAACCTTACTGTAGCTTCTGCCATCTTTATTAATCCTTCATTACTGCCTTCCTTACTGATGATTGTTATTCTTTTTCTATCATCTTGAATTGACTACTTAATTTAGTTATTATAATAATTTCTTATTGAATTTGTTTAAGAGTACAAACTTTCTTCTGGGTATGGTTTTAAACCGTATTATATAGGGCATCACAGGTAATATGCTTATTTTAAATTTTTCTAAATATTTTTTTTTGATTCTTTCTTTTCTTTAATAATTAAAGAGTATTAGAAGCATTTAAAATTTTTTACTGATGAAATATTTATTTCCTATATTTTCTTTTTGATTATTTGAACTATTTCTGGGAGGTGGTTGGTGTTTTGTAAGCCAACTCTTACATGATTGTAATATTATCACATTTTCATTATCCTGTCTTTATTGATGACTCCAATTCTCTGCATACACTTGCCTGTTAGACAGCTTCTTTTGCAGATTTGTTGGAAACCTTCACAATCCACACATTCGTGTTGAAATGTATTAGCTTCCTCTCTCCAACGGTCTTTTCCTCTCAAAATCTTATTTGGTAGTACCATCATCTACTCAAGCACCCTGGGGATTATTCTCCCCATTGCCATCACCATCACACTCATACTGAAACACTGTTAAAAGGCTTATCCATGTTGACAGTCTTTTCCGAAGGTATAATTTCCTCCATGTTACTGCTGCCCAAGCTTAGCTTGGGCTTTCATCATCTCTCATCTGGCCTCTCCCCATAGTTTCCTAACTACTTTCCTTCCTTTGTGTCTCTCTTGTCACCTCAGACAGATATTACCTGCCAACTCCATTGTCCATACTACTACTACCAGATTGATCTGTTTCTAAAACCCAAATCTAATGGTATCACTTCCTTGTTGAAGTATTTGTGTTTTCTGCAAGATTAGATTTCAGCTCCTTACCACAGCACATGAAGCCTTTCATAATATATCCAAACTCAAACTTTCTATTTAAGGGACATTAAACTGATTGGAGAAGGAAATGGCAACCCACTCCAGTGTTCTTGCCTGGAGAATCCCAGGGATCGGGGAGCCTGGTGGGCTTCCGTCTATGGGGTTGCACAGAGTCGGACACGACTGAAGTGACTTAGCAAACTGATTGGAATTTTGCCCATTCTATTCCCTGCTTATTAAGTGCTGTTCCTCCAGTTTCCTGATGAGTGGCTTCCTTTTTATATTTCAGTTCCCATTGTCAGCTATACCTCTTCTGATATGACCTTCCTAAATTGTTTCTCTTTCCCACATTCTCAGACTACTTACTTTCTTCTTGATATCATTTGTGTACTAATACATTTAAATCATTTGAGAAAGTGTAAATGTTTAGCTGTATGGCATTTTTAATACAAATGGAAATGAGGGCTATCTGCATATTGTCCTGGCATATTTCTGATCTAACTGAAGCTCTTTGTTGCCCTCAGAATGAAATGTCATGTCCTTGCAGTCACACTGAATTGCTTGAAGTACCCTTGAATGTATGGGCTTCCCAGGTGGCTCACTGGTGAAGAATCTGCTTACCAATGTAGGAGACATGGGTTCAATCCCTGGGTCGGGAAGATCCAGTGGAGGAGGAAATGGCAACCCCACTCCAGTATTCTTGTCTGGAGAATCCCATGGACAGAGGAGTCTGGTGGGCTACAGTCCCTGTGGTTGCAAAAGAGTCTGACACAGCTGAGTGACTAAATAACAGCAACCACAACTCTTGAACATATGTAGACTCTCTGCTTGGAACAGTCTTCCTGTCCTTCCTCTGAGTAGCAGTTCCTCATCCTTAAGGTCTCAGTTTAGAAGTCACTTCTTTCAGGGCTTTCTCAGCCTCAGGCACTAGTTCTACATGAATTCCCAGTCCCTTCACATATGTTATAATTTCTTGTTTCCAGTTGTTCTTCTCAGTGGACTCTAGACTTTGTGACCACAGACGCTATATCTTATCTTGTTCATTGTTGTATCACACAATCTAATGCAGTGTCTGGACCAACAAACATACACATGTGTTGAATGAATTAATGAACGTGGAGAAATCACTGAACACCATGAATGAATGAGTGAGTGAGTGAAACTTGGTCAGTAGTGTCCGACTCTTTGCGACCCCATGGACTAATACAGGCCATGGAATTCTCTAGGCTAGAATACTGGAGTGGGTAGCCTTTCCCTTCTCCAGGGGATCTTCCCAACCCAGGGATCGAACCCAGGTCTCCCACATTACAGAAGGATTCTTTACCAGCTGAGCCACAGGGGAAACCCATTGAAGACCATAACGTTTGGAGAAACTATCAAAAGAATAAATGTACTTTCACATACGGAAGAGTTCATATTCAGTTTGTTGTTTTTACTTGCTTTAGGTTAAATTATTTCAGCAGTTCTGCCTTTCAGTATAGGAATAGTTATCTATTTGCTTTTGCTGTATGCATTGTAATGTCTTGTTTAGCTGTATTTATCCAACCCTCCATGTTAGGATAAACCCTTTCAGCAGAATTATATTTCCCTGGGCTTCCCTGGTGGCTCATTGGGAAAAAAATCTGCCTGCCAATGCAGGAGGCATGGGTTCAATCCCTAAGTTGGGTAGATCCCTTGGAGAAGGAAATGGCAAACTTCTCCAGTATTTTCGCCTGGGAAATCCTATGGACAGAGGAGCCTGGTGGACTACAGTCCATGCGGCCACAAAGAGTTGGACACAACTTAGTGATTGAGCACTCAAGGTAGTCTTCCTTATTTGTTCTTTTAGCATTCTGTATATAAAATACCTCTTTCTTCATTTTAAATATTGGTAAGGGAGCATAATGAAAAAATTGGAAGCAAAATTGAGAAACTCTCTGGAACCTTCAACCATAGACACTGACACTGTACCACTCTCTGTAGACGGCGGGAGTCGAGGCATCTCCACCTCTTCATGCCTGCGGTGATGGGATTTGTTGCGACCACCACATCCATAGTATATTATCATAATATTGAAACGTCAAATTTTCCTAAGTTACTTTTAGGTGAGTATGATCAAGCGCTGTTGTTTTTTCCCAAAGAATTATTTGGTTTTCTTTTTCCTCAGAGTAAATGTTCTCAGCACCAGTTGGATTGGAAGGCATGGGAAAACCATAATAATTTATTGTCTTTAGTCTCCCATTCAATGTGGAGATGAAGTCAGCTGTTTATTGCTCTAGACTGTGAAACTCCATCCCCTCAGGACATCTAATAAGCAGGTCACCTCAGCTATTTCTGTGTGTTTCTGCATCTGGCTTGCGAGTCTTGAGGCATTTTCCAAAGACGCAGGTCTTTCATGATGTATACTGTGCACATGTCACACTCTTCGTGGGATTTCTGTCAAGACAGATATAGGGGCACAGGGGGAGGCTCTTTGCAGCAGAGTGTACTCCATCATATGCTGACAACTACACTGCCCTGAAAAACAGCTGCCCCAAGAGCAGAGCCCGTCACCTCGGCATCCTGCTTAGCATTATTTTTTCTAAGCCTCTCTTGCCTTCTTGTTCTGTGGAAATCAGAGACTGTCTAAAGTTTTCCCAATTTTATATTCTGCTTTATGCTGAAATGATTGAACTCTTCCCAAATATAATACTCTGATCCATCCTCACATTACTTGGTGGACACTTTCATACAGAAAGCTGAGATAAAGATACAGAACATGGATTGCGCATGGGCTGCAGGGGCCTCTGTGTCCTCTAAAATGGTAGGCAGGTTTGTATGTGTTTATGTGAATGTTTACAGTTTTCTAAGGTTTATGGATTTGGTTTGATTGCTATTTGATGAAAATGACATCAACTACTGATATTGCAATTAGGAAAAGGAATAATTAAACCATGCAAATATTATTTTATTTGCATATCCAGCAGGCATTAAAATTTGAAGTGATAAGTGCTGTTTATTTAATTCTGTGGTGCGTCACATTATATGATTTGGTAAAGGTAATCAAACGAAGACAAGTTGTCAGAATTAAATATTAATTTTAAAGGCTTGTCCAAATCATAATTATCTTAATAGAAAGCTGTTTGTTTCAACATGGTAGGCAGATACTATCAGAGAAATCTTTTGATGTAGATGCCTAGAAAAGGCAACAGCAAAAATAAATGTAACATTGGGAATTCGATAGTCCGTGGGGTCGCTAAGGGTCGGACACGACTGAGCGACTTCACTTTCACTTTTCACTTTCACACATTGGAGAAGGAAATGGCAACCCACTCCAGTGTTCTTGCCTGGAGAATCCCAGGGACGGGGGAGCCTGGTGGGCTTCCGTCTATGGGGTCGCACAGAGTCGGACACGACTGAAGTGACTTAGCAGCAGCAGCAGACAATGTTTCTGAAAAACTGATGAGGATATAAGAGTTATAAGATGTGATTAGAAAGGAAATGTGCATTTTAATAATATTTTGAGAGAAATGCAGTCAAAATCCTACGCTAATTTTTTATGTAGATACAAGGCAGAGGACACAATCTGATCATATTTCTGAAAGGACTTATAGAATTAAAAGCTTATGTAACTTTTTCCTTACTTTAGGAGAGGAATACTTGGATCTAGAAGAGTCACACATTTTTAGAACACAGAACTAGTCATTTTGTCCCAACATTACATTATAAACATCACCAAACGTACAGAAAATTGAAAGAATTATATGAATACTCATTTTCCTACCACCTAAATTCTTCTATTATTTTCTTCTATTTATTTTATCAAATATCTGCTTTCCTCTATTCATCTGTCAGTTCATCCTAATTTTTTCATGCATTTTAAAGTATGTTGCACGAATAGATATTCATCATTTCCTGATTATTTCAGCACACACATTATTAGCTAAAGTTAAATATTTGCATCTCTTTATCTTTGAGATGGGCTTCCCTGGTGGCTCAGAGGTTAAAGCATCTGCCTCCAATGCAGGAGACCCGGGTTCGATCCCTGGATCGGGAAGATCCCCTGGAGAAGGAAATGGTAACCCACTCCAGTATTCTTGCCTGGAGAATCCCATGGACGGAGAAGCCTGGTAGGCTACAGTCCGCAGGTCGCAAAGAGTCGGACACGACTGAGTGACTGAATGGAACGGAATCTTTGAGATAAAATTTACATACCAAAGTACAGAAATCTTAATCTACTAAATGCACATACCTGTATAACTCTGTAATAATCTAGAGTGTTGCCATCATCCTTGAAAATTTTCTTGTGCCCTTTCTAATCAGTCCTTTTTTCATCTCTGGAGAGGAACATCTAATCTGATTTTTTCTCACTGTAGATTAGATTTGCCTGTTGTAGAATTTCACGTAGATTGAATCATACAGTGTAAACTTTTCTAAGATTGCTTTCTCTCAGCAGTATTTTTGGAAGCTCATCCATAACGCAGTTTTAGTTGTATTTTGTTCTTGTGATTCTTGGGTCATATTCCATTATATACAACAAATATTCCATAAATATACTACAGTTTTTCCATTCTCTTGTTGATAGTCTCCTGGACTGTCTCCAGATTTTCACTATCATAAAAAAAAAAAACAAATTACTATAAACATTCATGTGCAAGGGGGTTTTTTGTGTGTGTTTATGTGTGAATATATGTTTTATTTCTCTTGGGTAAATACCTAGGAGTGGAATTGCCGTGTCAGAGGGTAAGTACATAAATGTTTATTTGTGAGAAACTACCAGCTCATTTCTCAGTGGTTTATTTACACACACTAACAGTGTATGGGAATTCCAGTGGTTTCACATCCATTTGAAGATCTTGATTTTCTAATTTAGCCATGCTGGTGTTTACTGATAACACATTGTGGTTTTAATTTGCATTTCCCTGATGATTAATGATCTTGAGCACTTTTGATGAGTTTATTGGCCATTTGTTATCTTTGTGAAGTTTCTGTTCATATCTCCTGCCCACTTTTTATGAGATTGCATTTTTATTATTAAGTTGTAGCAGTATTTTGTATATACTAAACACTAGTATGTCATTAGACACATGTTTTAAGAATATTTCCCTCCCAGTCTGTGGCTTGCAAGCTCATTTACTTAATAGGGTCTTTTGATGAGCAGAAGATTTTAATTTTAATGTGGTATAATTTATTATCTTTTCATGTAAAATTACTGCTCTGTATCTTAAGAAATCTTTGCCTTCCCTCAAAATATATTTCCCACATATTTTTTTTTTAGACTCTTTATAGTTTCAGTTTTTACTTTTAGGACTGTGACCCGTTTGAAGTTATTTGTGTGGATGGTATATAAGGTTGGTGTCAAGTTACTTTTTTTCCAAACGTACATCTATGTGTTTGAGCACCATTTGAGTACTAGACTTTCCATTTCTCATTGGATTGCTTTGGGACCTTTGTAAAAGATTAAAGCAAGTGCTGTTTAAATATAATCTATTTCTTGCCTCTGTAGTTTCCATTCCTTTAATCCATTCATGGACTTTTATATCATCACTATTCTGTCCTGATTACCATAACTTTGGAGGTCTTAAAGTCGTGTGTTATGATTATATAGCTTGTTTTCTTTGTTTTTCTTCTAAGACTACTTTGGATAATTTAATTCTTTTTCATTACCATGTACAGGCTAGAATCAGGTTATCAGTTTCTACTGAAAAAAGAATTCCTGGTGGGGTTTTGATAGGGATTGCACTGAATGAACAGAACAATTTGGGGGAAGAAATGACATCTTAAAAATGTTGAGTCTTACAGCTTATTATCTACTTTTATAGATCTTTCATTTCTTGTAGCAATATTTTTTAAATTTTAATGTAAAGGTCTTTTATGTCTTGCTAAAAATTATTACTAGGTTTTTTGTTTTACCATTGCTATTATAAGTGGAATTGTGTTAAAAATTTTGTTTTCCAATTGTTCTGCCATTGTATAAATGTAATTGGTTTTGTATATTGACCTTGCATCTTGCTACCTTAGAAATTCAATTAAAAAATAATTAAAATTACTTTAACCTTTTTCTCTGTAAGTTTTTTGGGATTTTCTATATAAACAAGCATACCATCTGAAAATAGAGGCAGTAATATTTGTTTCTTTTCAAACTGTATGCTTTCTTTTTTTTCTTGCTGTATTGCACTAGGGAGAATCTCTAGTAAAATGCAGAATAAATGTGAGAAGAAACCCTTATCTAGCTCCTGATATTAGGGGAAAAGTAGTCTTTTGTATTTAATTACAGAATTGATATAGACTTTTTATGTAAGACTTTATCAAGTGAGTAGTTTGCTGCTATGCAAAACTTTGCTTTCTCAGAGGTTTCTTTTTTTTAAAATCATGAGTAGCTATTGTATTTTATTGACAGACTTTTTCCTGCATCAGTTGTAACTGTTATATTTCTGTTAAGGTGCTTCTGCTGATGTTCACTGATTGATTTTTCAAATGATTATGTAACCATGCATACTGGGCTAAGCCACACATGGTCATGGTTTATTATCCATGCTCTATGTTGCTAGAGTTTATTTGTTAGGGTTTTTACATCGATCATGAGGGATATTGGTTGGGTTTTTTTTTCTTTTAAATAGTTTTGCCAGGTTTTTATATGTTGGGATACATAAATGAATTGGAAAATACTCGCTATTTCTCTTTCATGAAGGACATTGGTGAGATTAATTTTCTTTCTTAAAACTTCAGTAAAATTCAGCAGTGAAGTTATCTGGGCCTGGAGTTTTAACTAAGGAGGGATTTTAAATTAAAAGTTTATTTATTATAGACTCTTCAGAGTATCTGTTTCTGTTTACGTCAGTTTTGGTAGTTATAGTTTTTGAGAAAATTTCTGTCTCATCTAAATTTTTTTGATTTATTATAAGTTGTTCAAGATACTCCCTGATTATCCATTTTAAGTACATAGGAGATATAGGGATAACTTTTCCTTTATTCCTAATATTGGTCATTTGTGTTGTTTTCTTGATCAGTCTAGCTGGGGACTTATCAATTTTAAAAAAGTCAACCTTATTGGTTTATTTCTCAATTATTCTTTTTCTGTTTTATTGCTTTTTACTATTATCTCCCATTTTTAAAATTTTGTTCATTGTTCTTTCCCTACCTTTTTAAGGTGGAAACTTAGGTCATTGATTTTGGATCTTTTTTTTTTTTTTCTAAAATAAATATCTAAAGCCATAAATTTTCCTCTTAGTATTGTTTTAGTTACAATCCCTAAATTTTTAATCTGCAGTTATTTTCATTATAATTTAGTTAAAATATTTTCTAACTTCCCTGGTAATTTCTTTTTTAACATATGGTTAATTAGAAATGTATTGTCTAGTTTCCAAGTGTTTGGAGGTGTCTAGACATCTTAGTGTGTGAAAATAGCACTTCCATTATCTCTGCCTGGTGTTCATGCTATATAATTCTCTCTCTTTGAGTATGAGTGGACCTGTGACTTCCTTCTAGCCAATAAGGTTTGACAATGATGAAGATACCACTTCTGTTGAGACTGCAGCCTTTGTTCATATCTGGATTAATTCAAACAAAATTATCTGGAAATAGAATACCTTAAATTGTCTTTGTTATTAAAAAGTATTGTGTTTATATTGAGATTTCAGTAAAATTTTTAAAAATAGAAGTGACAGGTTGTATCTTTTCTTTTTCTGTTTAATTTTCCAGCCTTATTCCTGTATTGGGTAATGGCCTTTATCACAAAAACCATAAAGCTGGTCAAATATTGGCAGTCTGGTTGGGGAATATCAGACCTGCGTTTCTGCATCACAGGCATAATGGTCATTTTGAATGGACTCTTGATGGCTGTGGAGATCAATGTCATTCGGGTCAGAGTAGGTATCTAATAATTTTTGTTTTGTTACTGGAGTTCAGAAGCAAATATTAAAGATCATGGTCAGCTCGGCATCATTAGTATTCAAGAGCTGATACAATGATATATCATTTATGTGTACAGATATAAAGTTGAGAGATTACTAAATTCAGGCCATTAATTTTACAACAATCTCAATATGACCCTGGAATCTATTGATTCGTTTGCAAATATTGATTGAGTGCCTAGGATGTGCCAATCAATTATGCTTAGTCCATATTATAGATTAAACTGTTTTCATCAGGAAGTTCCATCACCTGTAATTGGTCCAAAGCAAACCTGGCTCAATCAAACTAGTGTATTCTCAGAAATGTCAAGCTGATAAGAAGATAACTTAATCCACTTTCTTCATTGATGAAGAAACTTCTGTAGACAGAACTCTAACTTTATAAACAAAGTAACATGATCAAATCTCATACCCGGGCTGTGATTACAAACCTGTTGTACTTCCAGCCACATAACACTGCCTGTTACATTGTGTGACATGCCAGTGACCTGTTCTTCAATGTTCATTTTCTGTCAGAGCACTCTGAATTTGCTATGAATAGCAAGATACATGTTGCAATGGATAGTGGAAACAGCAAGCATCAGCCAGACCACAAATTAATAGAGAGTGACTCAACAATGCTGTTGATAAAACATTTAAGCAATCTGCACAGTGTAAAAATCTTTATTTAGTTGACTAAATATCATGAAATATCAGGAAAGGATATCATGAAAGACTGATTTTTAATGATAACTCTCTTTTAAACAAATAATTGATTTTTTTAACATTCGCCTAAGTGTATTAAATATGAAATTCTGGAATTTAACTAGAATCTAATCACAATACAAGGGAATTTTTTTCTCAAAAGAATATTTCAGAAAGTGATGGAAAGAAGTATGAAAATATAAAGATTAGCCTCATGAAATGAAAATGTAAAATATTTTTAATGTGTGGTAAAAGAATTAGGTTAATTGTTACTATGGAATTTTTCTTACCACAGAGATATGTGTTCTTCGTGAATCCGCAGAAAGTAAAGCCCCCTGAAGACCTCCAGGATCTGGGTGTGAGGTTTCTCCAACCGTTCGTGAATTTATTGTCAAAAGCAACCTACTGGTGGATGAACACGCTCATCATATCCGCTCATAAAAAGCCTATTGATCTGAAGGCAATTGGAAAATTACCAATAGCAATGAGAGCAGTAACAAACTATGTTTGCTTGAAAGATGCATATGAAGAGCAAAAGGTAAGTCAGTAACCATTTTTCATGTCCATGATTGTAGAGAATGGACCTGTTAATACAAAGGCACTAAGCTTGAATAATATTAAGCTTTTGTTGTTTAGCTGCTCAGTTATGACTGACTCTTTATGATCCCATGGGCTGTAGCCTGCCAGGCTCCCCTCTCCATGGGATTTCCCAGGCAGAGAATACTGGAGTGGGTTGCCATTTCTTTTCTCCAGGGGATCTTCCTGACCCAAGGATCAAAGCCCTCTCCTGCATTGCTGGTGGATTCTCTTAAATAATAGTAAATAATATTTAGGGAGAGCAGATTTTCTCCATCTGTCTTTCCCAGTAGTTTTGAGTCATGTTAACTGGGCTGCTGGAAATATACTGGAAAAGCCAATGAAGTATGTTACATTAGTTGCCCAGTCACTTATGAGGAGGGACAGAGAGTGCTGTCTTTTCTCTGGCACCTAATGGAAAGTAAGAATTAAAATCAATAGTCCTGAATGTCGAATCATTGTAACCATATAATATTAATAATCCACGGATTTTTCATGGTTTTGTTTCAAGTATCTTAACAGATCATATCCATGAATAACTTTTGAGAAACGAAAATCCTTAAAATAATTATTAATTAAAATTTGGACTCTGCATATCAAAATTGGGGAACTAAATTAAATAAAGGGTCACCATCTGCCTATTCCATGTATCACTCTGTGTGTCTGGCAAAATTGATTTCTTCTGGTATTTTCTGTGGGTATTTATAACTGCCTTTAAAAATTTAAATATGAGACTTTTTGGATATTTTCAATTTGTCTTTTTATCATTCTGAGTAGTCTTGTGTACTATTCACAGTGGTAGATGTATTTTATATTGCTGTCACCTACAAATATTATTGTAATTAAAATATGAATATTTATACCAACATTGGAAGGGAATACTGTATGGTGGATCAGTTAAGGAGTTTTTGGCTGTTCTAAATCTAGATCAACAAAGCATTTATGGTAAATGATGAAAATGACCTCTGTTTTGTGTCAAAAATGTGTGTTATGAAATTAATAATCCAGGAAATGGTTACTACAGATGAACCTGAGTCATCTCTCTGGTTTCACCTCTGGGAAAAGTATTGCATAGTTTTTTAAAAACTTCTAGATAAAGATTAATAATATAGTCTAAGCATAGCTTTAGTTTTCTGAATGTTCTTTATAACACAGATTTGCTTAAATATCAGTAAGCTTTAAAATATAATCAAATTATTCATCTCACAAGGAGTTGAATATGAAACACAATTGAACTCTACTGCATTGACTTAGCTTCTTTGCTACGACATAATTATGATTGTTCAGGTCTTGAAATCTTTTCAACAAATGATTATAAAGTGTGAAGCCACGAGTTGGCATAAGCAGATACACCATTCTTCATTTTGCATCTCTTTAAGTAATAACTAGGAAGCACAAGTCTAACGTAACTTTAAAAAAGTATTGACCCCATTTAATGGAGACAGGAAATACCTGGAGAAGAAGCAGTTTGAAACTAGGATTGATCTCAGAGGGAGAGCCTGAAGAGACATGAGCAGTTCTGAAGGGTGGGGTTCCCTGCCTGGTAATTAAACCTGGGTAACCTGGATGAAAACCAGGAGTCCTAGCCACTAGACCACCAGGAGCTAGAGACAGAAGCATAGTGGCCCTGGCTCTTGCCCCTGTTTGAAAGCAAGAATGTTTCAAGGAGGGAAAAACTGTAATAACAGTTACAAAGTTTATTATTAGAGACATAGCACAATGCATGGGAAAGCATACAGGAAAACAGTTTGTCTATCTAACTTGGAACCAGGGCAGAGACACACACCCAGAGAAAAAGGGTATGGACATCCTCTCTAGTGAGGAGGAAGGCAGTATGTCAGAAGCTAGGCAGAGAGACACCCCCGGAGAGGAGCTGGAACATCCTGAGTGAGGAGGAGCTCAGTACAGAGGTGTAAGCAGTCTCTCTGGGTCTTTGTTTACCTTTGGCCAATTACTTTGTTTCTTTCTTCACCCCTGACTGGTCCATGGACCCTCCCCAAGATGTGTGAGCCACTTTTCTCTAAGGTGGATCCCACCACAGAAGCCTATGGGTACAAGTCCACACTTATGGGGTGGATTCCCCTCCCTTTTCAACTCTCAAGAAGCCTTCTGGCACATGTGCAAACAGGGAAGTCTTCCTTTACCTCAAGAGTGGGTACTTTATCACTTTGCTTTAGCAGAGCTCAGCTTTTGCCACTAGTTTTGTCTTTGGAGCGTCTGGGTGAGAACAAAAGCTCAGTTTTACTCCACTTGACAAATACCAGGTGTCTGGCCCAGAGGCACATGGTCTCCTACCTCAGATGATCTCTTTTGTTTAGCTTGTAATAATTTGATAAGTGAATCTCTTGTGACCTAGTATCTTAGATCTTAAGTAAACTTCAGAAATCTTAACTAGACTGTCAATAACCTGTACTTTGTATTTCACTATTTTTCATACAGTGTCATTTGGTAATATTCATAACTGATATATTCATATTCTAAATCAAAGGGAATTAAGCTTAATTTGGACTTTGGAAATTTGGGGTCATCCTTTGACAACTAAAAATTAATACAAAATGTTTGAAAAATTTGCCTAGCTACTCTTCATTCTCTTTCTTTCATTAAAATGCATTCAGTAATGCATATATATGGAATCTAGAAAAATGGTCATGAACCTGTTTGCAGGAGCAAGAATAGAGATGCAGACGTAGGGAATGGACTTCTCCACTCTGCAGAGTGGAGAAAGGAGAGGGTGGGATGAATTGAGAAAGTAACATTAAAATATATACATTACCTTGTGGGAAATAGAAAGCTAGTGGGAAGTTGCTGTATAACACAGGGAGCTCAGTCTGGTGCTCTGTGATAACTCAGTGGGGTGGGATGGGGCTGGATGAGAGGCAGGCTGAAGAGGCGGGGGATGTATGTACACTTATGGCTGACTCACGACGTTGTACAGCAGAAACCAACACAACATTGTTAAGCCATTAAGAATTAAATATATATATTACATATGTATAAACTTTTGGAATGTGTTCAAAATTAAAATGACTAGCTAAATAAATGGAAATATATACTTAAAAATTAATTATCTATTGGTTGAAAGAATGCAGGAATACCAAACTATATGTAGTATATTGAAAGTGACTCAGTAACATTTATTTTTATCTTTTAAAATATCAGAAATACTAGAAGAGATTTCCATAGTGGCTAAGATTAATTGCCATTCTATCGTTTTATTTTGGTTCATCAAATTTTTTTTTCTTTTAGAAAAAAGTGGCAGATGACCCAAATCGGACTCCATCTATATGGCTGGCAATGTACAGAGCTTTCGGGCGACCAATTCTACTTAGCAGCACATTTCGTTATCTTGCTGACTTACTGGGTTTTGCCGGACCTCTCTGTATTTCTGGAATAGTTCAGCGTGTAAATGAAACCCAGAATGAAACAAATAATCCAACAGGAGTAAGTTTGTGGTGCCTTTGAATGGAAATATATTATTGGCAAATTTCTTTTAATCGTTACTTTTTTAAAATGCGGTTTTATGAGCAGTGAAAACAATCTTATTAACAGAGAATTAAATGCTTTTTAAAAGGAAGAAAATTGTAATTTTCCTTGTGGAGAAAAACATTATGTTTTCATTGGATTTGGCCAACAAAATTATTTCTCAGATTCAGAGGCTATAAACATTTAATAGCATTTACTGTGTTTTGCAAATGATACTCAGAAGTTTCACATTGGTTATTTTATTAGATCTTTTTAGCAATCCTGTAAAGAATTTTCATGCATGAATCCTTGGGGGTGGCTGAGTCACTTTTTTTCCCCTGATGGCTCAGATGGTAAAGAATCTGCCTGCAATGTGGGAGACCTGGGTTTGATCCCTGGATTAGGAAGATCCCCTGGAGAAAATAACAACCCACTCCAGTACACTTTCCTGGAAAATCCCATGGACAGAGGAGCCTGGTAGGCTACAATCCATGGGGTCGCAAAGAATTGGACATGACTGAGTGACTTCACTTTCAATGGCCAGTGATGTGGGCAATGTGATTTGATCTGTTTTCCTGTATAGTGAAAGCCATCACCTTGTTTCATAATGATCAGGTCAAGTCACATTATATTTTTATTAGACATTATGTCACTATTGGGGACTATATTGTGTAAAATATTTGCTGTTATAAATTTACAACCTTATATTTTCTGTTCTTAAGAAAGTCTGCATCATGAGCTTCCCAATTTCCTTCTAAAATAAGAATTGATTTCCCTAGTTTCACGTGTAGAAACTAGTCCAGATGAATCAGTTTTCCTTTTTTATTGTCTCAATCTGATTTCCAGTCCTCTTTTTTTACCTATTGGAATTGTACGCATTTCTAAAGCCTTCAGTAAATGCTGCCTTCTCACTGAAGCTTTTTTTGATTGTCCTTGTTGGTAGAATTTGATTCTCCTTGGTCATCCTAACACATTGTTCGCTTCACATTGGCACTTGCCATAAATGCTATTTATAATGAAACATGTTATCTATGGATATGCTTATCTTTTTAGGTTGTGAGCTCTCTAAACAGAATGACTATGAAATTCCCATTTTTGCCCTCAAAACCCAGTTCCTTGCATATATTAGTGCTCAATTGTTACTAATGTGAACCAGCTATTTTACCATTGAATACATGTTTGTGATGTTTTATCCCTACTAGCCTGATTATATACAGATATTGAAATTCCACATAGTATCCAATCATCCCTTGTACTTATGTGTATTAACCATGTATTTTTCTGAGAAGGAAGAAATTTTATACATTTGTGTGTATCCCCCGGAAATACGAGGAAGGGACCAGAAGTATTTCGAATTTAACTGATTGAAACCATAAAAAAAAAAAGTGGCTCAATTGACATGTTGTGTTTATCTGAGTGTTACTTTTCCCTCATTTCTAACAAATAAGTGAACATATGCTACTGTTACAAACAAAAAGCTATCAATTTGTATATTCTTATGATGACTTCAATTATAATCTGACTGAGGTTTTTAAAGTTATGCTTTGTCACTGAAATTGTCTTGTGGGCAAAAGAGCCAACTTATGTTTTATTTATTTATGTATGTATTTTTAATTTATTTTATTGGAGGCAAATTACCTTACATTAATATATTGGTTGGTTTTGCCATACATTGACATGAATCCGCCCTGGGTGTACATGTGTTCCCTTTCTTGAACCCCCCTCCCACCTCCCTCTTCCCCATATCCTCCCTCCAGGTCATCCCCGTGCACCAGCCCCAAGCATCCTATATCATGCGTCGAACCTGGACTGGTCACTTATGATAATATACATGCTACAATGCCGTTCTCCCCAATCATCCCACCTTCACCCTCTCCCACAGAGTCCCAAAGACTGTTCTATATACCTATGTCTCTTTTGCAGTCTCGTATACAGGGATAAGGTTACCATCTTTCTAAATTCCATATATATGCGTTAGTATACTGTATTGGTGCTTTTCTTTCTGGCTTACTTCACTCTGTATAATAGGCTCCAATTTCATCCACCTCATTAAAACTGATTCAAATGCATTCTTTTTGATGGCTGAAAAATACTCCATTGTGTATATGTACCAAAGCTTTCTTATCCATTTGTCTGCAGATGGACATCTAGGTTGCTTCCATGTCCTGGCTATTATAAACAGTGCTGCAATGAACATTGGAGTACATGTGTCTCTTTCAATTCTGGTTTCCTCGGTGTGTATGCCCAGGAGTGCGATTGTTGGGTCGTATGGCAGTTCTATTTCCATTTTTTTGAGGAATCTCCACACTGTTCTCCATAGTGGCTGTACTAGTTTGCATTCCCACCAACAGTGTAAGAGGGTTCCCTTCTCTCCACACCCTCTCCAGCATTTATTGCATGTAGACTTTTGGATAGCAGCCATTCTGACTGGTGTGAAATGGTATCTCATTGTGGTTTTGATTTGCATTCCTCTGATTCTGAGGGATGTTGAGCATTTTTTCATGTGTTTGTTAGCCATCTTTATGTCTTCTTTGGAGAAATGTCTGTTTAGTTCTTTGGACCATTTTTTGATTGGGTCACTTATTTTTCTGGAATTGAGCTGCAGGAGCTGCTTGTATATTTTGGAGATTAATCCTTTATCAGTTGCTTCATTTGCTATTATTTTCTCCCATTCTGAAGGCTGTCTTTTCACCTTACTTACAGTTTCCTTTGCTGTGCAGAAGCTTTTGATTTTAATTAGGTCCCATTTGTTTATTTTTGCTTTTATTTCCAATATTCTGGGAGGTGAGTCTTGGAGGATCCTGCTGTGATTTATGTCGCAGAGTGTTTTGCCTATGTTCTCCTCTAGGAGTTTTATAGTTTCTGGTCTTACATTTAGCTCTCTAATCCATTTTGAGTTTATTTTGGTGTATGGTGTTAGGAAGTGTTCTAGTTTCATTCTTTTACATGTGGCTGACCAGTTTTCCCAGCACCACTTGTTAAAGAGACTGTCTTTTCTCCATTTTATATTCTTGCCTCCTTTGTCAAAGATAAGGTGTCCATAGGTGCGTGGATTTATCTCTGGGCTTTCTATTTTGTTCCATTGATCTATATTTCTGTCTTTATGCCAGTACCATACTGTCTTGATGACTGTGGCTTTGTAGTAGAGCCTGAAGTCCGGCAGGTTAATTCCTCCAGTTCCATTCTTCTTCTTCAAGATTGCTTTGGCTATTCGAGGTTTTTTGTGTTTCCATACAAATTGTGAGATCATTTGTTCTAGTTCTGTGAAAAATATCGTTGGTAGCTTGATAGGGATTGCATTGAATGTATAAATTACTTTGGGTAGTATACTCATTTTCACAATATTTATTCTTCCAGTCCACGAACACGGTATATTTCTCCATCTATTAGTGTCCTCTTTGATTACTTTCACTAGTGTTTTATAGTTTTCTATGTACAAGTCTTTTGTTTCCTTAGGTAGATATATTCCTAAGTATTTAATTCTTTTTGTTGCAACAGTGAATGGAATAGTTTCCTTAATTTCTCTTTCTATTTTCTCATTATTAGTGTATAGGAATGCAAGGGATTTCTGTGTGTTGATTTTATATCCTGCAACTTTACTGTATTCATTGATTAGCTCTAGTAGTTTTCTGGTAGAGTCTTTAGGGTTTTCTGTGTAGAGGATCATGTCATCAGCGAACAGTGAAAGTTTTACTTCTTCTTTTCCAATTTGGATTCCTTTTATGTCTTTTTCTGCTCTGATTGCTGTAGCCAAAACTTCCAGAACTATGTTGAATAGTAGTGGTGAGAGTGGGCACCCTTGTCTTGTTCCTGACTTTAGGGGGAATGCTTTCAGTTTTTCACCATTGAGGATAATGTTTGCTGTGGGTTTGTCATATATAGCTTTTATTATGTTGAGATATGTCCCTTCTATTCCCACTTTCTGGAGAGTTTTTATCATAAATGGATGTTGTATTTTGTCAAAGGCTTTCTCTGCATCTATTGAGATAATCATATGATTTTTATTTTTCAGTTTGTTAATGTGGTGTATTATGTTGATTGATTTGCGGATATTGAAGAATCCTTGCATTCCTGGGATAAAGCCCACTTGGTCATGATGTATGATCTTCTTAATGTGTTGTTGGATTCTGATTGCTAGAATTTTGTTAAGGATTTTTGCATCTATGTTCATCAGTGATATTGGCCCGTAGTTTTCTTTTTTTGTGGGATCTTTACCAGGTTTTGGGATTAGGGTGATGGTGGCCTCATAGAATGAGTTTGGAAGTTTTCCTTCCTCAGCAATTTTCTGGAAGAGTTTGAGTAGAATAGGTGTTAGCTCTTCTCTAAATTTTTGGTAGAATTCAGCTGTGAAGCCGTCTGGACCTGGGCTTTTGTTTGCTGGAAGATTTCCGATTACTTCCTCTAGTTCTGTGCTTGTGATGGGTCTGTTCAGATTTTCTATTTCTTCCTGGTTCAGTTTTGGCAAGGTGTACTTTTCTAGGAATTTGTCCATTTCTTCCAAGTTATTCATTTTATTGCCATATAATTGCTGATAGTATTCTCTAACAATCCTTTGTATTTCTGTGTTGTCAGTTGTGATTTCTCCATTTTCATTTCTAATTTTATTGATTTGGTTCTTCTCCCTTTGTTTCTTGATGAGTCTGGCTAGTGGTTTGTCAATTTTATTTACCTTCTCAAAGAACCAGCTTCTGGCTTTGTTGATTTTTGCTATGGTCTCTTTTGCCAATTTATGTTTTTAACCATTTATAATTTATGTTTTCACTATATGAATTAAGATGAAGATCAGAAAAAGTCAACTGTGTAGGCTTTATTATTTTAAATTAATAAGGCTATTGAAATTGTATATTTGTCCCATTGGTCTTGCTGACATTGTAGGTTCTACTTCTAAATTACATACAATCTAAACTAACTTCTGTCTTGGTTTACTACTAATATTTTCCAGTTACCAAGGTAGACTCTATCTTTGTAGAAAATGTATTAACTTAAAATAATTTAAACGTACCTTTTTTCCTACAATCAGGCATTTCCAACAATCTTAATGATCAATTTGAAATTTTTTATGATCAACTGGTTTGTGTTTGTATCTGTCGACATTATGAGGAAAAGCCAAAATCGCCTTGCTCTGACTCATTCTATTGCTGTATTATAAAGACATTGAATTTTTATATTAAGCAACCATGCATTATTTGATAAATGCAAAGTGTATACTGGTATATGAATAGTTTTAATTTATATCTTTTTTTTTCCTTTTGGGATAAGGCTTCAGAAACCCTCTCATCAAAGGAATTTCTTGAAAATGCTTATGTTCTAGCAGTTCTTCTGTTCTTGGCTCTTATTCTGCAAAGGACATTTTTGCAGGCTTCCTACTATGTGACCATTGAGACTGGCATTAACCTCCGTGGAGCCTTGCTGGTACGTAAAGCTCTGAAGGATCCTGACCACAAACCATTCAGTGATAGGAATAGTTGAGAATTCAGTTTTGTTTTTCTCCTTCCATTTTCAGTTTGATATTATGACGTCAATACTTTCAGGATCTACTTAATAAAAAAAAACCCATAAAGCTGATTAATAAACCCACTGAATTAAAAATAGTAATAGTAGTATATTAAAATATTTTGAAATCTTGCATTTATTTATTTCTGTTACTGTTTGTTCCAGAGCTTATGTTTAAATTTGAATGTATGTTGAGATTATATCATCAGGAAAAATAAGTTTGTATTTAGTTGAGGACTAAAAGTAACAATGCTGAAATAAAAATAATAGCTGACTTAAGATGGCATTATAGGGTTTTCTCCTTTTTTTCAGAAAATTTTAAAATGTTAGTTTTTTCATTGCAAATAAATAAGCATAGTGTTGATTTTTAAATTTTGAGCTTCAAATATGTTTTTTTCCCTTTTTTGCAGGCCATGATATATAATAAAATCCTTCGGCTTTCTACATCTAATTTATCCATGGGTGAGATGACGCTGGGTCAGATCAATAACTTGGTCGCCATCGAAACCAATCAGCTCATGTGGTTCTTGTTCCTGTGTCCCAATCTATGGGCCATGCCTGTTCAGGTAGATCAATATAAGTAAGATTCTTATTTGCTGAGGAAATAATAAGAAATTATCAGTTTTTAAAATTTGTTTGCTTTTTCATTTGAAAAGCTAATATGATTCCAAGAAAATATGGAATGCTGATTTATGGTGAATGACAATGTTTTCCAGAAAAAGTTTGTGTCCTTTTAAAAGTTTGATTGTTTCTGGTCAAAAGCATCTTGGGACCCCTTAGCAACTTCACGTAGTAAATTAGTTCGACACCAGTGGTACACATCATGTTGCTAAAAATAAATTCCTAGTACTTAGCCTGCCCCAGATAAATCATCGTGAAATCCTACTGTCACAGCTGAGTTGACTTCCAAATAAACTTAATAGTTGTTCAGTTGCTAAGTCATGTCCAACCCTTTGTGACCCCACGGACTGCAGCACACCAGGCTCCTCTGTCCTTCACTGTCTCCCAGAGCTTGCTCACATTTTTAAACTTAATAGTTAAGAAATACTACAATTTCAGTAAAAAATACTTCCTTTTATGCAGTCCGCCACATCCTCTCACCCCTGGCTTGTGCTCTCCTTTAGATCATCATGGGCGTGATCCTGCTCTACAACCTGCTTGGGTCCAGCGCTTTGGTTGGCGCTGCCGTCATTGTGCTCCTCGCTCCAGTTCAGTACTTCATCGCTACAAAGTTGGCAGAAGCTCAGAAGAGCACTCTTGTAAGTAACATCTCTTGGAAACCTTATTAGGAAAATCTAGTAATGTGGCTTCATTTTTAAATATATAGGAAATTAATACCACTCAGGGTTCTTTGGAAATCATTATATTGAAATGAAATACCAATATTTCTTTTCCGTTCTTGGGCAGTGAATGTGCACTTTCTGGGTTGCACAACAGTTTTTAAAAGTGGATTTGACATCTAAGATTTAATGACCTTAAACGCTAAATACCACCACAAAGCCTGATGTTTTTACAAGTCGTGATGTGATGATGAGGCTTTAGCTCTTGTAGATCACTTACTGACACTTAGCATGTACTAGAGAATACACTTACTTGTGCATTTGATTACATGTATATTGGATGTCAATTACTGACGTGGGACAAATAGATCAAGGAATAAATAAAGGGTCAGATTTAGTGCTTCTGAAATTGAATGTTCTCAGGGTTGAGTCAGACCACGTGATGAGCTATGGCATTACACTGAAATGTTTCAATAGCAGCTGCTCTGCCTGAGTGTGTTCATGGTCAACTTGGCAAGTAAGAAAAAGCTCAGTTATTGACCCTTTCTGGCTTCAGTTGGGCTTCCCAGGTGGCACAGTGGT
Organism: Moschus berezovskii; assembly: GCF_049115385.1. Lineage (NCBI taxonomy): Eukaryota > Metazoa > Chordata > Mammalia > Artiodactyla > Moschidae > Moschus > Moschus berezovskii. The sequence goes on from NC_142465.1 coordinate 93,156,751, forward strand.
AAATAATCTGCCTGCCAATGCAGGAGATGCAAAAGATGATCCTTGGGTCAAGAAGATCCCCTGGAGTAGGAAATGGCAACCCACTCCAGGTTTCTTGCCTGGAAAATTCCATGGACAGAGGAGCCTGGCAGGCTGCAGTCCATGAAGTCGCAAAGAGTTGGACACAACTGAGCGTGCACACACACACACAAACACACACACTCTGGCTTCAGTTTGCCATGAAATCATTTTATTTGAGCAAGAATTGACTTCTTTTAAAGAAATATTTGCAAATAATAAAATTATTGACATCATGTTTAGAAATACAGCTTGATTAAATATGAGCAAGTTTGTCTATAAATCAGGCATAAAATGTAGAGATGCTGCCACTGGTGGACCGTTTTCCAACCTGGTGTTTCCACTGTGACAAGCAAGTTGCTTGTCACGCAAATGGTTTTTATCATTTGTTTTTCTGCTGCTTCTGGTGAGGTTACTCATTACTCTAGGACATGAATACAGAAAGGTGTGGAAGAGAGACACAAAGAGGGGATATGACAATCTAACATCTGACTCTCATTTTGCCATTCATACTATAGTCATTCACTCACCAGCAATCATGGATAGGCAGTTAAGAGCCTCAAGAGACAAAAAGATGAATAAAATCAGATCATTTGCTAATGCCATTTGCAGCAAGAGGGATGTGACGAGATTACCATCATACTAAATGAAGTAAGTCAAAAAGAGAAAGACAAATATTATATGACAACACTTACGTGTGGAATCTGAAATATGACACAAATGAACCTATCTATGAAACAGAAACAGAATCAGGGACATAGACAACAGTGGTTCACAGAGAAGGGCTTGGGAGAGGGATTGAATGGGAGGTTGGGGTTAGCAGATATAAGGTTTTATATACCAAATGTATAAGAAACAAGGTCCTCCTGTATAGCACAGGGAACTGTATTCAATATCCTAGACTAAACCATGATGGAAAAGAACATTTAAAAAATAATGTGTATGTATGTATATGTATATATATAATTGAGTCACTTTGTTGTACGGCAGTAATTAACACAATACTAAAACTCAACTGTACTTCAAAAAAACAGATCATTCGCTGCTTTTGCTTCTTCCTATCTACCTTTTGCCATTATGCAGCTCCTTGTAAGAGTTCACAGGTGAGACTGTATTTTCCTAGTAAATCTCATAGAGTTTGGAGGAAGCTGAAAGAGTTGACTAAAGAGAGGCTTTTGTATCAGCCATGTCTCTACAGTTAATCCAAGTCATATTGTTAGCAATCAGTGAATCTAATTTAGCAATATGTGAGACCAGGTTTGATCCCTGGGTCAGGAAGATCCCCTGGAAAAGGGAATGGCAACCCAATCCCGTCGTCTTGCTTGGAGAATCCCATGGACAGAGGAGCCTGGTGGGCTGCAGTCCATGGGGTTGCAAAGAACTGGACACAACTGAGCACCTAACACAACACAATAACAACAAAAGCTAATTTAGGCTCTGTGACAGAGCTTATGAAGAAGGAGGTAGGAATCTCTTGAAGTTAAAGATAATAGGCTTAGTTTTGCTAAGTGTCTTATGAAGATTCAATGCAAATACTCAACAGTGTACACTCACATTCCCAAATCAGTAGTGACCTAACTTTTTTTTACATTCATTGTTTCTCATCTCCAAAGCATGACTAATAGAGCTGAGGGGAGAATTAAATGATTTAGGTATGAGAAGGCACCCTTGGAAGTCTCTTTATCAACTCCTTACATGTCTGTATGTGTTATCTGAAGGTATCATTCAAGGAAATCGTATGAAACTTAAGACACTGCTTTTATTTAAACCAAAGCAACAGAGGCATGAACAGTTTTTAGGTGGAAAGAAATTGGAGGCTGTCTCATTCAACTCTTCATTTTCATGTTGGAGGCAGAAGCACAGAGAGTTTCACTATTTCTCCTAGGAATCTCACAGCCATCATCAGAGGCCAAGCCAGGCAGAAATCAAGTTCTTCTCAATCCATATCCAGTAATGGCCTTACCTCTCTGATTCACTTGGATGCAGCTTGCATTGTTTTTTATTCCTTCCTTTTATAGGATTATTCCACTGAGAGACTGAAGAAAACAAATGAAATACTGAAAGGCATCAAACTTCTAAAGCTGTACGCCTGGGAGCACATCTTTTGCAAGAGTGTGGAAGAGACAAGAATGAAAGAACTCTCCAGTCTCAAAACCTTTGCTCTTTATACATCACTCTCCAGTAAGTCGCTATCACTCTGAGGACCACCAAAAACATGTGGTCTATTTGGTGTAACTTACGATCACTGAGACATTCTAGACATCAGAGGAAGTACATTTATTTTCTCCATTTGTGAGGTCTTACAGCCACTAGCTAAACAAGTTTATTTAAATTTAATTTTTTTTTATGTGAACCATTTTAAAAGTCTTTTTGAATTTGTTACAGTATGGCTTCTGTTTTACATTTTTATTTTTTGGCTGTGAGACAGGCGGGATTTTAGCTCCCAGACCAGGGATCAAACCCACATCTGCATTGACAGGTGAAGTCTTAGTGACTGGACAGCCAGGGAAGTTCCTATTTAAATTTAAATTAAAGAGCAAAGTCAGGATAAGCTTAAAGTCAAGTAGAACTGAATTTGATTCCTTGCAAGTTTGTATCTTTGCCATGTTACTTGACATCTAAAATCCTAGGTTTCTTCATCTGTAAACTGGGGATGGTAATGATTAGTAGTCTGATCATTGAAACCCTCGTTTCAGTTGCAGTTGGGATGCATAGTGGGTTTTCAGTAAAAATTTGCTTACAGAGAATAGACTTGTGGACCCAAGAGGAGGAAGGAGAGGGTGGAACGAATTGAGAGGATAGCATGGAAACATATACATTGCTGCTGCTGCTGCTGCTAAGTCACTTCAGTCGTGTCCGACTCTGTGTGACCCCACAGACGGAAGCCCACCAGGCTCCCCCGTCCCTGGGATTCTCCAGGCAAGAACACTGGAGTGGGTTGCCATTTCCTTCTCCAATGTGTGAAAGTGAAAAGTGAAAGTGAAGTCGCTCAGTCGTGTCTGACCCTTAGCACCCCACGGACTGCAGCCTACCAGGCTCCTCCATCCATGGGATTTTCTAGGCAAGAGTACTGGAATGGCTTGCCATTGCCTTCTCCGAACATATACATTACCATAAGTAAAATTAGGTAGCAGTGGAAATTTGCTGTATGACACAAGGAGCTCAAATCCAGTACTTTGTGATAATCTAGAGGAGTGAGATTGTCACTCCTCTAAAGGAAGGTGGAAGGTGGCAGAGTGGTTCAAAAGGGAGGGGACATATGTATACGTATGGACGATTCATGTTGATATATGGCAGAAACCAACATAGTATTGTAAAGCAATTATCCTCCAATTTTTAAGAAATGTAAATTTAAAAAAATCAATTGGAAAAATATAAATAAATAGACTTGGCTATATTACTATTGATCTTATCCCCTAAAATCCTTAAATATTATCTGTGGTTGTCTTCCCTGTCTCTTGGGGAGCTTATGATATTATATTTCCTTGAAGATTGCACTTGAAATGCCAGTTTTGGAAACTGAGGAGGAAAAAAGTCAACATTTCCAGGTGAAAAAAAGCCAAACTGCATTTACATAAAACCCTCTTTTTCCAGTACATGCTTAAGACTTTTTAAATACAAAGCTTTTCCTCCATAACTCTAATTTTAAAAACATGGTTGTTTCAAAAATATTGTTGTTGTTTTCCTCAAAGGGTGACATTGAGTACTTGTAAGAAGAATGAGTTCATGTTAGTAGAATTCTTATGAACTTAGCCAAACTACTCCCACTAATGTTTGATTTAGTTTGTATGTCAGTTTTGCTCCTTTCTATTGTTCTCAAGACTTTCAGCAACTTTAAGTTTGGAGGTTTATAGGTGGTTTCCTCTTGAATTCTGAACTACTTGAGCCCTTAGAGATTATAAACACTTCTTTTGTGAAATGGGTGTAAGGAAAGTGTTTGGTTTATATAGCTCATTTATTTTAGCCCTAATGCTGGATACATTAGAAAGGAAATGGGAAGGAGATTTATATTCCAACTCTGCACCACGGCTCATACAGTGTCAAATGCTAGAAGATGAAATGATTGATACCTACTTGCTTATATGATAGAACTGTAAGCTGCTGGCTCCTAAAATCTATTTCTGTCTGCAGTATACTAGAGTTCTCATGGGGTAGATGGATGTGGCCAGAAATGGTGATGATGATAGTAATAGTAATTATGATAATAATAACAAAAACATTTTGAGATACTCAGCCAATTTTGCCATAAGTGACTTTACATATTTCATCCTGTTTAGTCCTCACAGCAGCCCAGTGATTTTGATTCCATTATTAACTTCATTTTGCAAATTAGAAGATTGAGTTTGAAGCTTAAATAACTTGAATTTCCCCAAATCATCCAGCGGCTAAATAATAGAGGTGGGTTGTTTAACTCAACCCAGTTATGTAAGATTTGGGTTAGCTCTTGAAAGCCAGAGGCAAAGGAGGAGAGGACAGAGGAGACCATACTAGAAACAAAAAAGCAAAGAAATCATGAAGGTCAAAGAGCATAGTCACATTTTTATGATTATACACAGCAGGCATTCTTGATGCAATGGTGTGAAGTTCCACTTAGACCGTGTCCAAGTTTTATAATTTGATTACTTAGAGTGTTGGTGGTAGTGAAGAGCTTCCACTATGTGAGTTGAATACAGCTGGTTGTAAATCTCACCTTTGCCACTTTATAGCAGGTTGGCTTTGATCAAATCACTACTTCTATTCTCTAAGCCTCAAATTTTTCATCCGTAACATTGGATGATAAAAATCTCTATCATATAGGATTGTGGTAAAGATGATAATAGATTAAAGAATGCTGCAGATGTTGGTTGACTTGTTGGTTGACTCTATTCCAGGCAGTACATCAAGTGGTTTGTACTCACTGTGTATAAAGCACCTGGCAAGTGGGCTAGTGTTCAGTAACTTCACTCCCTCAGTTTCCTCCTCTAAAAATTGGTATAATAAAAATAATGCCTTTCTCAGGACTTCCCTGGTGGTCCAGTGTTTTAAGACTTCACCTTCCAATGCAGAGGGTGCAGGTTCAACCCCTGGTCAGGGAGCTAAGATTCTACATGCCTCACAGCCAAAAAACCAAAACATAAAACAGAAGCAGTGTTCTAACAAATTCAGTAAAATACTCCAAAGATGGTTCACATCAAAAAAATCTTTTTTTAAAAAAGGAGAGAGAGAATACCTTCTCACAGGTATATTGTGAGAATCAAATGAAACAGTGAATGTGGCACTGTTCTGTAACTGTTAAAAATATTTTGTAAATGGTATTGGCAGAAAACCTTAAGGAAAAAAAAATGAAGGAAAGAAGTCAATCATACAACATAGTGGTTATTTTTGGGTCTTGGAGTGCAGGCTGACCTGAAATGAAATCCTGCCTCAGTGCCTCGTCCACTCTGCAACCTTGGTCAGCGTTTGGCGGCATCTCGGTTTCCTCATCAGGAAGTTGGGCTGTATTAAGCATACCTGGGGGAATTAAGTAAGATAATGTACATAAAAATACTCAATCCATGGTATCAGAAAATATTGAAAAATAAAGTTAAATGGGACAAATGCTGATAGAACAGAAGATCCATCTCTATGAATCAATATTCTTGCCACTGGAGATGATATCTGGGGGCAAAGGAAATTCTGCTGAATCATTTCCTAGTCTCCACTGCCAAATGGATATGTGCTGTTTATGGATTTAATTTATTGGCCAAAAAAAGAATGAATGACACTTTTATTTTTTCTCTCTTCACTTTGATAAAGTTTTACATGGAGAAGTGGGAAGAACATGAAGCTTTTGACCAGAAAAGTGTGGGTTTTAATCCAAGCTGTGTCATCTCCTAGTTTAGAATCTTGCCTGTTACTCATCCTTGCTGATTTCTTTACTGCGCTGGGGTAGTTGTAATCATTAAATAGGAGAGTGCACGTGAAGGTGCTCCTATCATACGTGAGTAATTGTGAGTTGCTGGGTAGTGGCAGAGAGGAGTGGTGGTGAGCACGGTCTGAGAAGCCCAGCTGTGTGACCTCGTGCGTCTCAGTCTCATCTTTATGCTGAGGTAGAAATGGTCCCGCTTCCTGCATTGGGTGCAGAGTGCCAGATAAGTAGTTTTTAATAAAATAGCAGCTGTTCTATCTCTCCCTTATCAAGAGATTACTTATTTAAAGATATTTAGAATGAGTCATTGGAGAAGGGAATGGCAACCCACTCCAGTATTCTTCCCTGGAGAATCCTGTGGATGGAGGAGCCTGATGGGCTGCTGTCCACAGGGTTGCACAGAGTCGGACATGACTGAAGCAACTTAGCATGCATGCATGCATTGGAGAAGAAAATGCAACCCACTCCAGTATTCTTGCCTGGAGAATTCCAGGGATGGAGGAACCTGGTGGGTTGCCATCTATGGGGTCGTACAGAGTCGGACATGACTGAAGCGACTTAGCAGCAGCAGCAGCAGAATGAGTTATAAGTAATGATATGGAGGAAAAGAAAGAAATACACTTAGAAAAAAATAAGGTAAAACTAGCCAGAGAAAGATGATGGAAACATGGCTCTTCATCTGTACTATTATGTCTCTCAGAGCTGTGTTTGGATTGCTGGTTGCTGCTGCTGCTGCTGCTAAGTCACTTCAGTCGTGTCCGACTCTGTGTGACCCCACAGACGGAAGCCCACCAGGCTCCCCCGTCCCTGGGATTCTCCAGGCAAGAACACTGGAGTGGGTTGCCATTTCCTTCTTCAATGTGTGAAAGTGAAAAGTGAAAGTGAAGTCGCTCAGTCGTGTCCGACCCTTAGCGACCCCATGGACTGCAGCCTACCAGGCTCCTCCATCCATGGGATTTTCTAGGCAAGAGTACTGGAGTGGCTTGCCACATACAAGAATTCAGATTTGGTAGCTAAGCCTCTTCTGGACCTTTAAAAGCACAGGCTGAGTCTGAACATGGTGGTAAGGACAGTTCATGTTAGCAGATCATGAGAGCTGGTGGTGGTTTTGGATGGATTCTCTTTTTTGTTAATTAATTTTTATTGGAGTGTAGTTGCTTTACAGTGTTGTGTTAGTTTCTACTGTACAGCAAAAAATGAATCAGCCATGTATACATACATATATCCCCTCCTTTTTGGATTTCCCTCCTGTTTAGGACACCAAGGTATGTTAAGTCGGGTTCCCTGTGCTATACCATAGGTTCTTGTTAATTATCTATTTTACACATAGCATCAGTAGTGTATATGTATCAATCCCAATCTCCCACTTCCTCCCACCCCACACCTTTCCCCCTTGGTATCTATACATTTATTCTCTGTGTCTGTGTCTCTTTTTCTGGTTTGCAAATAAAGTCTTCTGTACCGTTTTTCTAGATTGCACATATGTGCATTAATATACTATATTTGTTTTTCTTTTTCTGACTTTACTCTGTATAGATGGACTCTTCTGAGTGTTGAGAAAATTAGATTCTAGTTCTTACTCTGCCATTGCCTGGCTCTATTACCAACAATACAGTTGCTTTTTGGTTCTCTGTCCCTAAAACTCTATGTTTTATGACAAAATAACTACAAGTCATCAACTTGGCTTTTGATTTTTTTTTCCTGTTACTTCCAAATGCAAGTATTTCAGCCTAAATCTGAGTTTTTCTTATTTCAGTTCTGTGTATCATGCTTATCAAATGATAGTGCATTACAGTCCTGGAGAGAGATTTAAACAAGCAGAGGGCCTAGGATATGGAGTTATTTTATCAAACAAAAGATCTCTGAAAATTAATACCACTTCGGGGAGGAGATTTTTCACATAATGTCAAATTCTTGCTTTTTGTCTGTGTGTGAAAATCAAAGTGTTAACCACTCAGTTATGTCTCTTTGCAAACTCATGGACTGCAGCCCACCAAGCTCCTTTGTCCATGGGATTCTCCAGACAAGAATACTGGAGTGGATTGCCATTCCCTTCTTCAAGGGATCTTCCTGACCCAGGGATCAAACCCGGGTCTCCTGCATTGCAGGCAGATTCTTCACCATCTGAGCCACCAGGGAAGCCCCCTTTATCTGTGTAATATCCCAGTTTTCATATTTTAAAGTTAGTTTAGTGGGAAAAGAATGTAGACTGTAAATACTCTAAAGAATGTGTATTTGATAAGTTCTAATAACTTAAGTCATTAAGGGATTATTTTATTTAAATTTAGCTCTTGTAACGTTTCATAAAAATATAATTTTGGGGGACTTCCCTGGTGGTCCAGTGCTTAAGACTCCACACTTCCAACGCATTCCAGTGCAGGGGGTTCCTTGCTGGGGAACTAAGATCCAGCTTGCTGTGTGGCTCAACCAAAAAATGAAACTGATGCTCAAAAATAATTTTTCAGTGAACTAGAACATTTTCTGGTTAAGACTCATGTGTGGGAATTCACAACTGTGAACCAAGAAATACCAACTGGGAAATGTTTGTGGACTCAAAGACAAAATGTTATTTAATGCACTCGGTCCTTGATGTCTTCAAGGAAAGTTAAACTAATAATGAATAATTAAAGTTCCTGAAGATGTTTCACAGTTCAATGACACTAATGTCTTTGTTTCTTTCCACAGTCTTCATGAATGCGGCAATTCCCATAGCAGCTGTTCTTGCTGTAAGACATGTTTTCTTACCTTTAGAAATGGAACCAAATCAGTGTTTAGAAATGACTTAGGAATAAGCATGTGTGGGTGGTAACATGTATTACTACCTTTTTGCTGTCTCTAGTATTCTCTCTGCTGTCTCCACTGTGATGATTCTAATCTGGGGTTTTTCAACCATGCCAATATGGAACTTTGGGCTCAATAATTAATTCTTTGTGTGCTCTGCATTAGGATGTCTAGCAGCATCTCTGGCTTCCACTTATTAAATGCCATTAGTACCATCAAAAATATTCCCAGACACTGCCAAATGTGCCCGTGGAGCAAAATTAACAGAGGCTGAGAATTTACTGTTCTAACATCCATGACCTGGTTCCTGGACATTCTTACAGCAGGATAGTACTAGATCAACAACCCAAAAATGTTAAATGATTACATTTCAAAAGAAAAGGACAAACCCAGGAACTAGTATTACATTTAGAAATGTAAGTTTGCCTTGGATACCAGTATTGGCAATTTTAGCAAAGAGCCACAATAGGGACCTCCAAACAATGGAATTTTCTTTTTTCTTTCTCAAAAAATTTAGTACTGGTTGAAAAGAGCCTGACTAGGTGTTAAGAACTCTGGATTCTCTCACAGTTATTCCCCCTTTTCAGTAACTTGACCGAAGTCAGTTTTCTGATCTTTAGAATCTGTTTTGCCCTTTTCACAAGTTTACTGCTAGAACTAATATAGACCATTAAGTACTCTAGTATTTTAGTACTTAAGTACTCATGTGTTGTTTTTCTTAGGGAGTAATTTGGATGAAGTAATAGTATTTTTCAGAGTTGCAGTGGACATGCTGGCATAGAAGAAGCTGTTCAGTTTGTAAAATTTAATGTAAGTATTTATGAAACTTTCTCCAGCTTTCTCTAAAACCCTTTCTTTGCACAGACGTTTGTGACCCACGCATATGCCAGCGGGAACAACCTCAAACCTGCAGAGGCCTTTGCTTCGCTGTCACTCTTCCACATCCTGGTCACCCCTCTCTTCCTGCTCTCCACTGTGGTCAGGTTTGCAGTCAAAGCCATCGTCAGGTATGTGCTGGAATGTTTGGTGTTTTTTGCTTGATTATAGAAATACTACTTGCTCATGTTGGCAGTGGTTTAGGCACTTCTGTTGTGTACGACTCTTTGTGGCCCTACAGACTGTAGCCCGGCAGGCTCCATTGCCCATAGGATTCTCTGGGCAAGAATACTGAAGTGGGTTGCCATGCCTTCCTCCAGGGAATCTTCCCGACCCAGGGATTGAACCTGCATCTCTTATGTCTCCTGCTTTAGTAGGCAGGTTCTTTACCACCAGCACTACCTTTAAAGCCCACATACTCATGATAGTAAGTTAGAAAATGCATAAAAAGAACATCTTAATCACTGCCCAGAGATCACTTGGTATCAGAGATAACTTGTTAAAACTTTGCTACGAGAACTTTCAGTCCCTTATTTCATGTAAAAATAATTATTCTCAAATAAAAATTTTGAATTTTTTGGTTTTTTTTTCCCTCATTAAGACCATATGCATAATATTTACTGGCTACGTGATATTCCACTGTTTGGAAGTATTTGAATTTACTTGACGGTTACCACTTTATTGGACATTTAGAATATTTCTGTTTTCACCCTAACATAAATAACCTATGAGAGAAGCATCTCTTTATCTTCAAACTTTTCTCTGATTATTTTCTAAAGTCAGATTTCTAGAAGTGCCAACACTCATTCTGATAGTGTGCATCTTCTTAAGGCCCTTAATGAGTATGGCCATGTGGTTTTCCATCAAAGGAGATATAGGTCAAAAGGTGTAACAAGTTTTTAAGATTTTTTTAATGAGTGTGGCTATAATGTTTTCCAGCAAAGCTGGGCCAGTTTATATTTTTACCAACAGTGATAATGTTCACATCAACACATATTTTCTGTTTTATTTTAGTTTAGTTTGGCAAAGAAAAAATAAATAAAATTCCAGACTCACAGTCTCTGCAAATGGGAAGACTTTGCAGAACTGAGTGCAGTGTTTTGTTCATTTTAAGTATATTTTTATAGTGTTTCTAATCAGTGTAGACCTCACCTTCGACTCACAATGTCCCATAGTGCATAGCTATAAAAAGATGTGATCAGATAGTAATCATTTCCCCACCATTTTGACTTGTATTATATAATACATATGTTAGAAAATTATGTTATACTACACTATATTATACGTATGTACTTTAGTCTATTATATTTGATAGGTATTCTTAAGATAGTATTTTCTTTTTGCTATGAAGTTTTATAAACCTTATAAAACCTCAGCATATTTCATAAACAGTATTTATAGTATTTATATCTGGCCTTTGAAAAAAAAAACAAGATGTTGCAATACAGAAAGAAAACTGGAAAATTGAAGCCTTAACTATACTAAGCGTAGTGTTGCCATTGCTAGTAATGTGGAACATCTATCATAAGACCTTTAAAAATAAGGTAACTTTCCCAATGTGTATGTACTATTGAGAAAACTGGTGTTTAATATTCAAAATAATAAAAGCTCCAGTTTTAGGCAATAGTATATAGTGACTTAATGATTTAATACAAAATATCATTATGATGTGTATAACTTTTGTTAGTTGCTCAGCCGTGTCCGACTCTTTGTGACCCCATGGACTGTAGCCTGCCAGACTCCTCTGTCCATACTGTTCATGGAATTCTCCAGGTAAGATTACTGGAGTAGATAGCCAGTCCCTTCTCCAGGGAATCTTCCTGACCCAGGGATCAAACCCAGGTCTCCTGTATTGCAGACAGATTCTTCTACCATCTGAGCCAACAGGAAGCCCCAAAGGTTAGCTCACTGCATTGTCTGGGAAACAAACCCAGGTCAACTGCTTGGGTAGATGGGTCAATTTAACTCAGATAGCCATTATATCTACTACTGTGGGCAAGAATCCCTTAGAAGAAATGGAGTAGTTATCATAGTCAACAAAAGAGCCCAAAATGCAGTTCTTGGAGGCAGTCTCAAAAACGACAGAATGATCTGTTTGTTTCCAAGGCAAGCCATTCAGTATCACAGTAATTGAAGTCTATGCCCCAACCAGTAATGCTGAAGAAGCTAAAGTTGAACGGTTCTATGAAGACCTACAAGACCTTCTAGAACTAACACCCAAAAAAGATGTCCTTTTCATTATAGGGGACTGGAATGCAAAAGTAGTGAGTCAAGAAATACTTGGAGTAACAGGCAAATTTGGCCTTGGGGTAAAGAATGAAGCAGGACAAAGGCTAATAGAGTTCTGCCAAGAGAATGCACTGGTCATAGCAAACACCCTCTTCCAACAACACAAGAGAAGGCTACACTTGGACATCACCAGATGGACGATACTGAAATCAGATTGATTACATTCTTTGCAGCCAAAGATGGAGAAGCTCTATGCAGTCAGCAAAAACAAGACTGGGAGCTGACTGTGGCTCAGATCATGAACTCCTTATTTTCAAATTCAGACTTAAATTGAAGAAAGTAGGGAAAACCACTAGACCATTCAGGTATGACCTAAATCAAATGCCTTATGATTATACAATGAAAGTGAGAAATAGATTCAAGGGATTAGATCTGATAGACAGAGTGCCTGATGAACTATGGACGGAGGTTTGTGACACTGTACAGGAGGCAGGGATCAAGACCATCCCCAATGAAAAGATCAGAAGGAGGCCTTACAAGTAGCTTAGAAAAGAAGAGAAGCAAAAAGCAAAGGAGAAAAGGAAAGATATACCCATTTGAATGCAGAGTTCCAAAGAATAGCAAGGAGAGATAAGAAAGCCTTCCTCAATGGTCAGTGCAAAGAAATAGAGGGAAACAGGAGAATGGGAAAGAAAAGAGATCTCTTTAAGAACATTAGAGCTACCAAGGGAACATTTCATGCAAAGATGGGCACAATAAAGGACAGAAATGGTATGGACCTAACAGAAGCAGAAGATATTAAGAAGAGCTGGCAAGAATACACAGAACTATACAAAAAAGGTCTTCACAACTCAGATGAACATGATGGTATGATCACTCACCTAGAGCCAGACATCTGGAATGTGAAGTCAAGAGGGCCTTAGGAAGCATCACTACAAAGAGAGTGGAAGCAATGGAATTCCAGTTGAGCTGTTTAAAATCCTGAAAGATGATGCTGTGAAAGTGCTGCCCTCAGTATGCCAGCAAATTTGGAAAACTCAGCAGTGGCCACAGGACTGGAAAATGTCAGTTTTCATTCCAGTCCCAAAGAAAGGCAATGCCAAAGAGTGCTCAAACTACCACACAGTTGCACTCATCTCACACACTTGTAAAGTAATGCTCAAAATTCTCCAAGTCAGGCTTCAAAAGTACGTGAACCATGAACTTCCAGATGTTCAAGCTGGTTTTAGAAAAAACAGAAGAACCAGGGATCAAATCGCCAACATCCAGTGGATCAGGGAAAAAGCAAGAGAGTGCCAGAAAAACATCTATTTCTGCTTCATTGGCTATGCCAAAGCCTTTGACTGTGTGAATCACAACAAACTGTGGAAAATTCTTCAAGAGATAGGAATACCAGACCACCTGACCTGCCCTTGAGAAATCCGTATGCAGGTTGGGAAGCAGTTAGAACTGGACATGGAACAACAGACTGGTTCCAAATAGGGAAAGGAGTACGTCAAGGCTGTATATTGTCACCCTGCTTATTTCACTTATATGCAGAGTACATCATGAGAAATGCTGGACTCAATGAAGCAAAAGCTGGAATCATGATTGCTGGGAGAAATATCAATAACCTCAGATACATGGATGAAACAACCCTTATGGCAGAATGCAAAGAAGAACTAAAGAGCGTCTTGATGAAGGTGAAAGAGAGTGAAAAAGTTGGCTTAAAACTCAACATTCAGAAAATGAAGATCATGGCATCTGGTCCCATCACTTCATGGCAAATAGATGGGGAAACAGTGGAAACAGTGGCAGACTGCAGATGGTGACTGCAGCCATGAAATTAAAAACACTTGTTCCTTGGAAGAAAAGTTATCACCAACCTAGATAGCATATTAGAAAGCAGAGACATTACTTTGCCAACAACGGTCTGTCTAGTCAAGGCTATGGTTTTTCCAGTGGTCATGTATGGATTTGAGAGTTGCACTATAAAGAAAGCTGAGCACTGAAGAATTTATGCTTTTGAATTGTGGTGTTGGAGAAGTCCCTTAGACTGCAAGGAGATCCAACCAGTCCATTGTAAAAGAAATCAGTCCTGAATATTCATTGGAAGGACTGATGCTGAAGCTGAAACTCCAATACTTTGGCCACCTCATGTGAAGAACTGACTCATTGGAAAAGATCTGGATGCTGGGAAAGATTGAAGGGAGAAGGGGACGACAGAGGATGAGATAGTTGGATGGCATCACTGACTCGATTGACTTGAGTTTGAGTGAACTGCAGGAGTTGGTGTTGGACAGGGAGGCCTGGTGTGCTGCAGTCCATGGGGTGGCAAAGAGGTAGACAAGACCAAGTGACTGAACTGAACTATACTTCTGTTTGGATGCAGCTATGCTCACCACTATACTGCCACAGCTTATCTTATTATAAATCAAATTGTGATTGGTTACACTAATTCATATCATGGTCATTACAATTCTATTCTGTAAGATATGTCATTAGTTACAGACTCTGGAGCTGTTCGTTATTTAAAGCTCAGGCCCTCTGGACTCATCTGCCCTCATTTTCTTTGCTCATTGTTCTGCCTCTGAAACACTCGTACGGATCACTGACTGATTTCTGTAGCACCACTTCCAAATTAGGCAGTGCCCTGGAAGAGAAGCCACTTCAAACAATAAAACTGATAAATGGCCGGAGTCTGCTATTTTGGTTCTTATTTTCATTTTCTCTATTTAATAGTTGCCCCTCTCATTGCTGCCTTCTTAATTGAATTTGACTTTGTGCTACAAGTGGAGATAGAAAACAGTTGATAACTAATAATAGATCACTCCTCTGAAATCAAGAGGTTGCCAAGCAGTGAAAAGACTTTAACTATGTTACTATGAAAAAAAAATCTAATTAATCTAGGGGTGTGGGTTTCCCCAAGTCCTGCTGCAGTGCATCCTAGTGAAACTGAGAGTGGATCATAATCCCTGTATATTTCTGCATTGCACTCTCTCTTCTGTATGTTCCAGGGAACAGGCATTTGCCATTTTGATAAAGACCAGTCTGTTTTCAGGGCTCTGCTCCAGATTTCCCAAGCCATAGGCCAAATGGAATCAGCTTATAAAAGCTTGCTTCTCTAAAGTGAATTTCAGTGGTTGATTTGTGGGTCCTAGGGAAATGACCAGTCAACAGAAGAGGCCAGTGCTCTTTCCCACTGTGGGCTGATTCTCGGAACCCCAATGAACATTTTTCCCAGTGTGGACTGGGCTCGGCATTTTCCTCTGCGTCTGGGATCCCGTGACCAGTCTTGAATGCCAGTTGGCCCACAGCGAGTTGAAGCAGCCTGTTTATAATTGGAGACTTTGGTTAGCTGATTTTGAAACTGCTTCTCAGGACTGTAGAAGTCCAAGTTATTTGCTACATTCAGATGCACTCTGAAATTTGGTGGGTTAGAATGGGGTGCAACATATACCCCAACGTGTGCTACATGTGTGTGTAAGAGACGTGTGAACTTCTCTGCTACAGGGAAATTCTGTGCCATGGGAAATGTGCTGCCTCGAGAAAATTCTATGCTTTCTTTTAAACATGTTTAGCTTGTTAGATACAATTGTTTGTGGTGCTCAGTGGGTGGGACCTTATACATACATAATAAAATGGAAGAAAGAGGCAATAAAGATTCAGGTTATCACTTCTTAACGCCAGGATTCCACATCATTTGAGTTCTTTCAACCTTTTACGATGATATGTTCCAGTCTGCATTTGCAAAACGGAAGGAAAAAAGTGAAAAAAAGTAGGAAAGTCACTAATTTCTTAAATATTAAAATACTTGAATGAGAGTGATCTTTTTCTGGATGCTTGGCTTTCTTGTCCTCTTTAGTTTCTTTGTAAGAAAATAGTTAATGTAAATTGCTTTTCTGGAGGAAAATGTCAGTTGCTGTGTTGTATCCTTTATAAATAATTTGAGTTTAGGTTTCTGGTATTTGAAGTATAATATAGTATCTATGTCCAAAGATATCATTTGCCAAGGAAAAAATGTGTAAAAGAATCCCTTGCTTTGTTGGAAAATAACTTTGTGTCCTTTCTCTTGTGTACCTCTCAGAGGAAAGTATATTTGGCTAGTCTACTGTGATTCAGTTCAGTGATTACCTTCAATCAAATAAATTGTTAATGATATTTATCATAGAGCATGCTCACAGGTTGACCTGGTCTGCATTTACAAAACTTTCATGGTTCCCACAAGAAAAACATGTAACTGCCAGTAAAAAAATCAGTTATTCTCCCAAAACATAGTGCCTGTCGGAGATACTCATGTGTGTGTGTGTGCTTAGTCATGTCTGGCTCTGTGACCTCACAGGCTGTAGTCCACCATCCTCTGTCCATGGGATTTCCCAGACAAGAAGACTGGAGTGAGTTGCCATTTTCTCCTCCAGGGGATTGAACCCACATCTCTTGGTCTCTTGCATTGGCAGGTGGATTCTTTACCAGGAGTGCCACCTGGGAAGCCCCAAGGTACTCAAACTGTATCTAACGACCCAAATTTGAAAAGTGAAAAAATACCATGGGTAACATAAATTTAGATATTGGGATTTCCCGGGTGATCCAGTAGTTAAGACTTCACCTTCCAATGTAAGGGTTGGAAATTAGATCTGTGGTTGGAGAGCTAAGATCCCACATGCCAGGTGGCCAAAAAACCAGAGCATAAACAACAGAAGCAATATTGTAGCAAGTTCAATAAAGACTCTAGAAATGATTCATATAAAAAAATCTTTTTAAAACCTTAAATACTTTTATGAATTACCTAGTCAAATAAGAAATTAGTAAAACACTGAACAATAAAGGTGATGGAAGCAGGATAGGAAATTGATTGGGATCAAATGTTCCTGCTTGCCATACCTGCATAGCAACTGTTCAACCGCAAGCACTGTTCAACTAGAGGCATGTTATTTGGTGCCTCTATGGCTCAGTTTCCTCACTTATCAGATGAGCATCATAAGGCCTCCTGCCTATGGAAGTTGGGAGAATTAAATGAGATGGTACATGAGAAATGTCCAGCACATTGCCTAAATATATTAAATATTGAACAAATCTCTGTTTTACTAATGTGCCACTATTTTACTAAATTCCGTTCCATGCTTCAGAGAGGTGTCTTTCTGTGGGTCCACATTCAATTGTTAAGTGGTTTAGGTATCTTGCTAAACACTGGGGATGGCAGCAATGAAAGATGGAGTGAGAGACACAGGAGTCCACAGTCTAGCTGGAGAAATTGGGCAGGGAAGCTAGTTATACCATGGTACATAATGCTGTGATAAAGCACTGCACAGAATGCCATGGGCCATATATAAGGCTCACTGAAGCTTATCAAGAAAGAAGGGAGATAGTCTAGTCAGTACCTTCTAGGGACTAAACTTAATTGCAGATAGTGGGAGAAAGGTCCTGATGTGGCAAGCAATAGGGGATAAAGCTAGAGAGTAAAATCCCAGTGAGCAGATAGAGGATGCCAATGATGCTGAAAAGTGCAGTGTGGCCATTTGTTATTTTAAGGCGAGGACTGTTTGAACAGATTTGCATTGTAAAAATACGACCCTGGCAGCATGGTGGCAGTTACTTCACCCTTGGTCAGGATTCATGCATTTTCCAAATTGTTTTGCCTCTGTGAGTTCTAAAAGGCCCTCATATGAACAGGAAATGCTTTTTGTATTACCTATTTATTCATTCAGCAGACATTTCTTGAGGAATTGCTATGTTATATTTTTGGCACTGGGCTAGATTCTGAAGATGAAAATCTTGTTTTAAAGACTTCACAGTCTAGTGGGAGAGATAGTAACAAAACAAACAAAATAGCAGTTCAGGGGACCCTTAGCCAGAGAGCCTGGAATAATGGGGACAAGGGAGGGGAAATGGAGGGGGAGGTTCAGAAAAGTGCTAGTATTGGGTCCTTTGAGGTTCACTAATTGGAGATCCAAAGTGGGATCTTATGAAAAGGAAAGAAAGTTCTACCCATGCTCCAGTCTGTTCAGCAGGAATTATTGCTTAGTCTCTAAGTCGTGTCCAACTCTTTCACGACCCCATAGACTGTAGCCTGCCAGGTTCTTCTGTCCATGGGATTTCCCAGGCAAGAATACTGGAGTGGATTGTCACTTCCTTCTCCAGGGGATCTTCCCAATCCAGAGATCCAACCCCTGTCTCCTGCATTGGATGCAGACTCTACCACTGAGCCACCTGTGAAGACCCTCAACCAGAATGGGGCTCGTTAATTTCATAAAAGCTTCAGAAAGATTTGTATGTGTGCTAGAAATGGAAAATTGAGTCAACTGATCTTACTTGAATGTCTGGTTTATACTTTCTTTGATTGATTCAACAAGCATTAATTGAGTAATGTGTGCCAGGGGCTACTGGACTTAGAGTTACAAAGACACACAAACCCAGCCATGTACTTTGTATACAGAGACATGGTGTGAGGTTGTTTAAAAGGTATTCCTTTTATTGATAAAGCTGTGCTCCTTAAAATCCAATCTCTTCAAGACATTAGAACAGAATGACAAAGTCTAAAAAGTAAACAAAGGAATGCCATTTCATAAGGCATTTCTACACCATCTTTCAAGTCTGTGTGATCAGGCTTTGCTGTCAAAGACTTAAAGAGAGTGCAAAACCCAAAACTCTTTTTTCTTTCTTTTTTTGGTTCTGAAATTATTTTTAAAATATCAGTAATATATATGCAACATACAGTTTATCATTTAAACCCCTTTAAGTGTACAGTTCAGTGGCTTTCAGTACTGTCATGTAAACATTACCACAGTCCATCTCCATAACTTTTTCATTTTCTCAAATTGAAACTCTATAATCACTAAACAGTAACTCCCCTTGTACTCTCTTCCCAGGCCCTGGTGACCACAGCTGACTTTCTGTCTCTATGAATCTGTATTTTCTAGCTACCTCATATAAGTGGAATTAAGCAATTTTTGGTTTTTGTGTGTGTGCCTGGCTTATCTTATTTAGCATAATGTTTTCAAGGTTTATTATCCATGTTGTCATAATTCAAATATATTTGAGTCAGGAATTCCAGAACCATGGAAAAAAAGTATGGCAGATGCTCAAAAAATTAAACATAGAATTACCATATGATCTAGCAATTCCAGTTTTGGGTGTATACACAAAAGAATTGAAAGCAGGGACTTGAATAGATGTCTGTACACTCATCTTCATAACAGCATTAATCACAGTAGTCAAAAAGTGAAACAACCCAAATGTCCATCAACAGAGGAATAAACTAAATACAGCATATACATACAATGGAATATTATTCAGTTGAAGCTTTCCTTAAACATTTCTTTTCGGTGAAATCTAAAAAATATTGGGTTGGCCAAAACATTAGTTCAAATTTTTCCTCAAGATGTTCTGGAAAAGCCTGAACAAATGTTTTGGACAACCCAGTACAACAAACTCATGAATATAACAAAAAAGAGGTTCACAGATATATATAGAACTCGTGGTTCTCTATAGTATTTTAATTACCATTGGAGAAAGGGAAGGAGGGAGGGGCTACAAAGGCATAGGGCATTAAGAGGTCCAAACTCTTATGTATAAAATAAGCTACAAAAGATATATTGTATAACACAGGTAACATAGCCAGTGATTTGTAACTATAAATGGAGTATCAACATTCAGAAAACAAAGATCATGGCATCTGGTCCCATCACTTCTTGGGAAATAGATGAGGAAACAGTGTCAGACTTTATGTTTTTGGGCTCCAAAATCACTGCAGATGCTGATTGCAGCCAGGAAATTAAAAGACGCTTACTCCTTGGAAGGAAAGTTATGACCAACCTAGATAGCATATTAAAAAGCAGAGACATTACTTTGCCAACCAAGGTCCGTCTAGTCAAGGCTATGGTTTTTCCCGTGGTCATGTATGGATGTGAGAGTTGGACTGTGAATAAAGCTGAGTGCCGAAGAATTGATGCTTTTGAACTGTGGTGCTGGAGAAGACTCTTGAGAGTCCCTTGTACTGCAAGGAGATCCACTAGTCCATTCTAAAGGAGATCAATCCTGGGTGTTCATTGGAAGGACTGATGCTAAAACTGAAACTCCAATACTTTGGCCACCTCATGCGACGAGTTGACTCACTGGAAAACACTCTGATGCTGGGAGGGATTGGGGGTGGGAGGAGACGGGGACGTCAGAGAATGAAATGGCTGGATGGCATCACCGACTCGATGGACATGAGTTTGAGTGAACTCCGGGAGTTGGTGATGGACAGGGAGGCCTGGCGTGCTGTGATTCATGGGGTCGCAAAGAGTCGGACACGACTGAGCGACTGAACTGAACTGAAAACTGAACTGAACCTTTAAAAACTGTGAGCCACTTTACTGTACACCTACAACTTATATAATATTGTATTAACTAAACTTCTATTAAAAATTATTTCTCATATGAAATTAACATATACACCACTATTGATATATATAAAATAGATAACCAATAAGGACCTACTGTATAGCCCAGGG
Source organism: Moschus berezovskii (assembly GCF_049115385.1). Classification (NCBI taxonomy): domain Eukaryota; kingdom Metazoa; phylum Chordata; class Mammalia; order Artiodactyla; family Moschidae; genus Moschus; species Moschus berezovskii. Next base: position 93,177,052 of record NC_142465.1, read on the forward strand.
AACTGTACATAATATTTTGTAATAAAACTACAAGGGAAAAGAATCTAAAAAGAAGTATATGTGTGTATATATATAGATAGATAAATAGTTTCAGATATATGTATCTCGATTTCTGTGCTGTACACCTGAAAGTAACATGATATTGTAAATCAACTATTGTTCCTGTTGTTTAGTTGCTAAGTTGTGTCCGACTCTTTGCAACCCCACGGACTGTAGCCTGCCAGAGGGTTGCCATTTCCTTCTCCAGGGGATCTTCCTGACCCGGGATCAAATCCAGGTCTCCCACATTGCAGACAGATTCTTTACTGTCTGAGCCACCAGGGAAGCCCAAGAATCCTGGATTGGGTAGCCTATCCCTTCTCCACGGGATCTTCCCAACTCAGGAGTTGAACCAGGGTCTCCTGCATTGCAAGCAGATTCTTTACCAGCTGAGCTACCAGGGAAGCCCCTACTTCAGTTTAAAAAATTTTTTTTAATTATTTGCAAATGAAATTTAGAAGTTAATAGATAGACTGCCCCAGTGGGTTCTATTTACCTTCATGTTTCCAAAGAAAGTAAGCCATGTGTATGGAATACAAGGCTATAGGGCTTAAAGTTCATGGGCAACATACTGAATTAAATGTACTTTTCTTCTCTTTTTTATTATCTGTCTTATTTTGTATTATATTGTCTTTTTAAATTTCGTATTGTCTCTTGTGTCTCCTGCATTGCAGGCAGATTCTTTATCATCTGAGCCACCAGGGCATCACCCTTTATTAATAACTGCTGTACAGCAAAGTAATTCAGTTATACATACAGATACTTTTCTTCATTTTATTAGTCTGTCACAAAAACAAACTACTGAGACCTACCTGGGAGCACTTAACTACCAGCTCAAATGAAAAATAAAAAAGAAATCTTTTGTTTCAAGTATATATTTTCTAGTTTTCTACCAATGGCAGTTTTTCCTCTGTAGGTGATGCTACCTGTACCAAGCCAGTTTGTCTACTATTAACATCCTAGCGTGTTAAAAGGAGCATTTCTTGTCTTTCAAGTTCACTGACTTTTCTTTAGTCTATCATTTTATTGATGGAGGGGTGTTTTCAAATTATGTTATTGTTTTCTTTGATTCTTTCTTTTTACTCTGATGCTGTGTTGCTGGTTTGAGAAATTTAGAGTGGGTGGGTTCGATGCGGCAAGGGCTCTTGTGTCCACCCTCTGGAGAACACAGTAAAGGATGTTTGTGGACTCCTCTTCTAGAGCAGGGCTTCTTACACTGTATCATGCTTACGAAGCATCTCTGGATCCAGTTAAAATACAAATTTTCCTTCAGGAGGTCTTGGGGGGTGGGGGGCTGAGATTCTCTATTTTGAGGAAGCTCCCAGATGATGTTGATACCACTGATCTTGGCCAACACTTTTTTTTCCTAAGTAATTAATTTATTTTTTATTGGAGGCAAATTATTTTACAATATTATATTGGTTGGTTTTGCCATACATTGACATGAATTCGCCCCGGGTTTACATAAGTTCCCCCTCCTGAACCCCCCTCCCACCTCCCTCCTCCCTTTATCCTCCTTCTGGGTCATCCCCGCACGCCAGCCCCGAGCTTCCTATAACATGCATCAACCCTGAACTAGTGATTCGTTTCACATATGACAACATATGTGTTTCAATGCCATTCTCCCAAATCATCCCACACTTTGAGGAGGGGGCCCTCTCTATGCAGGTTGTTGGAATATGGGCAATATATAAGTAATGCTTATGCAAGGTTGTGTAGTGGGTGTGGACCTTTGATCTCTGTGTTATATGCTACATGCTTTTACTTACTTCTGTGTACCTTTTTCCCCCTCACTTTTAAAGTTAGAATAATGATACTTCTTTTGTTAGTATTATTATTTTCAACCACCTTGTTTCAAGTTCCTCTGCAAATACAGTTGCAAAAAAAAAAAAAACGTGCAAAAGTGATTTGGTTGAATTTCTGGTTTTTCTAAGATTCTTCCATTTTAAGTACTGAAAGGCTCATGTCCACGAGGCCATCATCCCTGGCATTCCCTAGCTGAATTCCCAGTTGGTCTTGAAAACTGATTCTTAGAGCTGACTTGCTTACCATGGAAATGGTTGGAGGAAAAGTTTGTTTACCTAGGTAGCACTTCTTTGGTGGTGGTTTTACTTTTGACCCTTATGTGCTTGTTTGCCTTTTGTAGTGTTCAGAAGCTGAATGAATTTCTCTTGAGTGATGAGATTGGTGAGGACAGCTGGCGAACTGGTGAAGGTTCTCTTCCATTTGAATCCTGTAAGAAGCACACTGGAGTCGTAAGTGTTTTGCTTGATAACGGGAGCTGTGAATCAGGGACCATCCTGAGGATGGATGATTTTAAATGGGTGCAATTAGAATAAATTGTCAGCTTTACTTGTAACCTATGTGAAGAAAAGGGGCTTCCCATGTGGCGCTGTGGTAAAGAACCCAACTGCCAATGCAGGAGACTTGAGACATGGGTGCAATCCCTGGATTGGGAAGATTCCCTGGAGGAGGGCATGGCCCACTCCAGTATTCTTGCCTGGGTAATCCCATGGACAGAAGAGCCTGGTGGGCTACAGTCCGGGGGGTCGCAAAGAGTCAGACATGACCGAGTGAGCACACTCATGAAGAAAAATTACTACCTGCTTCTACAACAAACCTTATAGGTTTAGAATCAGTAAAGAAATGTATAAGGCTTATCTTTATAAATGATCAAGAGATTATCCCAAGAGGGACAGCTCATGTTCAATTCAAAAGGAAACAGAGAGGTTGTCTACCCCAAGCTTTATATAAAAATAATACAAAATAAAACTCATGTCTCATATTCTTATAATACCTTTAATTTTATTGTACTTTTAGTTTAAAACTTACTTTTTGATACATTATGTCTTTTGATTTAATATATTACATTACCTATATTATTTTCTAGGTGAATAGTTTTGTTTGCATGCTGTTTTAGAGTCATAAGATTGGTGAGTGACAGAGCCAGAACTGGGTCTTCCCTGGTGGATCAGTGGTAAAGAATCCGCCTGCAATGCAGGAGATGTGGGTTCTATCCCTGGGTCAGGCTGATCACCTGGAAAAGGAAATGACAACCTACTCTGATATCCTTGCTTAGGAAATTCCATGGACAGAGGAACCTGGTGTGCTATAGTCCATGGGGTTGCAAAAGAGTTGGACACGACTTAGTGACTAAACAACAACATTCATAATTAAAACCCAAGTCTGTGACTCCTGAACCAGTTTGTACTCATATCTCTGTAAAGCCTGGAAACACTGTTGATATTATTTTTCATGTTTTACATGGAATGTTACAAGTATTATATATTAGCTTGTGTTTCCAGACTTAGAAACTGTTCTATGCATTGTGTCAAGACCTGTCGATGTAGCTCTGAGCAAGGCAAGCAGGATCTTTCTTGTCACAGAGTTTGCTTTCTTGAGGCAGGAGTCAGATGAAAAAAAGTGAAAAGATGAGATCATTTCCCTGTGGGAAGAAAATTGAAGAAGTTGTTAGAGAGTGACTGGTGTCCTCAGAGCAGGGTAGTCATTCTCCAGAAGGTCCCCCTGAAGATCTGGCATTGGAGATGAGACCTGAATGAAGAGTTGGTACATCTTCTGCAGAGGCCTAGGAATGGGGCCCGATCATTTCTGGGGGAGAACTAGCAGATGCTGTGACCCTGAAGTGGGAATTAATTTGGTGTGTTCAGAGAACAGAGGGGCACTATGGCTGATGCCTGGTAAGGAAGAGAGAGATAAAATGAACTAGGAGTGCTAAAAGTTGCTTTGGTTGTGTCCGACTCCCTGCAACCCTATGGATTGTAACCCGCCAGGCTTCTCTATCCATGGGATTCTCCAGGCAAGAATACCGGAGGGGGTTGCCATTTCTTCCTCCAGGGAATCTTCCCAACGCAAGGACCGAACCTGCATCTCTTACGTCTCCTGCATTGGCAGGTGGGTAAAGAACAAGGATTGCAGGTCCTTTAAACCAGGGGGAGAGTTTGGATTCTATTGACAAGCAATGGGAAACCATTGGAGGGTTTAAAGTAGGGACACATAATTTTGTTTATATGTTTAAAGGATCACGCTAAGTACTGAGGGGAGAGTTGTCACTGGGGACAAGAGTAGAACAGATGGATCAGTAAAGAGGTCATTATAATGGGGTAGCAAGAAATGGGGATGGTTAGAATTTGTTCTGGTTGCAGTGGACTTGTGAGAAGTTATCAAATTCAGCGTACATTTTTTTGGGTGGAGCTGATGGAGGCTTGCTGATGGATTGAATGGAGATGAGGAGGGAGAAAGAAGACTCGAGGCTGAATCTTAGGTTACTGTCTTGACTACTGAGTAGATGGCAGAGCCAATAACTGAAATAGGGAAGCTGAGAAACGAGCAGGTTGCTGTTGAGGTGGAATCAAGAGGTATATTTTGCACATGATAATTTTGAGATATTTATTGACATCCAAGAAGAGAAGTCACCCTTGGAGATGTAAATTTAAGAGCCATTGGTCATTAGATAAAACTTAAAACAATGGGACTAGATTACACCACTTTCTTGAAAGCTGTGTCTGAAAAATTCTGAAGAAAGTCTTTAAAATTAATATGCCTATTTCATAAGAGCAATGTAGAAAAGAGTTTGTCTAAAATTAGTTACAAGTTAATAATTATTCATTTACTATTAGAGAACATGTGACTATATCTACCATTTGTGTAACCAAACAAAAATGGTCATGCAGTCTCCTGACAGGAAGGAGTTGAGGCTTGGAGAGTCTTCACAGGAAGTCATTCTGCATTAAATTTTTCTTCACAGTGTGTTTAAAACTGCTAAAAATACTTAAGCACTGGGCCATCTTAGACTTGTTGATTTCTTCTGCTTTCCTAGAGTTATTTTCTTACTCTCTGTTGAGTTATTTTGTTAAGCAGGTGTGATTTTTTTTTTTTTTTTGATCTGAGAAAGAACTACCACTCATGCTTGTAGGTACTGGAGTGACAAAGTCTGAGATGCTTGTGTGCTCTTGTGTGGACGTGGACACCAAGATGGGAACACGTCATAGGGCGTCTACACTTTGAGGCAGTAGGAAACTCAGGCAGCTGATGAGAACCAACCTTGTCACCTTTTGGGTGATAGGTTCCCAAAGAAATTTTTAGATCAGTTTCAGAGACATGGGGATGAGTGGAGGGAGATGACCTCAGGAGAAGGGACAGAGGAGGTCAAGGGTGCAGAGTGAGGGGATTCTGAAGAGTCCTTTGCATGAACTGAGTGAAGGTTGGATGGAAAAAAGAATCCCCTTTTGATGCCTCCAATATCTTTGGGGTTATTGAAACCAGACTGGACTTCTGATGTCTTTTGGGGCCATTCATCAACTGCCGACGCGCCAAACCACAAATGACAAACTTTTAGAAATGGAGAGAAAAAAAGCTGTGTGTTTGAAAAGAACGCGAATGGAAACTCCTTCTTGAGAGTGCTTAAGAAGCTATGTATTCTGTAAAAGCTTAGAGCTAAGTGGTTTTGGCTGCTGAATCTCCATGGAGAATTAGTGACTTTCTAGTGCCAGAGCCTCTTCAAATTACATCTGTGAGATTCGGACTCAAATCTCTGTCAACACGTCTCCTCCTCCCACCCCTCTCCTTAGGTTTGTGAAGAACATGAAGTCATCCCTTTGGACCTCTGGGGGTGATACTACTATGGAAGTTAAGACTCTAGAAGACAGCAAATATATGTACAGATGTAGACAGGTCTTGTGTGGGGAAAATATTCAGCTGAAAGAATAGTTAGTGACTCCCTACCCCATCCCCTGTGAGGTTATCTGTGAGGACTCTGAGAAGAAAAGCAAAACTAAAAATGTAGGGAACATTCTCTTTTTTTCTCTCTTTCTTTTTTAAGTTTAAAATGCGTTCAACAGTTTCTGTGTGACAGAACCATTGCTAGTTCTTCTCAGTGGCTTTTTAATCTGTGTATTGATTGGCATGTAGCCTAGCATGTGTTATTTAATTAGTTTGATTACGATCTGAGCCACCAGCGAAGCCCTAAAGTGAAAGTGTTAATCACTCAGTCGTGTCCAACTCTTTGCAACCCTGTGGACTGTAGCCCTCCAGGCTCCTCTATCCATAGGATTCTCCAGGCAAGAATACTGGAGTGAGTAGCCAGCCCCTTCTCCAGGGGATCTTTCCGACACAGAGATTGAACCCAGGTCTCCTGCATTTCAGTCAGATTCTTTACCATCTGAGCTACCAGGTAATGCGGTTGAAACACTAACAGATGCAAACTGGACAGCATTATCTTGTTGGGATTAAATTGCTGATTATTTGATGTCATGCGTGATTCTCATAATAGAACTCGACAGATTTGTCAAAAAAGCTAAACCTAATGTTCCAAAGCCAAAAAAAATAGTTTTGCAAGTATAGAATCTTTTGTTTTATAGGTTATTTGATAGTTTTGAATTGTATTACTATTTAGTTTTGATAATCTCTATAAGTACTGCAGATAGTTATTTATGTTAAAATAGTTGCTTACAAGATTTCTGGGACAAATTTTGAGCTTATATATTTTATGACTTAGAGGTTAACACAGCTGAATTTCCTACCTTCTCTTCAACCATTTGTCTCTATCTGTGTGAAATAAAATTCAAAATTAGAGAATAACAAAAGCTTCTAGTCGTGGCCTAATTTGAGTTTAAGTATAGGAAGATTGGCTAGCCTTAGCTGACATCCTCCATATTATGGATGCTTTAGTACTTTGGCTCAGAACAATAATGCTATAATATTTGAGAAAAACTAGATCATTCTATAGGGCTTATAGGTCTCCTTATGAAATAATGTGGGCTTCCCAGGTGGTGCAGTGGTAAAGAATCTGCCTGCCAGTGCAAGGGGGTCTAGCTCAGAGGCAGAGCGCATACTTCACATGTACACAGTCCTGGGTTCGTCCCCCAGCTCCTCCAGCTGTGTCTTTTAGGCTTCCCTGGTGGCTCATATGGTAAAGAATCTGGAATGCTGGAGACCTGGGTTCAATCCCTGGGTTGGAAAGATACCCTGGAGGAGGGCATGGCAACCCACTCCAGTATTCTTGCCTAGAGAATCCCCATGGACAGAGGAGACTGACGGGCTACAGTCCATGAGGTCCCAAAGAGTCGGTCATGACTGAGCAACTAAGCATAGCACAACCAGTGCAAGAGATGCAAGTGACGTGGGTGCAATCCCTGGATCGGGAAGATCCCCTGGAGGAGGAAATGGCAACCCACTCCAGTATTCTTGCCTGGAAAATCCCATGGACAGAGGAGCCTGGCGGGTAAGAGTCCATGGGGTCGCAGAGTTGGACATGACTGAGTCTACATGAAATAATATACATGTTTGAGCAAAGAAATCCTAGATCTTTATGGTTTTCCTCATTCCACCATGGATCTTCGGGTGACATGTAGACTCGTCTGATTTATGTGAGTGTATCAGACTCAAAATCCTCATAATTCAGAGGGCGGCCAAAAAAATGTACTGTTGGAACATTTATAAGCCTGATGGCCTAACAAGTAGACTCTAGTTTAACCTAAGTTAGCCTGCTTGCCTTTTGCCTTGACACACACTTTTTTTAATCACCTGGGTCTGTTCATCCAGAAAAGTAGAGAGAGACTAGCCAGAGCCTAGTTTGGTGCTCAGCATTTTAACTTCCATCCTTTACGAGTATCACATCTTCATATTTTCATTTATCTTAAAAAGTTTGTGAATTAGGTTTAAAATGAGTGCATAACACTTTTTTTATTATTGTTTGCTTTTGGGGGGAGTGGGGGGATGCCATAGAAATAATTAAAATATGACATTCACTTTACTTCTTTTTCTAAGACACTAAATGCAGCAGCAACCTTGTGAGTTAATGTTCAGTAAAACCTCAGTTTTTTTCGTAGCACTTCAACTTGTGTTCTTTTCCATTTGGAATGCAGCAGCCAAAAACTATAAACAGGAAGCAGCCTGGAAGATATCACCTGGACAACTACGAGCAATCAACACGACGTCTGCGTCCCATGGAGACGGAGGATATTGCAATAAAGGTTATTTTATTTCCTGAATTTTTATATGAACAGAAACATTGATGTTACCATTTTGTGGTGAAGTTCTGCCAAGTGTCCCACGTCGTGTCTTTAAAGTCTCTCTAGAGTGGTCACTCATCCTCATAACATTTTCAGAAAATATTCTGCTGAGTTTATGATTCTCAATGCTGCCTAGCCTCCCAACCACAGCTTTGCTCCAGGAGTATGTTTAAATAACTGGAAGATGAATCTTTCTTCAGAATCTGTGCTACACAGGATACACCTAGTATCCAGTGTATTTCCTCTCATACCCTTACTTCATCTACTCTACATTCATCTCTATAAATTAATTTATAAAGAATGCTGATGTCATAGATCCAGTTTTTAAGGAAGTAGATTACATAGCAATTATCTTCAACCAGGAAAGGCTTATACCAGGGCTGTGTGTATCCACCCAGCTTCCCAATATGTCCTTTGACTCATCTCAAACTCAGACTTTTTAAAAATTTTTATTTTATCGAGATATAGTTAATTTAGGCTTCCCAGGTGGCTCTAGTAGTAAAGAACTCGCCTGCCAATGCAGGAGACTTAAAGAGATGTGGGTTCAATCCCTGGGTTGGGAAGATCCCTTGGAAGAGGGCACAGCAACCCACTCCAGTATTCTTGCCTGGAGAATCACCATGGACAGAGAAACCTGGTAGGCTACAGTCCATAGGGTCACACAGAGTCGCACATGACTGAAACAATTTAGCATGCACCCATACCCATGGTAGATTTATAAAGTTGTATTGATTTGTGCTGTACAGTTCAAAGTGATTCAGTTTTACACAAACACACACATATATACACATTCTTTTTCACATTCTTTTCCATTATAGTTTGTTACCAAATATTGAATACAGTTCCCTGTGCTATATAGCTCTATATTGCCCAGCGCAGGTAGAGTGAGAGATGCTCAGGGAGGTGTATAGTTAAGCCAAGAGCCACATAGAATTCTTCTCTCTCCTCATTGCCTGATGCCATACCTGTCCCACAACAGGCACTTAACAATTGGAGTAAATGTGTTATTGGATGGAATAAGCTAATGCTGGCTTTCACTTTGTCATTAATGTGATGTGACTTTTGGGCAAAGTGCTTGTCTAAGCCATGGTTTGCCCCATTGAGGTGGGGATGCCATACCTACCTCAAGTATGATTACTTTGAGGATAAAATATATCACCTGTGAATTTCAAAGAGCTGTAGTGATACTTAACCTTGGCTGTATGTTAGAATCACCTTGAAGTCCTTATATATGTAAAACCTGGGCATCATTTTTTAAAACAGCTCTAGTAGTTCCCTAGACAATTATAATTTACCAATAGGATTTGAACTAAACTATGAAAAAGTAAGTAATGAGAGACTGGAAAGGATCCTCTATGCTGCCAACTCACAAATATGCCCAGAAAACAGCTTATGTATTAGTAACTAAAAAATCAGTTTTTTAATTGACATTTTCTATGCAATATTGTTGGAACCTACAATATACATATTTTTCCATGTGCCTTGTTCAATTTATTTTTGTTCGGAATGGGAAAAAGGGAGGCTATCATGATTTTTTTCCCACAGAATTGACCCTCCATGCACCAACTCCCCCCCCTCCAAAAAAAACCCCCTGCATATCAATGGCCTAGAGTCCCCTGAAGGGGCACGATAATTTCAAGTATCCCTGCAACCTTGAATTCATTGTTTATTCATGGTGGAAATAGCCAACTGGTAATTGACTCATTTGTCTTTTTTAATCTTTTTTGTTGTGAAATACAAAAGTAAATATATGTACTGTTAAATGAAAAAGTAAACATTTGTGCAACTATCACTAAGTAAAGATCACCGACTTCCTCTAAAGACCCTCCAACACACCCTGAACTTCACTCTCTTTATTCCTCAAAATATAATTACCACTTTGACTTTTATGGTCATTATCTCCTTGAACATTTTTGCTATGTATGCCTCCAGTATTCTTGGGCTTCCCTGGTGGCTCTGACAGTAAAGAATCTGCCTGCAATGCTGGAGACCTGGGTTTTATCCCTGGATTGGGAAGATCCCCTGGAGGAGGGCATGGCAACCCACTCAATTATTCGTGCCTGCAGAATCCCCATGGAGAGAGGAGCCTGGCGGGCTACAGTCCATGTGGTCAAAAAAAGTCAGACAAGACTGAGCGACTAATCACAGCACAAGCATAGTGCGTGCCTCCCTAAAGATGTATTTGAGCTTTTTTCAAGTTTGAATATATGCATGTATGTGTGTGTGTTTTTCTTCTGCTGCTCAGCATTGCTGCTGCTGATGCTGCTGCCGCTGCCAAGTCACTTCAGTCATGTCCGACTCTGTGTGACCCCATGGACGGAAGCCCACCAGGATCCCCCGTCCCTGGGATTCTCCAGGCAAGAACACTGGAGTGGGTTGCCATTTCCTTCTTCAATGCATGAAAGTGAAAAGTGAAAGTGAAGTCACTCAGTTGTGTCCAATTCTTCGCGACCCCATGGACTGCAGCCTACCAGGCTCCTCTGTCCATGGGATTTTCCAGGCAAGAGTACTGGAGTGGGGTGCCACTGCCTTCTCCGGCTGCTCAGCATTCAGTTCAGTTCAGTTCAGTCGCTCAGTTGTGTCTGACTCTTTGCGACTCCCGGAGTTCACTCAAACTCATGTCCATCGAGTCAGTGATGCCGTCCAGCCATCTCGTTCTCTGTTGTCCCCTTCTCCTCCTGCCCCCAATCCCTCCCAGCATCAGAGTCTTTTCCAGGGAGTCAACTCGTCGCATGAGGTGGCCAAAGTATTGGAGTTTCAGCTTTAGCATCCTTCCTTCCAATGAACACCCAGGACTGATCTCCTTTAGAATGGACTGGCTGGATCTCCTTGCAGTCCAAGGGACTCTCAAGACTCTTCTCCAGCACCACAGTTCAAAAGCATCGATTCTTCGGTGCTCAGCTTTCTTCACAGTCCAACTCTCACATCCATACATGACCATGGGAAAAACCATAGCCTTGACTAGACGGACCTTGGTTGGCAAAGTAATGTCTCTGCTTTTTAATATGCTATCTAGGTTGGTCATAACTTTCCTTCCAAGGAGTAAGCGTCTTTTAATTTTATGGCTGCAAGCAGCATCCACAGTGATTTTGGAGCCTAAAAAAATAAAGTCTGACACTGTTTCCACTGTTTCTCCATTTATTTCCCATGAAGTGATGGGACTGGATGCCATGATCTTAGTTTTCTGAATGTTGAGCTTCAAGCCAACTTTTTCACTCTCCTCTTTCACTTTCATCAAGAGGCTTTTTAGTTCCTCTTCACTTTCTGCCATAAGGGTGGTGTCATCTGCATATCTGAGGTTATTGATATTTCTATGTGGATATAATTCATCCATTTTACTGTGTGAAACTGTAATTCATTTATTCTCATCATTGTGTAGTGTTCCATTGTATGAATATCCCAGAATTTATTGATCCATTCTACTTTTGATGGGCTTTTAGTTAATTTTATT